>NC_043962.1:29550660-29869827 GCF_902148855.1 Sphaeramia orbicularis | reverse complement strand
CTGGAGATGAGATTTACAGGACCGAAAGCTGAGCAAGTGAGCATAAACATACACAACACAGACCACTTCACATGACACTTCTGAGGAGATTTTGAAGGAAAAATAACCATAAAGGCACAGAGGTCATCAGTTCCTTTTTTCAACACTGGCATCGATAACAAATACCAGCATGGACAGTGAGCAGAGAAACGAAACAGACATTGCAACAAGGAACAGATTTTCATCTATGTAAAGAATATCATGCATTTAATTAAAAAGTAGGTAGGCTATGAGATTGATGATGATAATTTTATTTAAACATTAGTATTCCTACAACAACGCCCATGGTATGAGAAGGGCAATTTTGTTTTCTACAGTGGCTGATCGTCAACAGCATCCAGTCCCATGTCGTTCTCTAATCTTTTTTTTTTTTTAATTTTATTTTAATTACCTTTAATTTCTGTTTCATAAAAAATCATTTAACCCATAAAGACCCAGTCTTACTTTTGTGACAATTCTCAAATGAATTTTTATCTCTATTTTTAACATTCTTAAGTGATTTATCTCCAGTCATTCTAATATTATGCTTTATATTTTGCATTTTAAGTGAAAGTCACCTACTTTCCTTTATTTCAGTTACTGATCATATACATGTCCATAAAAGTTCAGAGTAAAGTTGAGGGTTATTATATACAACTATATGTATTATAATTGCTGACCACTGACTGACATTGTATATCCGTGATTTTTGTCTCTGTGGCTTGTGTGTGTGTGTGTGTGTGTGTGTGTGTGTGTGTGTGTGTGTGTGTGTGTGTGTGTGTGCGTGCGCGCACACGTGTGCGTGTATTGTCTACTTTTGGACTTCGAGTCTGCAGATAAAATAAAAGTATATATTAAAAACAAAGAAAACTAAAGAAAGAGTGACTTTATCAGTAAAATCTATCATTAACTGAACATAAACACAGTGTCTCCATCCACTGTCATTGATCCAACTCCACTGGTTTTACTGGTGAATCAATGATGTAGAAGATGACGGTGTTTCCACGTTCACTACGGGGCGTCTGAACGTCCAAATGGGTCATATCTGATGACCATGAAAAGATAATAAACCACATTTTACTGCAATCATTTACATGTATTGATAGGATTAGTCAGTCAACAGGTATTTTTACATTTTAGATCAGCAGATGCTTTTAGTTGCCGATGTATGTTTGGGTCTTTATGGGTTAAGTTGGGCTAGCAATGATTTTATAGAATATGTATATTATATTATATAGTATAGTATAGTATAGTATAGTAGCCTATTAGTATAGCAGAGTATAAAGGCTTTTTTTTTTTCCACAAAAAATATTTCATAATGAATAATTCTGTGTTTCCCTAACAACAAAAACAAAATGAACAAACAAGAACCAGCTATTGGTCAAATTGATGTTTTAATCAGAATTAGCCCAGGATATCACATTCAGTGCATCCCGAATAAGAAACAGAATTCTTCAGGCCTTCCTGACATTTGCTGGTCATTTTCAAAAGGTGTGCTGTAAAATGATTCAATATTTTAAATTTACCATTAGTTGCATACTTAGGTCCTCGTCTCATATCACTGCCTCTCAAACGTCTGGTCCGACTGAAGCTGAGGTGAATCTGAGGTGATGATGAGGAAATGCACTGCCTGTGGCGCGCAATAGCAGAACACATTTACCACACTGCGGTTGTAGCTCTCCTACCTGCCTCTTTACTAAAACAGACCATTTAGAATATAAATATAATTATGCTAAAGTAAATAAATAAATGTATTTAGCATGGTGGGTAATGATGTCATCATGGTGAGTGGCAATGATACCTAAACATAGCATCACAGCCTGAGACAGAGGTTATGAGTAATATCGTCAGATGTAAGAGTGCATTGGTGTCCATGTAAACAGTCTTTGTCTCACCTGCACACAAAGTCACTGTGCCACATTTGTTTTGTATACATTGATCCAAATTCAAGTCGTTTCTCTTTCTTCACAGACATGATCACACAAACAGACGCACTCATTGGCTGTGGAGTCTGGGTCTGGCTGTGGCGGGGTGGGGTGGGGTAAAACCTAGAGCTGAATGGGAGGATGTAGTGCCTTCTATGTGACCTTGCTAGTGACATCAGAGCAGAGTGCGCAGTGTGCAGGCAAGGGCAGACAGCTTCAAACTGACACACACACACACACACTTTAGTCTGAAATAGAGTGTGGTTACAAGACTCTCAGTCTGATTTCATACTTTCCAGTGGTAACAGTTAAATTGACATTTTCTGTTCCCGCTATCCCGTAAATGGAAGCCTCCGTTTAATTGCTTTCATATGGTTAATCCAAATTAAGCATGCCCACAAAATAAGATATTCCATTTCATTTGGATAGCTGGTGATTCCAACAAATCTTTCTTTTCCTACTTCATGTGCTTGCAATACCAAGACACTTGAATGAATAAATTCAAACCTTGGAAAAGACCCAATTTTGGGCAAAACTGTTTGTACAAGACAATCCTCAATATTTGCCATGGCATGAATGCTGAATAAGGCAGTACTGAAGTGTTTTAGTGGCTTAGAGAAAGTACATTTTCAGTTGGAAAAAGTTACTTAATTGAACCAGATACTCTATTGTGTAACATTCACGTTCTTTCTCTAAAACCAACAGAGCAGAAATGAATGTGTGAAACAGCCGAAAGAATGACAGTATTATCTCCATGTTGTAATTCATGCGGCTCTTTATGCCTGCTGATTATCTCAGCAGTGGTGGATACGTTTCCTCCTTCATAATCAGTGATGAAGAGGAATTAGAGCAGTGTTCATCAAAATCAAACAATTTCTGTATTCTAGTCCTACTGCTGTGCCTGAGATCCAAAATAAAAAAAATAAATAAATAAAAAGTCTATAGATACTCTAGAAAAAGTGTAAAGTTATCGTTCAGAAGTACAGCAACTGTGTACTTTTATCACATTCAGCTATTTTTGAAGTTGCATATTTGATAAAAACGGGAATTGGAACGTACAGTAAATTGTTTAAGAGTCTCTGCAGTGACACACTTTGATCATTTTGCTGCATGCGTAAAGAATGTCACTGAAGAAAAGAAAGTGAATCCTGCACAAACTGTGAGCCAGGTTTTAACTGAAGACAAGACAGACTATAGTTCACAGATATCTGGAGAGCCTGTCTTTGGTTACAAGCTGTAAACTATTAGTATTAGTTCTACTGTCAGTTCTGTCTTCACTCTTCTAGGCAAAAAAAAAAAAGGAGGGGGGGCCCTTTTCTCCTTGCAAAGGACTTGCACTGTCACATAGGGAGTGTTACCACTACTCAAAAAAAGGACAAGGCCTTCAAGTTGGAAAGCGCTCCCTTCTTCCCTCCTCTCCCTCGCCTCTTTTCTCCCAGCTTTACTCTTGATTCCCACAGGCTTCCATTGATTCATGCGCTACAGTGTTGATGGAGAGCAAACAGATATCCCCCTTTTCAGAGCACTAAAGTCTGCATTGCCTTTCTAACCTGTCTACTGATAGAATTTTCTCATTTTGAGTCCTAGGCATACTCACTGATAAAATAGAAAGGCAACCCTCATATTCTGCACAAAACTGCTTCATCTCAACCATAAAATCACCCCTGTAAGCATAAACATTCAGCCAGTATTTACACTACCGGAGCATAAGGCTGAATGAGAACAGGGTAAGTTGGGTTACAGAGGGTCTCTCCTTTTAGATACTACAGAACATAGCATGAATGAATATATTTATGTAAGAACAGTGGATTATTAAATTACTGAAATGTCTTAACATCACTCTAACGTCCCGCATTAAAAGGGATTTTGTACAGACCGGTCAAAGAGAAAGACAGCAGGCTAGTCGCAGGGTGACTCAGTTTGCAAGTTCAAGTTAGGACACACTTCAACAGCTGGCTCTACAGGAGCTCTTGTGCAATTATCAACAGCAACAGCGGGGAAAGTGAAAAACCGGCCAAACTTTATGTCATCCAATGAGAGAGCACCCCGGCCAATTCCAGTGTCTGAAATTTAAAGTAGAATTTAGATGAAGTGTACTTGAAATGAACGTTTTAGCTGATCAAAAATCAGGTGCTGCAGCTTCAGATGGAGATGAAATATCAGGGTACTCTGATGAATAGTATCCTACACATTACCAAGCAGTTACAACTTCAAACAGATAAGTGTAATTGCAGTACATTAAGTCATTGCAGACTGAGACAATGCAGCCCAAACTTAGGAAGGGTTCTTAGCTCTTATCTAATGCCGCTGCGTAGTAGAGTAACAGCAGCTGAAAGCCATCTGCTGTGGAGGAAGAACTGGCTGCCTTAACAAGTAGGCAAACTGTCAGAGAGGATTAATGCTCTACCTTAAACCTGAGTTAATAATAAATGGGCTGTTTACTTGTTCAAGGGGGAGGCCATAGATAACAGCCCTCAAAACCCCTCCTCTTACTGCCAAAAAGATAAATTCTGGTTAAGTGGGGACCTGCCTGCATTGTGGCCTCCAGTTCCCAAATCATTATGAACAAAACAAGAGTTTTACTCTCTCTTACTAATGTAAAAGGTCATATTGCATACATGTGTTTGCCACATTTTGAAGAATATAAGGGATATTGTGTTCAGTGTCAGCGCTCCAGCAGGCTGGGCCAAACGTTCCAAAAGTGGTAAATTTGTTATTTTAATTTTGTTATTTTTAGCGTCGTAAACACTATGATAACAGCTGCAATTTGATCATGATAGATTCATTACGTCTGACCACCAGTATGGCAGCTCGGCTCCGTGAGAGCCCCGCTGTAGAGCTTCAAGAAAACGCTGAAGGCGGCTTCAAAACCAGCGACGTGCATCACCTTCTTAGGTGCTGATGCATGCAAGAAAATGTGGGAAAGAAACCCCTGAGAAGAAGTCAAAGAAATGTCTTCTTCTCTGCCTCTCTCTTCTTCTCTCCTACAGGGCCGTATTAGCCCACGGTGGGGATTTAACTAATGAGCCTAGCTGCTCTCCACTGAGGGCATCCCAAGACAACCTTTCTCCTACAATTGGTTCCAAAGGGTTTAAATGCGCTGGTCGCTGCAAAGCTCCACTCTGTCCAGGAGATTATAAGGTAATAAAATAGATGGAAGAGATGTAGTCGAGGTGTAACTCTTCACATTATTTGCTGTTATGATCATTGCTGAGCATAAGAAGACATGCTGGTGAGTCAATAAATTTAATCACTGAGCAAATTTTACAGCTGTACATATATGAAATCTCTAGAAGCTCCTTTGGATGCAGATTGCAAACAAACATAATCAAAATGTATTCTCTAAGAAGCAAACATCACATTAAGCAAACTGAAAACATTCACAGACAGAAAGAGAGAAAGTGGATGCATATGCAGTATTTTCCTCATATATACATAATCCGTGATTATGAAGTTCAATTAAAATATATTAATGCAAAAATATACCAAGTTGCTTGGGTTTAAAAGAAGTGTAGATATGTTATTGGACTAAATTCAGAGTGTGTGTGTGTGTGTGTGTGTGTGTGTGTGTGTGTGTGTGTGTGTGTGTGTGTGTGTGTGTGTGTGTGTGTGTGTGTGTGTGAGTGATCACTGGACAACTATGATCAAGTACCAGTCCATTATTTCCTGTAAAGTCCAACATTACTTTTAACATATTTTTTTTTATTTATTTATGTTTTTGGGTTATTCTTCATCAGCACCAACCAGGCTTCTTTCTCTTTATCCAGATTTAGATTTTACAACTCTGGGAAAAATTAAAAAAAAAAAAACATGCCAATATGTCAAATAAGTCTAATTATTATAGATGTATACTGGAACTGCAAATTAGACTGACATGGACTGTTACTGCCATGACCTTCTGAATTATAGTATCTTCAAAACAGTCCAAATAATATTTTGATCATATCTTTAGCCTCATAGTATAATTGCCTAAGTCATATTTTTGGCTAAATTGTGATATCTACGTAATTTTACTCTCCTAACAGTGCTGCCTCATTTTATGCAGATATCACAATTTGGCCACAAATATTTATTCATTCATTCATTCATTCATCTTAACTGCTTTGTCCTCAAGAGGGTCATGGGGGTGCTGGACCCTTTCCCAGCTACCATTGGGCGAAGTTGGGGTTCGCCCTGGACGTGTCGCCAGTTCATTGTAGGGCTGATATATAGAAACGAACAACGAATCACTCACATTCACACCTACGGGCAATTTAGATGAACCACTTAACCTATTAGTGCATGTCTTTGGATGGTGGGAGGAAGCCAGAGAGAGAACCCACACAAACACAGGGAGAACATGCAAACTCCACACGGAAAGGCCAAAAATATGACTTAGGCAATTATGCTATGAGGCTAATGATATCAGTTCTTTTGTATGTGTGTGTCAGTGGGAGATTATTATGGATTTGATTGTGTCAGGTTTCATAAATACCTGCCACAACTGAGAATGGGAAAAGACAGGAAATGTCAGTTGGAATAAAGTAAATAAACAGGTGACAAATACCGTAACTTTATGCTGACTAGTGACTGATACTGATGCACCACATGTGTGATGCTTTGAATGTATGAGCAGCAATCCTGACAAAGCTATGAGAGTATTTTACAGAGACGGGCATCATATTTGGAAAAAGAATGAAATGACATCAAACCAAAAGGCTGATGTCATCCAGTAAATGGAACATAAGAAATATTTTACACCTCATCCAAGAGATCAAATTACAGACATTTTACACTCACGTTTCCATATTCCATATTGGTATATATTCTGAAGGATCTATTTCAATCTTTTGCCCAACATGCAAAGAAAACCTGATTTAATCCTGACTTTGGCAAGTGTGTTTGTAAGGATTGGATTCTCTTGACTGTTCTAGTAACATGAACAGCTGACAAAGAGATTATCATAGAGGATTAGCTACTGCTTTTCAAGGTGTTTTTCCACATCAAAACTGTACTTTTTGGCACTCCACCAAAGAATATGGGTGTGTCATGCAGCAAATCTCTTTCTGTTTCAAAATCCCATCTTGTGATGGTCGACTCTCTAGACAAGCTCAACATGACAACTTAGCCAGCAGTGAGCAAGGTAAGCATTTACAATAAAAGTGGGGTAGATGAAAACTGACACTCTCCCTGATTATACTGTGTATGCAAAGCTAATGAAAATGTTACTCTGAGGAATCCGAATAGATTGTAATAACAGATGTGAATTTATCTACAGTGTATTCATCATCACTGTACAAGCCCAGCTGGCTCGCACTCGCTGAAATTGAACATAGGTGTGTCCCTATGTAAAGACCTCTATTCAATAGTCTTTACTTTGTTTTCATGACAACCAACAATAATAAACCTTGTGCACTGACTCACTCTCTACAAGCTTCAAGCTTCGGTTACTCATCCTCATGGCTGAGGTGATAGCTCTGAAAACCAATCTGAAGTGTTTAGGTTGTCTTCACGGTAAACTAGAAACAGGGGACTACAACCCTTATTCTCAAAACAAGTATAATTTTCCCAGTAAAGGGGCATCTCCTCACTTTTCTCAGCTTCTTTTCCTCCTATTAGGCATCCAAGGGACGCTCATTTGCAACACTGAAATGGCGGCGTGAATATCACCCTCAACTGCTAATTCTCAGAGGTCTTTGTGGCGGTATAAATCATTAAGACAGATACTCCTCTGAGATGCAGTGGTGGTCATATAACTCTTGCGCCAAAATGCATTTGATTTCGTTTGTTCTACGCTCAGCTGTTGGCAAACCGCATAACAAGCTTGGTGATGTTAAATTTAACCCCTTGTTGAGATCATTTGCATTATTGTGAGCTAAATTAGACACCGATGTTGGATCTGCTAAAAAGGTGTTGGTGGGGGGGGTCTAGCTAGGGACAGTATATCAGATTAAATAATGCGTAACTTGTCACTGGAATTCACATTTATCATTTACAATTCAATATTAATGACTAAATTGGGTAAATGCAGTCTCATTCGGTTGCTTATAGGTGAGCCTTCATCTGCAGCAGATACAGTGATGTGCTATATGGAGGATGCTCATTGTGAGGGGACCATTGTTCTTCTGCTAATCCTGGCTCAGCTTCTCAACCAACCAGCACTGGAGGCTTAAATACAGCAGCCCTTTTAATTCTCCACTTTGTGCTGCTATTGTTGTGTTCTTCTCGTAAATAATACCAACAGGCTCAAGAAACAGGCCCGCGACTGCACATGAACGGTGTCTGTCGAAAGTGCGTAGCAACTTGCAAATTAAGATTTTTTTTTTCCCCCCTCCTTCCTTTGGACGGGCTCTTGTCGTCTGCCAGGAGATGTGCAGTGGCAGAGATATCACTGTGGTGTCGAAGAGCACATCAAAGACGGGGCCTATGAGAGGTCTGCTTTACCTTTGAACATAGAATAGGATTGAAGGCTGCGCCAGCTCTCTGTAGGCAAGACTCAGGCTGATCAGAGGCTGCCCAGTGCAGCAAATGCAGCAGCAGTGGGCACAAACACTCATACTATAGTCAGTTTCAAAGGAGCCCTCTACCCACTACTGATAGCCTACACAGAAAGTGAGCGCAAGCTTCGCCACTGAGGGAAAGTGAGACTGTATGCCAATGCACAAAACCCTGCAGAGCTGAGGCGGTGTCATATGGAACAAAGTTACTGATTCAACAGTCTCTTGCACAGTTCCTTCTAAATACTCTATTTCCCACTACACCTAAGCCAGCGTGAGAAGAACAGATAAGTGCATACCCAAATACCATCTCTCAGAGGGGGAGATGGTCCGCAACATTATTCAGAAAAACAAATCACAAGCACACCTTTATGTTTGTAGTGGCCAGCGGGATTTGGATAGCAGAGATAAATTCAGCTTGCTCCGCTGACCTGTTCCCAGGGATTGATTCAATTAAAATGAGCTTTATGTGTGTGTTTTTTTTTTTCAATCCTTCTTACACTTCTTCTGCACAAAATATTAATTACATTAATCATAGTTCACAGTCTCTCAGTTAATTGTTCAGCAGTAGAGCAATTCACAGGGCCGCAGCTGAAGCCTGGGAGATGAAAACAGAATGGAGATGGGGGGAAGTGAGGGGTTCGGAAAGGGGGGAGGGTACTAATGCTTTTCCACTGTCACTGGACTGTAAAACGCAGATGGGACACACATCATGGTGCTTCCTCAGCGAGACAACCACATTCACATATATATCATATTCCCTCCAAATATGTACTCCAAATGTTACTATTAATGTCAATAACTTATATAAGTTAGCAGCCTTTCTGCCCTGAGCGAGACACCAATGGCAATGAAATAATATTAATCTGCATTTAGTTGTACAGTAAATATTACTCAATTCCCTTCCTCCCACTGAAACTCTACAGTCTCTAATCATAGTGGATACTCTTGTCACTTCAGAGCAACACAATTGTTTTAAAATCAGTTGGAAAATTATCTCACAAAATGTGCGTGGGCAGAGAAGTGTTTATGAGCACAAACGATTATCAGGTTAAGCAGAAGAAAGCCATGAGCTGGCAGTTTACTTGGTTTGTAATCTCTACCCCCATATCTATGTAACAAATTTAGTGTGGACTCAACAGCTCACAAAAAAGGACCCTATTTTGGCAGAAGCCCACCAATTAAACAGATAATTATGCAAATGTAGCCTTTACTTACTCAGCGAGTGGGCAGCAGCAGCAGCCAGCGTTTTCTACAGGGCAAAGGCTACTGCTGCTCACACAGGAGACTATAGTTGAGCAACGTACTCATGTCTCTATCATTTACACACACACTTTCACACACACTTCACCTTTAATTATTGGAAACAGAAAGCTTACAAGCTGATGTCAGTGACCACAGGGAGAAAAGCGACACCGTTGCTGACTGTGCATGAACAGTGTTTGAGAGCCGTAGTACCAGAATCAACTGTAAATCAGTAGTAAACCATCATGACTGTTGTCCAGACCTCATAAGGAAATGAAATAGGACAAATTTTTCATCTTAATATGTATTATTGCTTGTGTCAGTTGAGTCAAGTAAACAGCAAACCACTTGTCATCACATACTGTAAATAAATAAAGATGCAAAACACGGCTGAATTTCAAAGTGACAAAAGTGCCAATGCAGTTTTAGTATGAAAGCAGCCTCATTAGTATTGGATGAAACACCTTTTAAGGCGCCTGCCAGATCGAGTGGGTCTAGAAGCGTACCGAGCCATTCAAGATGCACACCACAACAAAATGCTAATGGAAGACACAAAGCAGTGTGCTGACAGGATTTCGATACGGGGATTGTTAACAGTCAGAGAGAGAGAGAGACGGCTGGTTGCCCGAGTGCTCTAATCCCACCTGCCTCTATATACACTAGGGGAAGAGACGAAAACAGCCCCCAGGAAGTTCAATATCTGCATCTGCTTGACCAGATCTCAGCCCCCTCAATGAGAGGGAGAGTCTCTGTGGCAAGGTGAAGCAGCATGGCTCAAGGAGTAGAGGATTAGGCCAGGCTCTCCAGGCAGACCTCACAGCAATTCATTGAAACATTCATAAGGGTTCCAGCATGCGGGCACGGAGGCAGAGGCCAACCTCTGATCCACAAGCAGAGCCCCCTGCCTGAACTGGACCCCCAGCTGCTCCTTAACCAGGGTGAGTGTGACAAGCCCTCTCACATAGCCCATCAGCCACCGGCTGCTTGGCTCTGCTGGGGCTCTGCTGGGGCTCTGCTGGGTTCTGCAGGTACAGGGCACTAAACGGGGCCCTCCTGGGAGGGTCTGGTACCCACACTAAGGTGCTCTTTAAGCTGAGAGTACTCAAACTCCGAAAGGCAGAGGTTGGGGCTTTCCTTTGCTACGCATGTGTTTGTTCCTAAGCGACTAACAGAGAGCTGCTTGTGCCTGCGGAAAAGACACGGTGAGGCTGACATGTTTGGATTGGAGAGCAGTCAGGCCTGTCTACTAAGTCGCAGCGAAGCGACAAAGGGGTGCTATAGAGCTCGCACTGACAGAGGAAACAGTTGTGACTGCTAAGACCAGGATGTTTTCATACTGTAGCAAGGTGTTTGTACACAATGTTAAATAAAATGCAAAAACTTGGTACCTATGGTAATTGTAACTGAAATCAAACAAAAACCTTTTGTCCAGCGTTAATAATTCCATGTCAATATGCTCTTGGACTTTAACGTAGAAGTCTCCATTAGTGTCATAAATCTAAGGCTAACTGCTTGTTAAATAACAGGATCCAAAAACATTTTCTTTCATTTCCACTGTTTTCTGACCTAGACAGATGGATGTGCCAGACATGTGTCAATTGTAGTAACATGAGTCATTTCTACCTCTACAGCAACAGTCAGTTCTTAATGCCAAGTACTGAATAGGTCGCCTTTGTCTTCTTTCCTACATTATTCCAATCATTTTAGTAAAAAGGAGGCAGCATGTAAGCAGCAAACAAAGAAGGTTTTGGCTGTGTTAAGAAACACACCATAAGGAAGCAAAGTCAGAGAACACAACACTAAAGCAGTTCAAACTTTGTTTCTTGCTTACTGCAGTTGTGTTTATGATAATAAAGATCAGGAAGATTGTGTTGTTTGTAATTTCACCATGCCTGTGCCTGTATGCATATACAGTACTTTCATATGTACCACATACTATATGCACATACTAATTGGGCACAGTTTAATTAGTCAGGGAAACATATAGGACTTCAGAGCAGATAGTGATGGCAGCCAGAGCAAAGCACACATTAAAATATAGAAATCACAGCTTCTGCAATACCTTGCCACTACCACAGTGCATGACAATCGCAGCACTACAGACATAAAGTTAGGCTGTGTTAATTTGAGCACTACATATCCACAGGCAATCTGCAGAAAGACACCAATTACACAGAGTTTTAAAGTGTCTAATTGAGGCCCTTCAGTCTGAATATGTTATTGCCAGTTCTGATTCAAGGATGAAGACAACATGCTTGGTTGCAGCCTGCTGCTTACTCTTCAAGGGATATGTGGTGTTAATAGGATGGATGCTCAGCCTTTGGTTCAGCGTCCTCCTACTGAACTAGCACGCCGCAGGGTGATAATCCTTATTTTGTTGCACTGGCTTATTACAATGCTAGCAGTAAATTTTGCATTTAACCACAGGCCTCAGTTGCTTGATGCGAAAGCAACCCTCTGGAGGGGGTGTCAAGTCTACAGCATATCACGAAAGAGCGCATTATGTTGTTAGGAAAACTTTATAAGTTTAAAAAAAAAATTGCTTGGAAAAACTAAGTATCACTGCTGAGGAATGTGTACATTTCTAGCATTATTTATCATAATCATTTCCTGTGTTACTTTACACTTAAAATGATGAAAATTTTTTAAGAGGATGAGACAGACAGGACATAGAAACATCTGAGACTGTGATGAATGTAAATGATTTCTCAAACTTGGATCAAATTTCCTCTAAACTGGAGTGCTGATAAACTTGGTTCACCCTTTAATTCCACTTTCACTGCATGACTAATGCAAAGCTTTGTCCACAGACTCGAGCATGGGTCACACTGATTTCTATGGCTCAAACTCCAAAAACAGCCACCAGACTCTCATTAGGAACCCCATGTTGAAGAACATGAATAATGCAGCGCACTTAGAACACTGGCCAGCGTCTGTACATTCACCAGTGTGTTTGATCTTGTCAAGTTTAGCTCACATTTCTGCATTTATTCTGTGGCGTTTAACTAAGCAAGTTCCCCGAATGCACACAAGGGTGTCGTAGGCAGTCACTGGTATTTGATGGGTATAAATATGGGAACGTTTGAAGATTAACCCAAAAGACTAATGCCGCTGTAACACTTGCAACGGGTAGATCAGCTAATGAGAAGCCAGCCCTGGTCTTTGGCATCATAAACATTTTGCCAAATGTATTCTAAAGCCCCCTGGAAAAGCATCTAGAGAGTTCTTCCCCTCATGTACTGCACTTCATCTCATTACTAGAAGGAGTCAAAACATCGGCAGAAACTTTGAAGCTCTGAGCACTTCTGCGAACCAGAAGGCACAGAGGTGAGAGTGGGCATATTAAAAAAATATAAAAATAAAAACTCAAAATAGTCCACTGGCAGTCCACCCACTGAGGTGTTACAAAATACAAAACAGAGTGCAGAAAGTACATACACCCAACAAGTGTTAAAAAAAGTAACTTCTAAATGAGATTACGCACTGTGGTTTAGACTTCAGGGTCTATTAAAAGTGTCATATTTCTGCTTCCCATATATCATTTTTATCTTAGTTCCTCAATCACACATAACTGGATCTACAACAAGAAGAGAAAAAACCTGAAAGTTAAACTTACACAACAGAGATGAGCTCTGCCTTTATGTAACACTTCCCTACATGTAAAGTCAAGCATGAACCAGAGTATAATTAGAGACTGAGGAGAAAAGACAAAAACCCTGGAACACCCAAAACACTGGCAGTTTATCCAGATGAGTGTTTTATGTCTGTATTGCCATAATGATTGCAAATGTGATGAGAACATCAAACTACTGAAAAAAAAACCCTCAAGGATACACACGTTTATACTGAATATATCGATTTTGCTCATTAATTATAGCAGAGTATTTACCAAATCTACTATACCTGGATTAAGTTGTTGGTATAATTTTACATTAAGGTACACATATTCACCATTAACTAGTTTATTATGAGCAGACGTATTAGTAGAATACACAGTATGGTCTTTATTAGCTATTTTAAAGCACTTTATGCATTATTTTTGCATGACCATATGAAACAATACAAATAAAAACTAGACACATTTTTGACATTTAGAGCTGGAAGCAGTGTGAAGAGTAAAATCTAAGGGAAAGTCCGGCACAAATGGACCTTTGAGAAATGTAGAAAACTAGCGGCGGTTAATACCAAGCCATCATGTTACAAGCCCACTGATTTAAAAAGACTTGAGAAAAAAGGGGGGGAAATAGGCATGTCAAGCTTAGCTTTATTGAAGGTCAGAGTAGCCTACTTGCAGTGTGGGCAATCTTCCCCTTAAGTCATTTAGCTTTAATTTCCACATCTGATATCACAAAACGTGCTCCCTGTAAGAGGGATAAGCTTAGCATTGGCCAGAGCTAAAAATAATAAGTCTTAGATGTTAAGAGACCAAGGTTTGTTCTCCCAAGTCATTAGCTGAGATAGCCGTTATACTGACTTTTATTCCCTGAGAGGAGCGCAGGAGGAATAGTGCACTGCCCGCTCTTGCCTTCAAAGTCATTCCAAAGAGTTTGGTCACCTTGCCATGAAACAAGATTTTCCAAGAAATATAAATTGAAAAGGAAATAATAGCGAATATTACCATTATAATATCTTTCTCATTTGTGTACGATGCTGATATTATGCCGTTAGAAGTCTCTTATTTAGTCACCGAGTCACAACCTATCAAGTCAATTAAATGATGATAATCCGAGTACACTCCCCATTGGATGACAAGCTGCATCAGCTGCACAAAGATAAGAGCATCTTCAATGCACACTGGGGAGATACTATCAATGCCCCTGTGAAAGCAGAGATGAGAAAGTTCAGCAGAATTACCAAGTACTCATCGAAGAACTCAGTTACAGTAAACAAGAATAGTTAATTTGTTGCCAGCAGATAATCAAACTGGATTAAGCTGATAAAAACTGATTTTAAGGTACTGTGGCAGTGAATGCGGGGCGCGAGCCAAAAAGTTTCCGGTTTGATAAGTGAGCCGGCTTCTCCTTAAAGCAACACATTGGGATATTTGATACACAGTCACTCATCCTGCCCCTTTGACAGCAATGAAGGTAAAAAGTTAGGGGCTATAAAAATGATATACATGACAACGGCATTTCATCATGTGTTGTACCAGCTCCCAGATACTCGCTGTTAGCTCAGGACCCAGAGGAGCTTCTGTATCTCCATGATAAACTCATCTGGCATGATTTATTAACTAGTGAATCACACTCTGCTCTCACTCCGTAACACAGACACACACACCCACGTACACACACACCCACGTACACACACACACACACTCTACAACTTCTCTGGAACAGTAAGCCTTTCCACAGGGACAGTCAAAGTCATTAGCACCTCCAAACTTTCTCCATGCTAATTTTTGCTTTGATATAGCGGGTAGCTCATTTAAAATATAGTTCAGAAACATGGTGCTAATGTTTAAAACTTTCACCACCAATACAACTTCTTGCCACTCTCACATAAAAGAGCTAACGACAAATTGTGCAAACGTTAATAATGCGTCTCGGAAAAAAAAAAAAAATCCTTTAAGTTTCACGCTTTAAAAAATCATGACTTCACTTTCAACTCATCTGTCTTTTTGTGGATACAGGGTGCCTCCCGTCATCAGTGAGATGCTCTACTCTGGCCAAAATGACCTTGTGGAGGTTAGGCTAAGGCAGCTGTCTTATCACATCGGCCCTACCCCGGTCTCAAGCGGTCCATCGAGTGCACTGCTGGCACCCGACTGCACAAAGAATGCTGGCATCATTTCATTCTTTGAGCCTCCATCTGCCACGACTCTGACCAAGGGGCTACTTCTTATTTTAGACCATCTATTCACATCCCCACGTCCGTGTCCGCTCATACAGACCCCCACCGGCCCATCACCCCCGTCCCATTTACCCCTCACATCCACTCTTCAAACGCAAACTTGGGCTCCCAAGGCGGCACTGGGCTGAACTCTATGAAGTAGACTGGAAACATCCGTGTCCTTTCCCAAACTTTGTCAGGTGAAGGATAGTGGTTCTGCTCTAATGGACAGAGGTGCAGCTTTGCCCTCTCACTTACACAGCACTTTAAAAGGAAATCCCACACAGCCAGTACAAAAGCAACAATAAGGGGCAGTGATCACGCTGAAATGAGAACCAACAGTAGCAATGACTGAATGGCTCAAATCGTATAGTGATTTACACCCAATAAAGAGGCAAATTAGATAGATAGATAGATAGATAGATAGATAGATAGATAGATAGATAGATAGATAGATAGATAGATAGATAGATAGATAGATAGATAGATAGATAGATAGATAGATAGATAGATAGATATACCTTCTTTTCTTGTTTTTCTTATGTACACATAAACACTAAACTGCATAGTGTGTGGGCGATGTTAAAAAAAAAAAATCTCAATTTCATGACTCCTCTAACTGTCTGACACACCAGACTACAGACCACAACATGTGTAATGATGGATGGCTTTCATATTAAGGAATTCAAAGTAACCTCAATAGAAATACATTCTCAGTGACATGTAAGCATTTCCAAGGGGGCATGGCTGCACATAATTGACTTCAGATGCAGTGAGACTGAGATCTGGCATGCATCTGACAGCTCTGAGGAGATAGTCAAATTTTGCTCAATGCAGAACGACCTCAGTGTTTCCAAATTCACATTGCACCTTCTGTTTTACAAGTTTACAACATATTTCCAGCCATGGACTTTACAGGTTTGAGAAAAATACTTAAAAATCATCCTCACACCATCTTCGCTGAAGACGCATAATAATATGTGTGAAGTACCGTACATGTACAGTAATGATCATCCAATGGTCTCTGAAATGTACATGTTTCAACATTGTTGGTTTTTTAACTACCTTGTTGGCTGGCCTGGAACATGCAAAAGCACAGCCAAGTCAAGAAGTGAAAGATTGCCAAAGAAATGTCTGGCAGAAAAAAATATTTCTCTCCTGCTGGATGAATCTCCACGGTAGAAAAGTACACCTGAGGCCACTACTGTACCCGAACACTTGACTTTGACTTTTTTTTTTTTTTTTTTTTTTTATGTTTGTAGTCTCACAGGTGGGACCAAATTAACTGTAATGATGCTTAACTTTTATACTACCACAACCTACTCCCTTACTTTGTTTTACATAAAGTAGTTGAATATTTCCTTTACATTGTATGCAGATTTGCTTTTGGTTTTTAAGCAAATAGCTCCTCAGACAAAGATGTTTTCTGCAGCATCTTTTTGTTGAATGCTAAAATACAGTCCTCTAAAGATAAACTTCACAGCTTTTAGTCAATGACCTCAACTTCTTGAACTTTTGGCTATGGAGTGTATTTGTTCTCCATGTCCTTTAGCAACACTGTACTGGTATATTGTCTATTCTTTGGCAGCTGGAGAAGATGGGACTTTGGTGAATCTGAATTGTTCTGTGTTGTAAGATTACTCCCCGGGGTGCACATCACAGCCCCACACAGTTAGTTTGGAATTTAAAGGAGTGAAGATTAATAAATCATAATCCCGAACTCAGCACTCCTCAGTCACCTTTTTTGTTGTATCTAACACCCCAATTCCCGGCAGGCTGGGCACAGAAAGACATGTAAGATCTGTGCTGCTGGGGAAGGAAACAAACAGGTGGTGTAAACCTCAGAGGGCCCAGCATCTCCGAACGAAGCCTCCCTGACTCTGTCCTATCAAAGCAGGTTGTGAGACCTTGCTGCAGTTCCCTGGTAGTCCCTTGCTATGCACACTTAGCAGCCTCTGGGAAAAGCACTCCAGGTGCTCATTGACTTGCATGAAGGCTGACTTTAGTTCTCACGCTGGTGCATTCGAAAGACTGATGAGCTACTATTGATCTCTTGCAGCAGATACTTTTTCTCATGTACAAAGAAGATTATATAATACATAATAGCAAGGAAAGGATTTTACCAATTATCTCTACTGGTTATTATTCTCATAAGCCTGAAAAAAAAATTACAGCGGGAGAAACATTTAGCATTCTTTTTTACCACCAACCCTTGTTAACGGTACCAGATGAGGACGTATGTGAATGAGTCTGATACAATGTGCACAGAGTTGGAAAAGTAGACTGCCATTACCCATGAGTGCTGCAAGATGCCCAGCATAAGTGAGATGCCGTTTGCTTTCAAGGACACTTAGGATCCCAAGGTACTTGTTGAAGAGGAGGAATATTATTAACCCCAGTGGCATGGCCTTCCATTTCTTTATATTTCACAGGCAGAACCGTCAAACCATTATATTACAACATTTCTTTGAATGGTGAAAGCTAATTTGACTTGGGGAAAATTGTTCTGCGTAAGGTCAAAACAATGCCACAACAATGGCGGAAATGGGGCATTTTAAAAATAACTAGACAGGGGAGGAAACTTCAGCAACACAAGCTGTTCTTTTTTTCTAGGCCAGTGTGCACCAGCTTGCCATGACTAGACACTTGTCTAAGTAAAAAAAGGGAAGTAACACACTTTTACTTTAGAGAAAAGCCATATGAGAGTTGATAGATGCACAACTTGCTTTTAGATTTTTTCGGCTTCAACGTTCACTTTGGGAAACTTTGTAAAGACCTTGAAAATTTCTCAGATGACAAATTTGTCTCACTCGCACTCCAATTTAAGCTACCATAGAAGATCTGATTCGGGAAGCTGGAGTTCTTGGAGCGAACATTAGAGAGCACAGAAGTAGTAACTAAACTAATGATTTCAACGTATTAAACCTTTTAACAAATTCTAACAAACAAAACACAAGTAAAAGGTTAAATCCTCACCACTGAGCTGCATTGCTAAAACCTGCTAAAACCAATGCACTTGTGACAAACAGAGAAATTGACTTGGAGCTTTGTTGCTAAGGGTGGTAAAAATGTAAAGTGTGACCTGAGAATGGCACTACAGAGCGGGTCACTGAATTACAAAGTTCAGACAGGTTTTGTTTTTGTTTGTTTTTTTCTGTGTAAAATATGAATATATGCAGCATATATAATGGGAATGCATACATCAAAAATATGTTCCAGTGGAGTTTAAAAAAAAAAAAATCCAAAAGAAAAGATCCAAGAAAGACAAAACTCAAAAAGGTTTACCATCTGGAGACCTTAAATATCTACCACATAATTGTACACAGTCTAGCCATTAGTTAATTTATGTGCAGTGTTGCAAATACACACAGGGGTGGCACCAGAAGAAAGGTCATACAATGAGCAGCTGGCAGGAGATCCTCTGAGGAGTATGACAGTTTTCAGGGTTATTCATGATAATCTGCCCTTTAGATTTTGAGAGATATATGAGTGGAAATTTTAGTTTGAGGGTGGTTGTAAAGGAAAGGTCAAGGGGTCACCACAGGAGGCCAGGACTATGCTTCCCTGAGGATGGCGCGATGATGTGACAGCCTTCTCATGTACAAGTTTAAGTCTCGCCTGATCGTGAAACTAGTGGAAAGATTTACACTGGTCTTGTGGGGACTTTAGTTTGTCCACTGTAATGTGACCAGACAGGACCGTCTGAGCTAATGTTTGTCAGGAAAGCTTCTAATATTTGGCCTCGTGGTAGAAAACTGACTGTTCAAGAAATTTTGTAAGATCATACTTTTTACAATACATTTTCTTTTTCTTGGGGGTTGCATTTAAAATGTTTTGTCGCCTAAAGTTAGTATGAGTTACTAATACAGAGTAACAATCCTCCAATCACCAGGGAGTGTGGCACATAGCTGGTACTTCACTAGGACTTTATTTCCCCATTCTACAAGAGGGTGTAAAGTGACAGGTAGCTGATAAACTCTGTGATCACATTAAACCCTAGACTGGGTATATGTTAGGTAATCCCTTTAAAATGTTATCGTTTCGAAAAGTTACCATTCACTGTGTAGGGGTGTTATTACAAATTTACCGCAAAACGCACATTTTACCTGCCGTTTGGCATTTGGCAACGGTTCATTTCCAGGAGTAAAATGACTGTGGCAAAGAGAAACGCTGCTGAAACTCTGCTGAGCAGGTGTGCCTTTACTCTTGTCTTTTCTGTATAGGACATGGCATTATGACAATATTCTGTCTACCATCCGTAGTGACACAAGACTCTGGAGCTCCCCTATAATTAACCCTGGCTGAGCTCCAGCCCAGGTAGTGTAGGAGAGAAGGCCCACTGACTGCCAGCATGTCTGGCAGACACCATCCATTCCCCAAACCTGGAGATGATCCTGCACAGGAGACACTTTGACACTCTCTACCGCATACACAGTGGACTCAGCAGAGCTTCAGCCAACAATCCCATCTGTGGAAGTCATTATTAGATCACTGCTAAAGACTCATGCAAGACCCTCCACGCTGAAACACTTCTGCAAATATATTTCTTAGCTACCTATATGCATTTATCATTATTCCATTGGCTCATTATGTGGATCATATGTCATTTATATATTGACTGTTTCCATTCAGGTGATTTTTTTTTTTTTTGATGTTCCACATCAGTGTCGCTTTATTCACATATTTACCTTTGTGGTAAGCCAAAAAGCCAACGTGATTCTTGTACAGTAAATACATCAATATGTTAATGAACTGTAGCTTGTACTGCTCTAACTACATATATAAAGCTCAGGAACATTTCCACAGCAACCAGAAGTGCTGAGCATTATAGCGGATCAGCATTTCTTAAAAGGACCCCTAAGAGCGCTACCATTCTAGGTATCATCTCAGTCGTTGTTGGATAAAGAGAATCCATAAGCCCCTCATTGTTTGCAGTTTGACCAGGTGCTTGGCACATAAAACCCTACATTCATCTGCCAAAAACTGCTGGCTCGCACACAAGCCTGCAAACATCTCCTCTTGCTCGCCGCTCTGAAAATAATTCATTCAAGAAAGCACTTTCAATGTCGAAAGGAAAACTGTAAATATTTAGATTGGGTTGTTTAAGGGAAAAACTAGAAAATGCATAGGCTGTTACACTGTGGATATGGTGTAACTGTTTATATATTATTAAATGTGGTATTACCTTCTTGTCTTTTGTCTGCTCCTCTTCTGCTCAAGGTAATAAAAAGCAAATCATCACACATAAATCACACTAATCATACCTGCCATGTTTTTAATGCTTCTACATAAAAAAATACACAACACAGGTCAGTGCAGCGAAGTCTTTTTGTGCTGCTTTGTGATAAATATGAACTTGAGGTTAACCTGTTTTTAGCGGGGAATAGAAATCAATTAATATTTAATTTGTCTGCAAATTAAATATTGAGAAAATAGGACATTTTTGCAGGTTTCTTTATTAGATTAATTTGAGTGTTTTCATCAAACATAACATTTTACACCAAAGCTGCCACATCATCTCGCCTCCCCACTTCTGGCTGCACTTTTCTTTCAAAATGATTGATTCTTGAATGGATGACTGCACCAGCCTGGTGTCCAATTCACGGTTTCTTTCATGCTGTTAACACAATCTGGTTTACAACATATTACATTCTTCTCGCTAAATATTTAACACATCTCATTTAATCAGAGTAGTTGAAGTTGAATTGTAACAGGGTGCATCTACCGCAAGGACAGTACCTTTATTGTTGTTAGAACTTTTTGTCAGATCACACCAGATGCAATCCCTTGTGTCTTCAATCTTACATTGTCTTATCCAAAAAAATCATTATCGTTGAGTTTCATAATACTGGTCTCAGTAAATCTAAAAGTTAACTTCACTGGTCTGCATTTTTTTTTTTTTTTTTAGAAATACTGCCTCAGAAATTAAATGTGCTAAATCTTACATAATTTACTAACATGAACTGGAAAACAAATGGCAAGTGTATACTATATAGTGTTATTACACATATATATGTTGTTTTCTGTTTTTGTACAGTTCTATGTCTTTTAATCTATTCTTGTATTTTATTCTTTTATTTTGGTTTTATTTATTCTTCTGTACGGCACTTTGGTCCACTGTTATTATTTTTAAAGTCCTTTACAAATAAAGCTGGATTAGATTGGATATATATTGGTTTAGGTACATTTACACAATAGATTTATAAGTCTTCCACCAAAAACAACCTGAAAATGTAATGTATTGTAATGTGCAGACAGTGTTTGAAGTACATCTGGTAGCTCTGAGACAAACATTCCTTTGGAGTAAAACCCTTTCTCTTATTATCAGAAGTTCGCATTTTAACCCAAGACTGTATCTTGGAAACTACAGCCAACGTGGAAAGGTTTCATTACTTTTATTCCAGAGGCATTTTACTTGTAGACCAGTGTTTAAAATAAGCACATTTTCAATAATATAATGCCATGTGGTAATTAGCAGTGTGCTATTGCATCAGTTTTTCAAGTCAAAAAGATCCTGCGGCACAAATGTGTGACACGATTGACTATGTACAAACTCCTTAGTCAAGCAGCAGATAACACAGACAACATCCTGGCATGCTTTTCCAAGCTGCATACTCCACATTCGCATTGAACCTCACAATGTCTGACAGTTTGATGTACTTCTGTCACCCTGACAGTTCACAAGTTTAGACAACCTGCTCTGGTTTCATCATGTGAATGACTACAAAACCACACAAAATAACCTAGCAGTCCCATTGAGGATCCCAGACGCAACTTGCGGTTGATATTCTAGTCTGTTTCTACAGCGTGTGAGAGCATTTTAATTACTGGGAAGCAAAATATTCGGTTTATCTCTGCTGACCTCATTCATTTACTCTATAACAATTTAAAGTTTCATTTTCCAATGCCCTTTCCTCAACTTTCTATTAAACTGGTGTTCATATGCATACAAAGAAAAGAACCATCTGATTTGTTGCTTAAATTTCTAAAGCCAGAAATAATGCTTGTTAAGCTGCAGCATGTTCAGCAAAACCAGTTGGCAGGCCATCATTTAACAAAATCTGACATGCTCACAATATCCTCCTGAAAATAGTTAAATTAATTACATCCCCTGAAAATTAAATCCTCATATCTCAGTATCTATTGAGTAATAGGGGGAAATCTAAAACATATGAGGCTTGATAGTAGCGATTGCATCTATTTTCATCTATTTTAAAATGTAATTCCACTTTTTCCATTAAATAGAGAGGTATAACTAATTTTTTGGAATAGATGGTTGAACCTGGGCTGTCGTTAAGGGTCAAACTATATCCAAATGTATGACACAGGTTGAAACTACCCAGTGCTCTGCAAATCAGCTGGGCACAAAATACCCTTCTGTTCCCACTGTCACCTCCTGGTACCTTCACGCTTTGTGGATATATCTGGGAGGGAGGGGGAGACAGGGGAGAGCCAGAAACCAGGGGCTGAGGCCGAGGAGCCTGGATAAATTAGCCAAACCACTTAGGTGATTTCAACTAAAATTAGCAGTGCTGCCTGTGGGCTCCATCAATTCTGAACTTGCTCAAACTCTGACAAGCATAGGGGAACTTTTTCCCCCTGGCCCCGCTATCTAGGAGCCCCCTCTGCCTGTCTCTTTTTATTTCCTCCTTACACCCTATATTCTGCTTTTCCCTTTACATTTTACTATAGGGAACTCCAATTAGTGCTCTCAACCCCTTTGCATGATCACTACAGTACAGTCACACCGTCCAAGCCATTATTTTTCTTTGTACTTCAGCTTCTTCTTACCAGAGGCGTCAGTTTCAGTCTTTCCACAGTTCGCTTTGCAATATATTAAATGAGACTGGCAGAGATAAACAATATATACAGGGCATAAAATCCCACATTGTTTCTACATTATTTAAAAGCACAACCATGTTTTTGCTAAACTAAGGTTCACACTCCCACGGTCACAGGTGATTAGAGTGTGTTGACATACAACACTGTGGTAACTGAGAAACCACATGATCTAAATAGGATGGAACACAAAAGGCTTAAATTTCCAAAGGCTCCCCTGCCAAAGCTATAATTCAAATATTAGTGATACGGCAGTAGAGATTTCTTTTATTTCTAACATGGAGTACATAATGTTCATATCTCCTCTGACACTGTGTAACAATGCAAATAAAATGAGCAAGTAATGCAACAGTCTTTTGTTAGAAATGATAACTGCGCACATGAATAACCAGTCTACCTGCACTGACAGGTGGCCGTCATAAAATACAAAATGTGCATCACCTTTTTTTTGTATTTGCTCACTATGAAGCTGTGTTTTATAACAGTTAAGGAAGAGATTGTGAAATTTTTGACAAATGTGACACCTAAAGTTTGTAAAACAACCAAATTCTGAATTGTTGACCAATGACCAATAGTGATGAACAACTTGCATTTGGCTACAGACTAACATTCATTCTGAAATACTCTTTTGTTCATTAAATTCTTTTGCATCCATGTGTTTATAAAATCAACTGCACAAATTTGAAGGTGATTTTTTTATTAGCGTAATTAAACGCTCACAGTAGTTGTAGCTGCAGGGTGAACAGCACTTTTCATTGCTAATCAGACAGCAACTCATCAGCACCCAGACAGTGTGTATGCTGAAACTGAGCGAGGCAGCATGAAAACCCAAACACACGTGTTCACGCACACATCGGCACACAAATAAAAACAAAATGACAACATTTTAAATGATACTGCCATGACTCAGTACAGCGTTCAATCAAACATGTAAACATGCATAAAATAGTGACGGATCGTATTTGCTGCCTGAGTGACTGTCTGAGCCCGAAGAGCCAAGGCAGATGAAGACAAAGACATTTTAGAGGAGGAAATGCATGGCTCTAACCAGCCAAGCAAGCTAAATTGACCTATTCCTTAATCGCTTTTAATGAAGACAATGTGAGCCCTGAGTGCCGCTGAGACCTCGAGCACTGGCATTGCCTACACGCACTACCGCAAACTGGCTGCCACATAAACAAAGCCGAGCAGCTGATTTTTAATTCTAAATTGTGAATTCCAAATCATCTCTTCGAGAGATTACCTTTCCCCCAGCAGACTTTCTCTAATTTGTCCAATTAATGGGAATAGTGTTCCAATTAAAATGTCATATCCAAATGAATTTAATTTGAGATGAAACTGCCTGTGACAACTGCTTGGTGAGAGATCTCTGACAATAGAAGTGAATGCTGGAGTTATATTAAAACCCATTCATCCATCCATTAGACAAAATACACTTTTTCCTAAACAATGTCCTTTTTAAAAACAGTTTTTATGTAATCATAATGCAAAATGCAATACTTGGCATTTGCCATGAAAAAATGTAATTGATTTATAATTACATCCTAAGTATTTGTGCTATTTCGTCTCAAGGGAAAGTACACCATGCTTTACTGTTTACTCACTTGTGCGAGAAACAAATTTGGACCTGACTGTGTCCATTCATTCTGACCCATTTGATGGCAGTCTGGTTTGTTAAGCTCCTGCCTAAGAGACAGCTTAGAGATACCACTGAGACAAAGAAGTCAGATCAAATTAAAACTATTTGTACCGCCGTACAACACCACAGCCAGCTGCTTTTCTTGCTATTATGCAACTGCAAACATCTGTTACTTCTTCATGCACTATGCAACCAAATAGAACTGCAGCATTGTATTGTGGGCTAGAATACTAGCTCTAATTTACATCAACACAAACCAGAATAAGATCGACCACTGTGGACCATTTGGGCACTTAATGACCAAATCAAACACTGCAAGGATAAAGGTTCTAACATGCAAATTGGATGACTTTTTCAATCTCCCAGGTGAAATAACTTATTTGCTCACATGTTAAATGAATTCATTCTGCTACAACCTCCATTTTCTGCTGGGCCAGGACCGGTAAAAATGTATGCAGACAAATGTTCTCATCTCTTCTGGGAATGTCTAGTGGAGGACATTTCTCTGGGAATATGCGAACATTCTTTATTCGGCATAACAGTGCCTGCAAACCTATTGTTTTGAGTTGACAAGGTGCTCCATGGAAGCACGTCAGCTCTTATATCAAATTCGCCATTCTGACCTTCGCCCTAGTTTCAAGTGGGGGAAAAAGAGTGCACGTGAAACAAAGTGGGAGAGAGAGAGAGAGGGAGAGAGAGGGATAGGAAGAGTGAAGACAGGAGAAGTTATAGAGAGGAGATTTCCAAGGACGACTTCAACTTCCTAATGGAGTCTCCAGAAGCTGGAGACTGGTACACCAGTAAAGAGTGGGGCAACAGGAAGAACACCCATCCTGTTGGGGTGAAAAGACAGGGTCAAGGATACAAGTGACATAAAACTACCCTGAACTTTACTGATTCTTTGAAGTTTTTAGACAACACTACATACTACGCTGTTATCCATAATGTTGATGCCTAAAATATTACCTAGTGTTGATAGCCAATGGTTTCTTCTCATCATACGTTATTCAGGTTCTTGTCAATGTTCTCCGTTTGAGTATATTTCTAAAGTATAGAGATCTAGTAGTCTGTAAAAAATTATGTTAACTGTCAAGGGGATCAATTTCAAGCACAGCCTATTTAGTTCTCTTACAAATACATCTTCTCTAGGCTGTTGCTGGAGTCTTTATTATGCAGCAAAACAGTAAAAATACCTTCTCTTAAATAAAACATGAATGAGGGGGAATCGTTACTGCTTTCTGTATGACATCATAGTGCATTTTGGCAGGCCATTACATGCACTGATACAAAATACAAAAGAAAAGCTTGTCGACATTAATGCAATGCAACCCTCAGTATGTGTTCTCAGCCATATTTTAGTCACACTTCCGATACTCACTTGTTCACTTTACACAAAACTCTGGACACACTGTTCTTTATCAGAGTAAAGAGACAAATCTCTTTTGTTATTTTGAGCCTGACAAAGTGCTGAAAATGTTACTATTGCAACACTTTCTCCATATGCCTCCAGACATCATCAAAAGACTATTTTTACTTTTTATTGGTAAATCATCAACTTTTATTTGAAAGTAAAACAAATGACAGACGTTCCAGCCCCTTGGCGCACCATCATGTGGGCAGGACAGCAAAGCCAGGCAGCCTGACGAATGCCCAGCCAAGGCAAGCTGGAGGGAAGTAAAAGACACTCCTCCTCAAACGGGCCCGTCAGCTTTCAAAGAAGCAGCCATTAGTGAGTGCTCATCAAGCAGGAGCAGGGGCCTGTCCATTCCCCTGGTGAAGCGGAGCAAACGGCGGGCCACAATGCCTCTACGGGAGGAGGGAGGCGGAGAACTGCCGAGATGAGCCCTGGACCCAGTGGTGTTTCCGAGCGGAGTCAAGCCGTACGTCCCAGGCATACTCAATTCCCAGCCCAACTGTCACTGCTGGCACTCAATTCAGCCCCTTCAAGCACATAATCTGTGCTCGTATGGCTGTTAAACACCACACACTCCGGTCCTTCACTCATCCCGTGCCATGGTATTGTTGTGTCTGCTGTCTTTTCTTTCTGTTATTGGGCCATTAAAGGATTTGGACAGAGAGCCACTTCACAGCATATGCTATCTTGATCAGCAACAAGGCAACTTAAGGACAATAGATTTCTCATATGTATAGAGAATTTTTTTATAGTAGAAATAATATAGGAACATTCACTGAATCTAGTTGGCTTTGGAGCTTGGTCTAAATACCATAAATATATTTGCTCATTGCTTGATGCTGAGAGGAGCAGTGTGCAGGTCTATCAACACAAACAGGTGAGACTGCTGAGATTCTTGCAAGTTGTGGAAAGAATCATTGCATTAATCCTGGTGAACGCAGTGGGGTCTAAGGTGGCATGGTGCCATGCCAGAGACTCCCACTTACGGCCATCTCTCCCAATGACAGAGCGATAATGTCACATGGGTCCAGGTGAGCGAAAAATGGCAGCCTGCTTGATGCTCAGCCGGCTGCTTTAATTGGCTAAAACAAAGTAATTTGAGAGCGGTATGGGGGGCACAAGGGGGTAAATGATGGGACAGAAGGTCATTGCTTCTCTTTTACTCTGCTGTGTGCCATCCACCAACACTCCCAGCATGCGCTACAGTTAATATTGAGATCTATTATACACTAGCCTTTCACCATCTGCTTCACACACTGAGAACCTGTGCTGCACACCTTGTTATTTAACTAAAAAAAAAAAAAAACATTAAAAAAAAAAATGCTATGCTGTATGTCTGTTTGAGGATGTAGCGGCGTACTTCTGAATCATAGTCAGATGATAACTGGTAAATTATACCAAATGATGTAACAGCATGAAAAGAGCTTTTAAAGAGCAACGAGAAAGGTTTTTAATGTCCTCCATATCCATATGGCACAGAGCCGGAGATGATGATGAGACTCTGTGCCATATTTGAAAGCATTGTTTTTATACTATGCTTCAGATTATAGTGGTGCTGCAACCAATTATTTTGATTATTCCCTCTTTCTTCTGATTAGTCACTGAGTGTTTAAAATGTTGCAAAGTAGTGGAAATTAAGACCCTTACCATTTTCGCAAAGCCTAGTATGTCATCGCTTTGCTTATTTATCCTTTCAATGATGAGGCATTCAATATATTCAGTTTACAATTATGTAAACCACAGGAAAGAAGTAAATGCTGGAACCGGTGACTGTTGGCATATTAGCCAAATAAAAAACAAGAACAAACATTCAATTGTTCTTTTCCTGTGGATCGATTAATCTTATAGTCAATACAAGGAAGGACATTTTGTAGACTTCACTCTGAAAGCTTACAGTTATTAAAACATGAATCTTATGTGCCTGTTGTGAAATATCCTCTGATATCAAATACTGAGGCGGTGTACTGGTAAAAAAAAAATCAGGAGCAGCTTTTTTAAAATTTTATTGTAATCATATTTCTTCAACTACCCAATTTTTATGTTCTTTTCAGAATTCCAAACCTAAAAAAAAGTCAAAAGCGCCAGTGCTGTTCTGTAGACATTTATCCAATTTACAACCACGTGTGCACAAAGCACAGAGAGCGCATTCAAGCGAGTGTGGGTACTTGTTTGAGGGAGTTGAAATACATGATGCACCTGTGTTAAACAAATGACCCCCATGCCTGTGTGGGTTTCTCCCAGGTGTGACTGATGCATGGATCATGTGGTGCAGAGTGCTCGGGGCCACATTGGCTCAATCCTCCATGGGATCATCTCTGAATGTGGCCCCGAATTTGCATTGAGTGAAGGAATGGTTCACCTCCTCAGCACAGCCTTCGACGCATCGGAGGTGCAGGGGAGGAGTGTGCTAGACCAACCCCCTGCAGGAAGAATCAGGTGTTATCTGTCTGACTGGGGACACCACCATCAATCTCTCCTGTCCACTTTCCTTTGCCCAGAATCAAATCAGCACAGGGTAATACATCTGCACTGACAATACGCAGACAAGATAGGCAATCTAGTATGCCAAAATATTGTTTGTTATGTTTGTCTGATATGTGGATGAAGTAGTGATGATGTATTTTATCACTACATCCAACTGGTTTTAGCCTTTCAAAGGATAGTTACACAGGACATGCTGCTTTTCTGAGCTTCACATTACAGTGCCACTGCCAAAAAGAGAAAGATTTATTAATTTACTAATTTATTTACTTATTTATTTATTTATCTATTTATTTATATACCTACTTACTTGTTTTTTTGGGGGTTTTTTTTGTTTGCAGTAAAGCATAGGCAATGTCTATGAGGTAGGGATGCAACTAACCAATAATCATTCATCTAAAAAATATGAAGTACATGACAATGCTCCATGCACTTTCTCAGGACCTTTTCATTCTAACCTTTCAGTCTAAAACAAAAAGATAATTCATTGATGCTGAAAATGGACATGGACTGGAATAAGTAAATGTTCTACAATTTGAGTAAAAAAAAAAAAAAAATAGATTAATCCCAAATAATGTTGTTTTTTTTCTAATTGACTAACTGATTAATGGAATAGTTGTTGCAGCTCTAAATGTGTTTAAAACAATTTGTTCCTTCTCTATCTACACACAGATCTGCTGTGAAAGCGGGTGACTCCAAGTGCATAAACACACAATCTGTCAGTATTACGCTATGAGTTTGGCTCAAGCCTTTCTCTACTATAAACTATCAAATAAAGATTTAACACAGTTGTCTAAAACATTACCTGATATTTCAATGGTTGAGCTCTTTCTATGATTAATCTGTAATCATTCAAGCAACAAGTCACAAATGATTTGGACAACTACAGTTTTATTCTCACATCAATCAACATTCTGTTTCACTTGCACAGTTCATTCAAAATGCAGCACTTTTAGCTTTTACTGATTCCACAGACAAAATAACTGCACTCCAAGCCTTCTCTTTTTACTGGTTATCGAACAAAGATTTTACTTTAACAAGAAATTGTGAGGTCTGGCCCCAAGCTATACTGCAGACCTTAAAGCCCCCTGTGAGCTAGCCTGCAGTCTTAGATTCTGCTTCTGGCTGTTGCAAATGTTTCTGTAGCTGACTAAAAATGACCAAGATTTTTGCCATAAGGAGCTTTAAACTTAAAATGGACCTTATGGACGGGAAAATTAGTAACACTTGAGGAAGCAAATCAAACCTGTTTTGATCTGGAGCGTTATGAGAGGATGCCTTGTGTTTGAATGTCAAAGTGCAGCAAAAGCTCCAATGTCAAAATAACAAGCACCTTTTCTTGTAATTAATCTGTAAGACAAGGCTTTATTATGCCGCAGGCCTTTAAGGCAGCAGGGAGTTAAAACGAGTCAGAGCAACGGGAGAATCTAAAAGTCAACCAAAGAATGCAAGAAAAAGCAGTAAGGGGAAGGGGGGGGTGAAAAACCTGTTGACACCTGGTCTGTAGGATAATCTGATCTGTGTATGATGGCTCAGAGTTTGAAAGGCACTTTGTCCAATTAGAAGTGTGCAGCAAATTTCCACCTGCCCCTGACAGAGATGAAGTGGCTCTTTCAGAAGACACTGTGGCAGTGAGCCAGCAAAGAGAGCCCAAACACCGCAAGTGGAGCAAGCAGAAATTAATAAGCATCACAAGCCAGACTTGTTTAACACAAGATGACATTGAATGAATATTCCCTCAGTTAAAGTGTTTCATGCAACATTTCAATTACAACACACCAACAGATGAAAAACTGAAAGTCGTTTATTAAATTAGATAATGAAGGTTTGTGTAAATAGAAATGCAATAAAATAGATTTCAGTTCATTTCTAATCATCATCCAATAGCTTTTCATAATTCAACAGTTTTCAACAGCAAGAAAATACCTGGTTTTGACCACGAGGTAAGACAAAGAAAATAATTCCAATGGCTACATATATTCAACTAAAAAGTAAACTCAAATTATGTGTTTGTACCTCAAAAACTACAGAAGTCATTTTGCGTTTCTCAGGTTTGTTTAAAAAAAACTGACACTCTACATAATATACAATAAGTTCACAGTCCGACACATGAAGACATGCCATATCAACATCAACCAGAGAGCTTCATCTTCCTATTTCTGTATGTCTATTTCTGTCTGTCACATAAAAATAGGCTTTTAACAACCCAGCATGGCGTTAATTATTGCCTCTAAAGTACTACATTAGTAAAATAAAGCTGCAAATATTGATTGATCAGACAGATGATATTTGTCAGTGAATGAGAGAAGTATTCGTGTATCATACATGGTAAAGAGTGACACAGTCTTTCAATCACTGTCAAGACGCAGCACAGCAACATCGCTGCATTGATTGAGCCCCACCGCGGCACACTCTGTCTTGGTACGCCTCCTAAAGCAATCAATCCACAGACACACTCAAGAACCAAATATTCATTAGTGACTTATTCATATTCAAAAGCTGCCTTTTCAAAGTAACAAAAGAGCAGAATTGTCTTTGACAGGCACATTACAATGATTCTGTGACATACTGTGTGAGGCATGAACAATTGTGATCATCTTCTGTTATTTTCTGAGTAAAGAGCTGTGTTCATCATTGTGTTCTGCTAAAAGTAGAAGTCTGTACGAACAACTGGATTGTTTAACCGAAATTACAATGTTATGATTTCTCCGAATCAGACGTGTCTTATACTATGAGATCCATAAATAGTCTGTTTGACTTCACAAATATTACGCACTCCTCTATAACACAAATTCCAGTTTAAATATGCGTCTTTGGACATCACACTCGCTTTAAGATGTTTCAGTAAGACCAAGCAAATAGTTTCACACACAGTGATTCAACATGATTAATACTTATGGGTATTGTTTAACTACTCCAGTCCACTGGTCCTCTGTAAATGACAAAAAAAAAAGAGAGAGAGATGGGCTGCGATGTTAATAATTAGCTGGTTCTGTGCTCAAAAAAATTCTGTCCAACCTCACCAGATTTTAATCAAAGGCTGAAAATAGTAGCTGATTGTAATCGGCACTCAGAAGTCACCAGGGGTGTTTGAAGAGCCCGTCAAGCCTGAGAGTGGAGCTAATTCGATTAAGTGGCGGCTGTACCTGGAGGGGACGGATCTGTATCTCTCCCTTTTTTATTTATGAGATTAAGTCGCGCTTGTTATTCCAATATAAATAATCAAGCCAAAATAAATGACACTGATTTTCAAGTTGTTTTATCTCCCATGTCTCTAAAACTTTTTTGTTTATTTCAGGTGACAGATAAACTTTGTTAAGTCATACTCTAACGTTAACGCTGTGATGAAAATGACAACCAAGCATGTGATATGCATCCCTTAACATCATTACCTGGGTCTATGCGGTAGAATATCAAAGTACATGCACGATTAAAACATCCCGCTCCTGCAACTCCACGTTCCACTGTAATTTGCAAAAATTTGAAAACTGATTTGCAGAAACTAAAAAAAAAAAAAAATAGGAAAATCATATTAGATGAACAAGTGGTGCATGAAAAAAGAACAAATATTCTGCAGGATGATGTGTTTTAAACAAGATAAATAAAGTTTCAATAATTCACAAGACCCCATTTTCCCATCTCGGCTTTGTGATATACTCATAAGGCGCAATAAATGCAGACACTGTTGAGTTTCATTATTATTACTCTAACAGAAGGAGAGAGCACATTGATTTCTTTCCCTACGTGTCCTCCTGTACCCACCCTGCAGGCTACAATATGCAACAGATATTTCTATTTTCATCTTATTCTGATGCCACAGTCTAATACTCGACAACATCCTTAAAAGAGGGCCGTTGTGAGACCCATTAAATCTACAAAAAGCTACATAAATAACAGTTAAGAGGCTCTAGAGGTGTGTTGTTTGAATAACAGACTTCAGATTTTATATTGCCTCTTCCTGTTTTAAAGCACGCAGCACATACCCATAATGTCTGTGAGAACCTCCGGTGCTGGAAGACACTCCTGACTTTTCTCTCAAGTGTTCAACACATGTCAGAGTGTTGCAGCCTGCATGAATAGGTAAAAAAAAAAAAAATTCTGAGTGTGCAGACACTCCACGGCTTTAAGTGACTTGACACTCATGACATGAGGCAGAGAGAGCATATGTGTCCAGCGTGGTTTTGTTCAAAGGCAGGGGAAAGATGGAAAGATAAAACTGGTCAAAGTTCCTGACTGAGTGTTGGGATTTTCACTGAGAGGGGATTACCTACCTGCTCGGGAGCTTTGGGTTCTCCACATTGGTGGAGATGTGAAAGGCCTGGCACTAGATGTGACATAACAACTCCTCTGAGTGATCCCTTAGACCCTTTCAGCACCTCTTTCCCTCTAGGCCTCTTCTAAGGGGCCCAATTCATATCAGAGAGGCACAGAGCAGCATGGAGCCAAGCGGCACCAGTACTGAGGTCACAGTGTACCACATTAAATTTAGACTCCTTTAACACCCTCCAATAATGCATCTGGAGTATTTCCGGTCATTACTATTCAGACTTTTCTATCTAAGATACAAACTTCTGTAAATGGGCCATAGATCTGAGCTATCATTCACCACTGGAGACTGCACATCAAATCTAGTGTCTGTCACCAGTTGAAACTTCGTCGCCAGCCCCAGTTAAGCCACTGGTGACTCGAACTCCAAAATAAAATGTCCCACAAGGATAAAACTTTCAGATTCAGTCTAGGCAAGGTTTAATATGTCTAAACTTTTTTTGAATTGAAAAAGTCTATTAGGGCTGGAGTTGCAATGCTTTCAACATACATACAAAAAAGCATTTGAAATATGCAAACATGCAACCGCACTACAAAATTCTTCAGATGCTTACCAGTAGAAGCAGTTATTTTATCATATCCTGTTTCTTTTTTTCTACATGAAGTGCCTGAAATACTGTTTAACTGGGAAACTATCCTGTAATGCATCCTGTAAACAACTCATTGTACACTCATTGCAGCTCAAAGGGGGGAAAAAAAAAATCACTAGACTGATTGAAAACACATGAATAAAAACACTTTCAACCTTGACCCACGGTAAATAGAGCATCAATTTAAGGTGCCGGAGAGAATGGAATGATATTTGCACGAACTTGTTATGATATAATTGCATACGGATTTCAGTCCAGGGAACTTGTAAGCTTTTGGGCCAGATGTTTAGGCTTAGACAGAAACATGGGTCAAGCACTGAAGTCAGGGAAAGGAAAACCTGTGAAGAGCTGGCAACATCCTGTTGGCAAGAACATTCTCACAGGCAGGGAGGTACACCATGGAAAACATTAAATGCTACAGACAGTAGATGTTGTAATATTTGCAATCACATCATAGATAATAATGACTTCAAGTTATGAATAGTTAATATATTCTCTAACTTTGCTAGCGCCCTCTAGGGAACATTCTGATTCACTAAAATGAACTAACGTGCTCGAACTAAAACAGGAGAGACCCGAATTAAATACAAGAATGTATTCATTTTAAATAATAAAAAAAAACAAAAAAAAACAAAGGGCATCTGTACTGTATTGTTTCGGATAATAGTACTGACATTAACTAGGGCACTTATTGGATAAATGTTTATGTACGCAAAATTATATTTGACTATTAAGATACAAAGAAGGAGATCTTAACATTAAAATATTCAAAAGTTCACTTTCAGCATAGACGATTTTAGCAGAAAATATTACAAAAACATAATAATCCTCCATGGGATTCAACAGAATGCATTTTGAAGAAGAGTTTTTCATTCATAGGTGAAAAGCCAGTTTAGCAACACTTAACAAATCATATTCAATTTATCATAATATTACTGTTTAAACACACAAAAAAAGAAACCTCACCCCTGACAGCAATAAAATTCACTCATTTAAATAATATTCCTGATATTTTGTTGACATTCACACGTCCTGTATATCCTCCTTAGATTACCACACTTCTACCCAAATGTAAGATGACCTTTGACACCAACAGGAACAGAAGATCTATTTTCAAAGGTACAAATGTCAAAGTCTAAACTAAGAGGAGGTGTCACTGGAACAACTCAATGTGTGGTAAAACTGATAATTCACATGTTTGAGCAGATGAGCATTTATTAACATTATATGTTAAATACTGAGCTTTAACTTGAAACAGGTTTAAATGGTGAACTTTTCACAATAAAAACTGTGTGACAGGCATCAATAAAAGAATCCATGATATAATAACTTTAGATATATTAAAGAATTGTAAATGTAGGAGAAATGAAACTCAATATTATGTTATAGGCAGCCATCCAGAAAAAGGGAGACTCTTAATGGAGTTTCTCTCCCGGATCTGTCCGGGCTGAAGGCTCAGCTATAAGCCTAAACCTGTATCTTCATGCTCTCCAGCGGGCAGGCAGCCCTAATTCATTGAATTTGAGAATGCCACAGTCTCAATAATGTTGCTGTCCACTCCAGTGGCGTGCAAGCCCCATGCCAACTGCAGGCTTTCTGAGATTTGGAATAAAACCTTTTTTAAAAGCCTGTGTTCCTGCACCTCATCCGTCTTGTGTCAACAACAACTAAATAAATGCTGCCACTCTAGCCGAGAGCTCTCATTTCGCTGTCCAAAAATAAAACTGCTGGATGAAAGTCTGGTTACGTGTTCATTAAGAGAAGAGTGAATATTTTTATACTCTGCCTTTTTCATTCGGATCAGCTACTAAAACTGCAATGTCAGGTGAGATTTGTTTTCTACTATAAAACCAACCCTTTAAACTGTTTTTTTTTTTTTACACTTTAACACTTGAAATGTTATTATGACATAAAATGTTAAAAATAAGATATTCAGCATGAAAAGCCCAGGAGACTGAATCTAGACACAATATGAAGTATGCTAATAAGCCAAATGTTATATTCTCCACTGTCCGATATCACATCACACTCCACCAGGTGACAACTTTCACAATGTAAAAAGAAACAGAGTGTTATTTGTAACAAAAGCGTTTCATTGCTCATAAATAGCCATCATTTTCACTTCTTTCTCTGTAATTAAAGCAAATTATATTTAATGATTTATTGTCACTGTAAATGACAACAACAAGCATTTTGAGAGTCAAAATAGACAAGAACAAGTGTAGCGGTTATTGACACTTGGTGTATGTAGTCCATTACCTCAGTGCTATCATGACCACACACAGGTACAGACACCGTTTGGACACTGACAATGTAATGTAATGTTAACAGAGGATCCAGGACTCGGGGGTTCTTATCAGATCTGCGGCTTCAGAGCTTCCCTGTGCAGTTGTAAGATTTCAAGCCTCTGCAGAGACCATCACCTTACATAACCAAGCTATTAATATTGATTGTTTCCAAATTTGCAAACCGAGGTATCTTGCCATATGAAAATAACACCCTTTCTTCTTTCCAGTAATGATATCCATAGCCCTCCAAGGCCCGTTCTCTGACCCACTCAAGTCCTACAGCACAGCTTTTGCTGAAGTAAGCCCTTTCTACTTAAAAGGTATTAGCACTCAGGGTTAAAACAGTAAACGCTCTGCATGCAGGATAAGAAATATGCATTCCCAGAAAGTCTAATACAGCTGGTGTAAAGAAGGAAACTGCGCTTAAGCAACTGTCTGCCGCTTTTCAGATGCTGGTTTCTGAGGCTGTCCTGAAAAAGCCGGGTCTGAGAGTAGAACTGTAATCCTCAAAAATGTCCTACTAGTCTGTAATAGTACTGGTCACCATGAAGGTCTTTATTGTTCTGTTTTTTGAGAAATCTTTCCAATATAATAAAGCAATTGCAGTTAATTCTTAATAGAACATTTTATTAAATAAAACAATTAGGTCTTCATTACTTCATGAATGCGGGCCTTTCTTCCGCTCTCCTTCCTGATAAATGTAGAGAATATTTTACATTATTAAATTTATAAATAAGTGCTTTTTGAGATGAGTTAAGTATTATTTTAAAACAAATACAGGCCAGCTGTTGTATGGTTGTAAGACAAATACAGCCGAATAGAAGCCAGGCATCAACAGACTGACGTTCTTCCTTAAAACTATAGAATAAAGTAACAGATGATCGCTTGTTTTTAGAAATTAACTGTTTCTAATGTCTATTAAAACTTGACAAGACAATGTCAGTAGTATGTAATGCAAGCAACAAGTTAAAAACAAATGAAGATTTAAGTCCATATTTAAGAGAATAAGTAACTTGAGAGAAGAAAAGACACAAACATGGAGTTTACAATAACTTTTTTCAAAGTTGTCAAAACTTTTCTCTAATCTTCAAATGCTAATACTACTCAGATTCTTTTCAATCGCAATATATTTTTCTCTTTGCAGAAGGGTCAAGATAAAGTTCCAGTGCAGGGAAACTCTTAAAGCTGCAGCGGTTGTCCCACTGAACATGTTTTTTTTTTTTTTTTTCACCCATTCAGCATTACATAACAGACCAAAGGCGTTCTTTTTCCTGTCTTTCTCTTTCCCAGACGCACTTTAATCCTGTGCATAAAAGGGTGGGGTGAATATGGGTCAGCAGGTTAGGAGTGTCTCAAAGTCAGACTTGTGAAAAGAGAAATCAATCCACGAAACCTCCCAACTACCTGTCTTTGCCCCGCTATTACGTAAGTGTTCAGACTGTGCCAGCCCACAAAGTCACAGAGTTTCTCTTCAGATGTTTATAAATACCTACTCAAGTGCAGTTCTTTTTTATTTTATTTTATTTTTTTATTTTTCTAATTAAACCCACTGAGTTGATCGTGGACAGTGGGTGAAGTACAGTGTAAAGTGAAAAAGATCTGATGATGATTTCTGCTCTTAGTTGCGCGCCTCTGTTTATGGCTAAACCTGTTACATAACCAGCTTACATTCCACATTCACCATATCACACTCTAAATATACCCTTGCGCACAGGAAGACTGCGCGCACAAAACGCACCGTGCAATGAATTCATTTTCATATATACACCGTCCGCATCTGTGCCTTCTATAGATCAGATCTGCTTGTCAAGAATCAGCAGAGAAACCACAATTTCTTTGAACTTGGATGAGCCCGGTTAGCCTGTACTGGAGACAGCCGAGAGGGGGTGTGGTTAAATACTGTCTGTACTGTACAACATGGACGGGACGTGGATAAACCATGTAAAATGAACTAGAACCTCAGCAGCAATGCACACAGACTTTGAAGGGGAAATTTTTATAACGGCCTTGTTTGTGTGTATGTGTGTGTGTTTTTATGCACTGATCGTGTGAAGATTTAGACGCAAAAAAAAAAAAAAAAAAAAGCGGTGCAGGGCATTCGTGCTTGCAACAGTGTTTGAGAGCTGGCGCTAAACAAATTCCAGCTGCTGGGGCGTCTTTCTGCACACAGGAATAGCCCAAATCTGTGAGCGCTGTGTTGTGTATGAGGAATAGTGGAGGACACGTCCCTACAAAGGAGAACGGGACCAATCGATAAACTAGCCCACAGTTTCCAAAAGTTCACTTTTGACACTTTGACAATAAGGCGTCTGTGTGCAGGTTGGCCTCTGGGACATTAGGTGAGGCTGCAGTTGCTTCATTTGAAGTTGCTGGGTAATTGATTTATCCCGCAGACAGAGTAAATGTGACATCTGTGACCGTATCACCCCCCTATGATTTGAGCTGTCAGTGAAGCCTAAACACCAGCAACACAGACCGAGCTCCTAATTACAACCGAATGGATAAAACCCACCGAGATACTAAATAAAAACCCACGTCTGCGCGCGGGGCTGAATTTACATAGAGTGCAGTTATTTATAGGGAACCGATTTAATTCATTTTAACTTTGATTTTTTTGAAAAATGTCCTCGATCAGTCTGTAATTCTTCCATATTTTAAGGCGAAATCCGGTCCGCTTACCTCTATTGGTGCTGGAGCAGGTCTGCCTTCGTACCGGGGCTGGATGGTCCGCTTTCCGGAGCGTCTCCAGGTTTACCGGGGTTTCCCTGACCGGGGTAGCCGGCTCCGAGGCGCTGTTGCCCGGGTCGCTCGCTGGATCTGGAGGGGACTCCATGTTGAATTTCAGCTTTACTGTTTAACTACCGCTAGTACTTAAACTAATTCTATGCGGTCTGTGAGCTCCGACACTACCTCTTGCTATCTAATTTAGACTAGAAGTAAGAAATGAGAAATGCGAGTGTGTCTGGAGGTGGGTGTGTAGGTCTGATTGTCCACTAGCAGCGCTAGTGAGAGCTCCAGTCATGCAAACTGAAAAGGGAGAGGTTGTCAATAGCCGAAGAATAGATGTAGGCCTGAAAGTAATCCATGCGGATCGACCCTGCGCAGTTTTACATGGGAATGGCAATATTACTATAATGTGTTACCTTGCAGAACCATTCTCTACACCTACGTATTGTCTTGCCCACAAGTGTGGATATCATGTAAATATAATGTATAGAATTCTCCTGAATTTCACAGAAAACTGGCCTAAATGGTCAAAATGCAACCTCATGACATGTAGTTGCATCATGTACACAATCTTATCCGTTTTAAAAGCCTATTGAAGTGGTGATAATAGGGTAAACCTATGTAAAACTGGAGTTTTTAAGTGTGTTATTATTTGTTTTGACTGCAATCTGTACATCATTCCCACATGAACATGGACTCTTTCCCCTTATCATCATAAAGTCTTGCATCTCATTAATATGATCATTACCAGTGTTTAGTTTATGGTCAACAGCTGCGATTGTACAGGAATTATTTATTGGCTGTTATCACTGCAGGTTCATTTCCTGTAGTGCTGTAATGACTATTACTCAGCCAAAAATAAAACAGCATGCTTTTTTAGAAGTTAAACTGGATTATAAAACTCACTTCATGATTATAATCATCATCATCATCATCATCATCATCATCATCATCATCATCATCATCATCTCCTGTGGGAGGAGCAGACTGCGTTTCCACTCTTTGATGCCATCAGCCATCAGATACATAACACCCAGTCCCTCCACCCTCCACTGCACTGATAACTGTATAGACTCACAGTTAAAATCTCAAACACATGTTAAATACAAGACAGATCCACGGTTTCATATTATTTTATTGTATTTTTGTTAGCTCTATTTAATTTCTTCTGTTTTATTGATTTTTATTACATCTCTTATGCCTATGCTGCTCCTATTTTGTTATTGCTGTGTCAGTTCACATTTCTCCTCTGGGGATCAGTCAAGGTACATCTCATCTCATCTTATCTTATCTTACCTTTCAATACTCTGCTGGAGCTGATTAGACTTTTCCTTTTACTTACAGAATAACCCGTGTGTCTTCGTTCTGCCTGATAACGTGAGACTGACAGCACATTGAGAGAATAAGCTTTTAACACTGTCTTGTACGACTGACATCAAACGTCACACTGGAATCCGGCATCCATGCGCGCTTCTTGCGCAGCAATTACAAACACCATGCTTTCTACATGTGATCAGCGGCCAAGCAGCGAAGAAGAACTCCGCCTCTGGAAGCCGTACACGTGGACTTTGACATGGTCCTGGTAGTAAAGAGCCAGACTGCTGATAGATCAGTAATGGAAGAGTCATCATAACATTGGACTGTTGGAGGTTTTGCAATGGCAACAACATGTGAAATGGCATGTCCAATCAGGATCAGAGACTTCAGTATAACATATATAAAGCTGTTGTTTATTGTTTTTAGTATTATTTTTTAAATAAGAAGGTGTAGGCTTGTCTCTGATATTTGGCTTTTCATGCACATTAGTGATTAACCCTAAAGACCCCCTAATATTAACCTTTCTTTAGTAATTTGCCACTATTTATTCTAATAAAACCTTTCCAAAAAATTTCCATTGAAAATCAGATGTTTTCTTATATTTAATTTCTGACCATGTATTTGTTAATAAAAGCTCAGAGTAAGTACAAATGTTATATCAAAAAAAGTGAGATTTAATGTAAAATATATCCTGAACTGAACATAAAAACAGTTGTCTATAATCACTGTCATTTTTATTACATGTGTTTTATTGGTGCAGAAGATGAAAGTGTTTCCATGTTCACCACGGAGCCTCTGAACATCCAAATGGGTCATGTCTGCTGCTGCTGAAAAGATGGATTTTAACCAAATTATTTCAATGTATTGATTATGTTGCATAATAGTGTTTAGTGTGTCAAAAGTTGTTAAAGCTATTAGATCAATAGATGCTTTGTGGTCACTGATGACTTCTCTGGTCTTTGAGGTTTAACTGATAGAAGTGAAACTGCTATGTCTGCCTTCAAATACAAACAACACAATTCCTTTTATTTAATATCATTTAATATATTATATCAAGAGGATCTAAATTAGATTTCATTTCAATATATATTTCTTAGTACAAATATTTTATCATATTTCACAATTTTATTTATCTTTATTCAATTTAAGCTTGTATTTATTTTTTAATATTCTCAGAGGGTCAAATGTTTCCGTACCCTACTTTCACATGTCTTAAATCAGTGTGGAAGCTTCTGGAAATTGATGCCATGACTTCAGGAACTTAAAATTGGCTGCTGTCAGTATTAGTTGCCAACTGAGGGTGCAGTCCTCCCATGGTTGTATTTTAGGGCTCCTATCAAGACCCAGTGTCGTTTTTCTTGTCATCATGGGAAAATCGAAAGAAATGAGCTGTGACAAAAAAATAATAATTACTAATCATCACGGGACCACACAACCAACAAATTGTTTGTGAAGGACATGTACTGACCCCCATTTTGTTGGGACAGGGTCAAAAGCATCCCAGGACAGCAGTCTTACTGGTAAAGATGTTGGAGGTAACTGGTACAAAAATATCTCTTTCCACAGTAAAGAGAGTGCTGTATCATCATAACCTGAAAGACTTTTCCCCAAGGAGGAGACACTATTCCTAAAACACAAAAAAAGCAAGGGTAAAGTTTCCAAATGAGCACCGTGACACAAATCTGACCTTTTGGGGGCATGTTCTGTGGTCAGATGAGATATAACCAGAATTGTTTGGCTATAATAATCAACTGAGAAAGGAGGGTAAAACTCAGAGCATCATCTAAAGTGTGAAGCACAATAATGACATTATTGTGTTCTGAGGGACTGATGCACTGATGCTATCATGAAGAAGGAGAATTACAGGGATATGGCATCTGAAAACATCAGCCAAAGGTTGGGCACAAAGGGATCATTGAGCAGGACTATGATCCCAAGCACTCTTTTATAACAGCAACAATAGCTTAAGTCTAACAAAGTATACATTTTGGAGCGCACATCAATCACAAGCCCCTGAACTTAATCCAAAAGAGCATTTGTCGGCTGAAGTGACAAAGCAGGTCCGCCAATTGGTTTACAAACCTGACTCAGATGCATGAGTTCTGCCAGGAGGACTGGGCCAAAATTCATGCAGAGTGTTGTGAAAAACTCGTGGAAGGCTAACCCATGTGTTTAATTAAAGTTATTCACAGGATTCACAGGCAATGGCACGAAGTATTAACAGTCTATGTAAACGTCTGACCCACTGAGAGAGAGAAATCTGAAATTAAAATGGTAGGAATGTGTCCTGAAATGAAATGCATGGAAATGGGATGCAGCTTGGTAGTACAGTGGTTAGCGCTGCCACTTCACACAGGTTTCAGGCTCAGATACATTTAACCCAGTGTTTTTCAACCTTGGGGTCGAGACCCCTTGTGGGGTCACCTGGAATTCAAATGGGGTCACCTGATATTTCTAGTAATTGATAAAAATGTACCCTATAACACCAAACATATCATATTTGATACGTGAGTTTTGAAGCCCCCTACATGATCAGTGTGATATTTTTTTTCTTGAAAAACCTTATGTATACAATTAGATACATGCAATAATCCACCAGGGGGAGGAATTCATTCACCAGAGGCCTTTCCAGTGACACTACAAGATTGTTATTATTGAAGGAGGCAGATCTTTGCAAATTTTGAGAAGGAACTACCAATTTGTTAGACATGTTTGTGTTATTATTACCTCCACCTGAAGGTATTGTAATCACTTTGCTTTGTGTGTTTGCATGTTTGCATGTTTGTTTGGATGTTTGTTTGCGTGTTTGTTTGTTTGTTTGCATGTTTGTTTGTTTGTTTGTTTGTTTGTTTGTTTGTTAGCAAGATAACTCAAAAAGTTATGGACGGATTTCCAGGAAATTCTCAGGAAATGTTGATACTGGCACAAGGAAGAAATGATTAAATTTTGGTGGTGATCGGGGAGGGTGGGGGGTGGGGGGGTGGCAGATCTGTCTTGGCGGAGGTCTGCACTCTCCAAGTGCTTTTCATGTATTATGTTTTGTTTGTTCAAAAATAATAATATTTGAGCATTGAGACATGATGTATCAAATGATACAAAATTTAATCTCATACATGGAAATTGATATTTGAAAAAAAATTTGTTTGGTTTTTCAGAAGGACCAATAAAGGCTCCAGCTTCAAAGAACTGGAATTTTCTGTCAATGATTTAATTGTTCAGGCTTTACAGGGTTAAAAAAAAAAAAAAAAAAAGCAAAAGAAACTCACTCATAGAGAGAAAATCCCAATACATAAAAGACATGACAAACTCTGAAGCTGAAACTGAAGCACTGTGGTACTGTTTATCTTTCAAATGTTCATTGTGGTCAGTTTAAGATGCTGCAGCTCCTTCATATTTCATAGATTGAGTTATTCTTTGTTCAGTATTAATAGTCAGCCTTGTAAATCCAAACTGGACTGACTGAAAAATTCTCATTTTGTGCAGTAATCTCAACCTGGCTTTTCTGCCTCCATCCATAATAATATACATTATATAGACTAAATGTCATCAAAAATTAATGTTTATTTGCAACTTAGTATATCAAACTATTACATGATCATAAACAAATTAATTTTAGCAAAAAAAAAAAAGTCTCCATTTTAAATGTCTGGGGTCGGCAGAAATTTGTGATGTTAAAATGGGGTCGTGAGCCAAAAAAGGTTGGGAACCACTGCTTTAACCTATAAAGACCCAAATATACACCAGTGACCAAAAGCATCTACTGATCTAAAATGTTTAATAACTTTAGAACCACTAATCCTATCAATACATGTAAATAATTGGTGGAAAATGCAGTTTGTCATCTTTTCATGGTCAACAGATATGACCCATTTGGACGTTCAGAGGCTCTGTAGTGAACGTGGAAACACCGTCATCTTCTACAACATTGATTCACCAGTAAAACCCATGGAGTTGGATCAATGACAGTGAGTGGAGACACTTGCTTTATGTTCAGTTAATGATATATTTTTGCTGAAAAAGTCACTTTTTCTCAAGTTTTCTCTGTTTTTGGTATGATAACCCTCAAATGTAATCTCAGCATGATGATTAAAGCACATGATTAGTAAAATAAATATTGGAAAATACCTGATGTCCACTGAAAAAAAATGCAAAATGGGAAGGATAATATTATGATAAAGGGTGATGAATCACTTAAGATAGGTCAAACAGACAGAAAAATTAATTTGGGAACTAACACAAAAGTAGCTCTGGGTTTTTATGGGTTAACTGAGGTTGTCAGACGTGGAGTTTGCATGTTCTTGTTGTAACTGTTTGGGTTTCCTGTGGGGGCTCCATTCACCTCCCACAGTCCAAAGATACACATACTAATAAGATAACTGGAGATTCTCCATTGTCCATTGGCAGTGATAGTGGGTGTAAATTATATTAACTCTGCAATGAATTGGTGACCTCTCTCTTACATTTAGTAAAGGTCAGTCTAAACCAGGGCTGTCAAACTCATTTTACTTCAGGGGCCACATTCAGCCCAATGTAATCTCAAGTGGGCCAGACCAGTAAAATAATAGACATAATAACCTTTACATAATAATCCAGATTTTTCATTTTGTTTTAGTGTGAAAATATAAATAACCTGAACAACCATGTACAACCTGATGTTACTTAACCCTTTATCAGGCAAGTGACTATTTTTGGTAATTTCTGCACACACTACAAGACAATGACAGCAACAATTACAGTGAGGATGGTGAGGAAACAATTTCAGGTCCAATGTGGTCTACAGGGTCTGTAAGGTCCACCTCTGCATGAACAGTGAGTGTACCTGCTTTGTTAGGTACCATGAAGTAATGGTACTAATGTAAGGAATGATGTTCAAAGGGAGACTGTGGATGTTGGCAGTTGTCTGGATCAGCACTCATGCTGTTGGAATGCTCTAAAAGTGATATTCTAATGTTCTAAAATACATGTTTTTCTTGTATTTTTATATATACTAGTGGCATGGTACTCGTTGTGCCAATGTACGATAGCATGAGAGGCTAAAATCGGCCAGCATACCTCACAACATTTGAATACGGACATAAAACTGTGCCTAGTACATAGTCAGGTGATGTTTCTATTCATTTGGCAAGCTTGGCGGTGATCGGGCCTGTGAAGGCTGAGGAAAACCCGTACAAACGCCCTCCTGTGCTGCAACATCGATCGGACACGGATGGGATGGATGCCGGACGGACACAGAATATGCATTATAGTAAGATACTTTTTATTTATTTATTAATTTTGCCACTTATGGTAAGGAACAAAATATGGTAATTTCATTAACCTTGATTTTCTACATAAAATTAAACAATTTAGAAAAATTTCACAAAAGTAGTAAAGTCTCATTATGTTGTCCAATAACACACTGAGGTTAATTTTTTTAATTTCAGAGTATTTCTATGATTGCCTTACAAAGGGTTAAGAAAAGTATGTGGAGCTTCAACGATATTATTATTAGCACAATGTACAGACCACAGTGAATCTATAATGTTGTTAAAATTTTAGGGTTTTTTTTCTTAAAAAATTTCAGGTTCATATTTGTTCAGGTTATTCACATTTTATTGTGAAGATAGTTTGTAAATGTAAATATTTTCATAATGCACTTTAACACCCTTGACTGTTAATATCTTCAGTGCAATTTTTTTCATTTTGCAAATTCGTCCTGTGGGCCGGATTGGAATCTTTGACGGCCTGGTTTTGGTCCCCGGGCCATATGTTTGACACCCCTGATCTAAACTGAAGACCACAATTTAGCAAAAACATTCTAATGATTAACCCTTTCAGGCATGAATTATGAGAACATTAATGAAGTTTTTTTTTTTTTTTTTCCTGAGTGTTTTTATTCCTTTTTACGCATGAAAAAAAAAGAAGAAAAAATTATGAACCTATTTTTCATGGAGTTACAAAAATGTCCACTCAGCTGGACACCATTCGTTCAGTGATATATTGTGTGAAAATTATGAAATAAAAACATGTTTAATGCTGCTAATCTGATGTTTTCTCACATTTTAACAGCCTTTTTGTAAAAAAAAAACAAACAAACAAAAAAAAACTGTTAATTACAGTCTAATAACTATCAGCAATTTTTTTTTTTTTTTTTTTTTTTTTAAATGTCAAACATGTTACTGCAGATCAGGTTTATCTAGAACAGCAAACTTACAGTAATGGTATGAATTACAGTGGATGGGATGATGCATAAGTGTCCTCTGTGTTGGCTGATATGGAACTAAAACAACAAAATCTATAAAAATACAAGAGAACAGCTGTCCACTGTAGTGACCACTATCCATGAAAGGGTTAATATGAATATGGTTATGTATCATGAACCAAACTATGCAGCTATAACTTTATCTTTCACTGAATCCTCATCCCATAGCAACAGTAAAATAAAAACCAGCCCATGTCTGTGTATAGTTGCAGAATCCTGTCTTACCGATGTAGTTGCATTTTGATAAAACTAACATCATATAATATTTCCGAAAGGTCTTTTTTTTTTCAGTTTCAAGGGCTCCCATCGCTTTAAATGTAGCTTTGGTAATTGGTGTCGACCTTTATTTGTTTGTTTAAAAAGCTGGATTAATGCTCTTCATTAAACAAACAATGTGATTTACATTAAGGTAAATGTCAGCCTGATTGAAACACAGGATGAAAGAAGTAGAATAAATTTGTTATAAATAGTGTTACTGTTGAATAAATTACTATTATCCAAATTAACCGATGAGTGGGAGTAATACTAGAAATCTGAAGACCATCAAGGGAGATATTTTATGTGTTAATATACGTATTCCTCCAAAAAGTATTAAACAGGTGGCATCTCTACATTGTATTAGTCACAGGGAATCTTCCCTCCCTATGATATTTGCACATACTCACCAATATGTGCATGATATAACTTTTGGAGCTGTGCTGCGATGAACGTCGACTTTTTGACAGAAAGCCAGAAGGAATCTCTCACTGCCAAGCAAAGAGGCCAAGTTCCATTCCTTCTGCTCATCTTCAGCTCCTCCAAATTTCCCTGACCTTCTGACCCACTCAGATTTGACCGTGTGAACTCTAAGCTAGCATTATGCGCCTGTTGCATGTTCAGCATTAATGCAGAAGAGACTAAATCAAAGTAAAATTCAAAAACAAATGCAAACTCACAGTTATAATTCAGTGTGCACCCAGTAGTTACTATGTGTATGTATGCATTTGATTAAATAAAAAGAAGGATTTATTTCACAATATAGGTTGTAGTATGGATACACAAATAGACCAACACACTGCCCTGTATTTAAACCAAAAGGATGCAAGGACAAGTTTGATGCTGCTGGTTTAATTTTTGAGTTAAAATGAATTATGCTGCTGTCACATTGTTGAGCAGGGGAAGGATGCGGCGGATGTGAAGCGAGTAGACTAAGCCTGCCTGCCTGTGTTTAAAAATGATTGATTAAGCTGACACCGGCTCAGGGGTGCAACACCGCTCTATTTTTCTCCCTCATTATGTAAGGCTATATTTCAAATCAGGAGTGCATTGGAGGAAGACACCAGAGACACCAGACAGGACACCCTTCAAATAAAAAGTTTATCAGACAACAGCCAAGGAGACTGATGAGTTTCCCCTCTATCTTGTCTTGGGAGTGGCGATGGAAAGGAAGAAAAAATGTGTCTGTCAAAGGATAAGGTGATCTTTAGACAAAACACACAGACAATAGATTTGACCAGCTCGGCCACGAATACAAGTATGGTCATGTATTTGTAGGGAAATATTGATTCAGGTTAAAAATCAAGTAGAACCCAGAAAGTTCTTTTAAGGCTATGTTTTTTTAATTTTATAATTATTATTTTGCTTCAGAACTAATGTTTCCAGCTGTGTTTGCTAGTCCGTATTGTAATTAATTCAGAAGAGTGCAAATATTTTTTTTAGCACACTATGAAATTTACTGTAATACATGTAGTGTCCTTCATGTGCTGCAATCATATATGAAAAATGCATCATTCTGTATGAATTCTCTGAATGATGCTCTTTTTTTTATGTGGACTTGGTGACATAGCTTTGTTGCCTTACAAATCGGACATCAGAACCCAAGCCCAGCAAACACGCAGTTCTTCACATGCTCATGCAGTGCAGAGTGTAATGAAAGAGACATATTAATGGCCTTTCACTTATTCATGCGTCGGAAATGAAGAGGCACAGTCACATTTTGAAACGGTTGACAGAATAAAGAGCCAACATTGGGGAAATGATTGTATTTATGATTTCAGTCTGACAGATGAAGGTATCAAGAGAGAGACTGAGTGACACATTTTTGACAGTTCAAAGTGTTAAATGATGTGATGTATGGCAACATACTCGAGTACGGGGGCACCCGCTCTTATATATTTTCACTTTAAGAATCAGAGCCTTGCGGGTGCAGACCTGGGAGGCAGCTGAAAAGTCATTGCTGCTATTTCAGCAAACATTGCAAGTGCTGGATAATTAACAGTAAGTGCAGATAATCCATGAAAATCTAGAAATTTAAATGCAAGGTAAAGAGGAGTAGTTTTAGACGTCTTTTGGTAAATGCACATGGACCTGCAGTAGTACATCAGAGGCATGCATGTACAGTAGTCTCTCCCTTAAAAACACTACTAACAATAGCACCACCTAGCAGCCGCTTGACCACAGTAATTTTCTCCTGTGTGTCTACACTCAGCCTGGGGTTTTTAACAGCGGCTTTTTTGCATCCAAGAAGGAGTTCATTAATATGATTGAATGTAATTCACAATTTCAATCTAACATTCTTTTCATTTTTTCAGGGTCATATTAGCAAGGGTGTTGGAAACAGAGTGTTAATGGAGCTTCTGTTCTGCTTTTCCCACATCAAAAGCTGCAATAATAATTGAGATTCACACTGATTCTTGATAACGTTTTTGCATTTCACATGGTTGAATAATTTTAGTACTATTTTCACAGTAAGGATTGAATGAAATACATGTAGACGACAGAGAATTTGTAATGTTTTGTTTAATAGACTATGCTGTGGTTTCCTGGGCACGTTCAGAGTCGTCACGCCACGTTGACTGCATTCATTAGATACACAAATTGTTTAAATGATTGTTTAACTGAACATATTACACTATAATATATTTTTTTTTTAAAAAAAGATACGGAGAAAGGTCTTATGGCAGCAAAGTAAAACAGATTAGGGTGAACTTCTTCCTGTCAGGGCTAAAATTGACTCATGGCATGTGTGGAGAGTTCATATGACTGGGGACTGGAATGATTTTCTCAGTTAAAAATCAGGAGGTGAAAAATGGCGTGGTTATTTGTGCCTGACAGAAGTTAAGAGCTTTTCCCTGAGGCCCGCTGACTCCCTGCTGACCGCAAGGCAGCCTTCTCCTCCAGCATCCACTCACCTTGTGCGATCACACCTCTACATCGGCTGCTGGGATGGCACATCCCGAACCCGCATCAACTACCCTGGCCTGTGCGTTTACCGTGTGGCTTCTTCTCTGTTTTTATTTGTCCTCACCAATTTGCGCATCCCTGTTGAGGGTGTGGAAAATCTGAACAGAAGCTAGATTATGAAAAGAGGCACAGAGGCAGGTAAAGCAAGTGCAAGGTCAAGGTTTTATACGTGTGTAATTAGTAGTGTAATTGCAGCCTGTTCTGAGGCTTATCAGAGAATCCTGTGTGGCACAAACAGGTCCCACAGGAAGAGATCAAAGCTGTGTCTGGGGAAGGAGGAACACGATTAGAGTTTATGTTTTAAAGGTTCAGAGGAGAGAAAAAAATCATCCAGGACAAGACCATAGGGCAGAGGACCAAATACACATCAAAAGCAACACTACATAGGTCATCTACAGCACAGATGATTGAACAGCCAAACAAAACCACATGCCACAGTACCTAACATACCATAAATAATTCTGTTATTAGTGAAAAATGCTGGAATTATGGCACAGCAGTACGAGAATTAGACATTTAAAAGTATGTAAATGCTACTCGACCTTTTTTTTTGTATTGTAAAGATAATGTGACTGACGTGTATATAATAACTTCCTGTATTTTTTCTCAGTTACTGTTAATACACTGTCTTTTTAAATGTAAACTCACTTATTTCTATTTGTTTTTTTTGTTTTGGTTTGTTTTTTTTTTGCCTTTATTCTACTGTAGAAGGAGAGAAGGAAAACAAGGATTTCATTGTACAGTGTAACTGCCATGTTTCATCCCGTAAGCACGACAATAAAACCTCTTGAATCTTGCATCTTTTTTTATCTCATAAATATATGATTCAGGGTTTATAACAATTCTAAAGAATATAGTTTGCTGATATTACATTTCAGCAAATGCTATTTTGACGAGTCAGTCAACAAAGTATCATGGTCGCTAGCCTTTACTGTTGCATGTTATGATGAAAACAAGACAGCCGCACACTGGCTGCCTGATTCTATCTGACAATCCTCGCCCATCCGACATTACTGTGCGGTCTCTGATGTTGGGCGGCTGCTAATTTAGCCTTTAGCTCCATGGTACCGTAAATCACAACACTCAGGAAGACAAATGTCAGAACACATGTTGCCAGACTGTGTCTTTGAGCAGAAGATTCCTTTAATTGGGTGTGCAGGGACTGGGTCCAATCCCCAGCACCCTCCTCTTCTTCCTCCTTCCTCACTCTCCCTCTCTCTTTGCCTCTCAACATACTAACAAAAGGCAGAGAGATGAAAAAGACAGCACCAACCCATTCCTACTTTGTGCCATTATAGAACAGACACACTAGGGGTAAAGAGGTACGATGCTGAACATCAAGGAGAGCTTTATATAACTCTCTTTTTATTTGCCTTGTTTCATGTTTATTTTACTTCTTCAAGCTATCATGTCTGATTGACATGGCTCCCTGTCATAACAACCATTATTCATCGAACCAGCTTATGGAATACAGTGATAGCTTCTGGATATATTTGTCTGAGTTTAGGAAAATGTGTAAAGAATCAAAAATGCTCTCCAAAGTATGTTCGGTGTCATCTCATCATCAGTGTTATGATTCCACCCTTCCCCTTCCTCCGCTCACGCACACTCTGAACTTCAGCAGAGGGAATAGAGATCATAAAGAATAGATATTCAAAGGCTTTAACACAAAAAGACTTTCCTCAAAGCCTGCCTCTCTCTGGATCCACTGGGCTAGGGAGGGTGCAATGTCCACACAGAGGATTCACAGGGCTCAAGTCAAAAGAAGTCATTTTAATTCACTTTAAATGTATTGTTCACAATTTAGCAAGCGTTTGAGCAGCGAATGTTTATTTCATCATTTGCTACCAGATCTTACTGTGTGTACATATTATATGTGAAATTAACATTTTCACCATATGCTTAAATCTCCAGCTATCACTACATGCACTCCGGGAAAAAAGTATCCTTAAAAAAAAAAAAAACATACATGGTTTGCATCCAATCTCCTCATTAGTTATAGGACCGATATGCACAATCAAAGGTCGCAAGCATACTTAAAAACACTCAGACCAAGCTGAAATCCCTTCAGAGGGTATCTACTTGCCACAAAACTAACTTTAATACAACCAAAGTTTAATTATCAGCCATAAAGTATCCTTCCCTATCCACTGCCTTCCCAGCTGAAACATCTGGAATAATAATATTCCCCATTTGTGGATAAAAGTTTGGGGGAAAGTTATTTATTTATAATATTTGTATGTGTTAGTACATTAATAACAGTATTTCATCACCTCCCAGAAACAGAACAGACCCTCCATAAAACACAGAAATTGGAAGTGCTCTAAAATTGAATAATTTGATGAAGCTGATGAATGATGAATTACCAGGTTTGTTATTTTTAAGAAATTAATTATCCTTGTTATTTCCATCAATGCTGTAAAGCTGAATATATTAATAGGATGCCCGCCCATCTTTAATTTATTTGGTGTATTACCCTCCTTCCCTGTCAAAGGCAATGTAAGATTATACCAAGTGTAAGCTCACAGAAACACTAAGATTAAAAGTTTTTTTCTTTTGGAGCATATACTTCATATATAAAGAGAAATTCTGGAGCTGTATGAGCATATCATAAAATAGTTTTTGGAATTTGCACTACCTAAGGGTCCATGGAGATTTGCAATAACTCTAGAGCCCAGCATATACTGCAGTTGCATTTTCAGGCTTATATCAATATCAGTAATGGAGATTGAGGAGAACTGAAAAATACATCAATAATTTAAGAAATAATGATCACATGTATTTGTGATTAAATGACGAATGTGATTGTTTGAAAACTACGTGATATTGGACATTTCTGTATATAAATAATGAACAGATGTGATGTTATTACTTTAATATCAAAACATGAATCGCCACAGCAGGTTCTGTAGAAGTTTAGATAATTTACAGAGGATGGTTGTGGAAATGATTGTGATAGTCTGTATCCTGAATATTTTTTTGCTTTGTATTGTTATTATATATCTCATGAATATATATACTGTATATAGCATATGTTTAATGACTATAGTCTTTTTTTCTTTGTTCATTTTAGATTGCCACTTAAAATAATATTCATCAGACCTTTTATAATTAATCTACAATTTACAACACTTAACAGGTCTAAAAGATCATACTGTATGTGGTGTGATATGTAAGTAGAAGTAGACGATGTTATCAATTAAATGACAGTGACCTTCCACAAATTATGAACAGTGATAATCAGATTTTTTCTTTTCCATCTTCTACTCTCAATAAAAACTCACTGAAATCACTTCACAGTGGAGATCAATCATTGCCTTGGATATTTTCTGGGTTAAAAATTAAACAAATAATTTATTGATTAAATTGCGTTGTTGCAGCATTGTGATATCAGTGACTTAGGGTGTCTGTTTTTGATAACTCTTATCCAGAGCTAATAACCAATACATCTCACAAGGTCAGCATCAGCCTCTGATACTGTTACCAAATCTGTGCATGACTAATTCTAATTAACACATCGAACTAAATGAGACAGTCAAAATTTATCTTTTAATAACTACAATTAATTATATTATATTGATTTGCATATTCAACAAGGACATGGTGTGTGTTTTTTTTATTAGATGGTATTTTTCCAGTAACTGACCTCTTATATCTCATATTATGATGCAAACCCTGAGCTGTGCAGACATTCTTATTTCTTGCAATCAGCTGACATGTGATTCACATCATCTCTGTTTGTTTAGGCAGGGCCCAGCATAGCGGTGGGGAGCAATGGGCCATGAGCTGCACAGCACCACTCTAATGAGCAGAGCTGGACACAAACAAAGAGAGTCTGGACTCTGTTCAGCATCTCTGCCCATTATCTGGCTTTGATCCAACACACATAAATTAATTCCTGTTTCTTTAAGCAACATGGTTTCAAGAGTATTAGTCTGTTCACAAAGGCTACACAAATTTTAATTAATATGCCTTAAATCAAGATGAGAAAATTGTCATAATATTGATAGTGCGCTGGTTTTATCTTGTAAAGTCATTATAATGGACTACGAAATAAATCAAAGAATTGGATTTTAGGGTGCATTTCTCCTATTCAGAGACTTAAAACACCTCCATCATACCAAAAAGACTGTGCACTGAGTTTCAAGTCATGATCCTTCCAAACATTGTCACACCCTTTATGAAGAGCATTATCATTATCATATCCATACAGAGCAGTCAGAGTCTGCTTTTTGGTGCAGGCTGTAATTCAACAGAAAACTCATAAATTATGTATGATTTCTGAATCCATCACAGTGTCTTAATCTTTAAAATGTCTTTCTTTAGGTTAAAGCGTGACCAAACTTTGAATTTTTCAAACTATATTTTGAAAATAGTGTGGGCTGCAAAACAACAGCCTTAAAATTCAACAAGACTAAAATAGACAGCCTGTAAAGAAAATTACATAGAGACAACAGCCAAAGCTGTCGTTTTCCCCAAGGTTTTCTAAAGCCTGAATTGTTCACAGTAATGTTTGTCTTCAACAACAAAACAAGTCTCTTCTCTTTTTCCAAGGTAGGTTTTTTCCCTAGCCAGACCCCATAGCGAGCAGCAGGCACCTTTTATTGATCAACACAAAGTCCCAAATAAATGAGCGCAGAATGAGAGCTATGCTCCAGGGAGTTCAGGGGAGCTGGAGCTCCATAGGTTCCCATCAATTTTAATCACTCCACTAATGAAGAGGCTCCTCTCTGTTGGGTGTCCATAACTCACTGTGCCAGAGCTACCTCCACTACCTCAATCAAATCATTTCTACACAGCCCGCTTCTCCTCACAACTCTAATGACCTTTTCAGAATAAACAATGCCTGCATTAACAGAGCTGAAAAATTGTTAGATATGAATAGAAAAGTTAAGTGTTTTACAAAACAGAATGCAGGCAGGACAGAGTGAGTTAATCAAGCTCACTTCAACTTCTGGGCCAAGACAAAACATATTTAAGTAATGCATTCACAATGAGTAAATCAACAGTATATTTAAAATAGAAATATTCTCAGGGTGGGTGATCTGGTTGCAAAGTGACTAGTTAGAGCATCAGCAGCAATAATTAATTGAGCAAGCTGTTATGCCTTGTAAAACATGCATTAGTTTTAACAGAAAAAAAAAAAAAATCATTATTTGATTACAGGAAAACACAATCTAATTTGATTTGCAAAGGCTGAAATTATTTACACATAATGCACACAGACAAGCAATGAACAGAAACAAATGAGTTTATTAGTGTAATTTTATCACAATTTGACATTCTCATAATTTATTTTCTTTCTTTTTTCACATTTTTCTGTAAAATGCCAAGACAAACATTATTATTTGCTAGTTTTAAGTAAAAGAATCGGTTTATTTCAACTGTATGCAAACTTGAGGCGTCTGGGCCTTCCTAGTGAAAAGCTACTCATGCCACAAAGGTGTGTAATCTTTTCTCCTCATCCTTTTTTTACCCTCTAAGTATTTCAGAAGTTATTGAGACTCCAGAACTCTGTGAACTAGTGTTTCATGTGCACACACTCACACACCCGTACACACACTCATATTTTACTTCTTGTGACGTCCAGAATCTTTCTCCAGCATCTGCTCCGCTCACTGTAGGTAAGGGAAAAAATCCATCACCTTCCCCCTGGGTTTGCATAAGCCTCTCAAAGAGGTGAGTCACTGCCATTGGGCTATTTGTTGCCACGTTCTGGGATTTGCCCTGTCTTTTCAAATTTGATATCTGAACTCTCCGTTGTGGGCATGTTGGCGAGGGCGGAGGTTCAACCCATGGTGATGAGATGTATTAGGTTTTTGCATGAAAACCTGCTGTTTCTTTGAAAATGTAAAATGATATTTTTGTATTATATGAATGCAACCACAGTACAGGGACTTTTTTTTTCCTCTATTAACCGGAAAGTTCCCTGTGTAACTTTGATATAATACAGGGAGGTGTCAGACAACATCAAAAAGCGCTATTATGTGCCATTTCATCCTGTTCTACTATGGTGGTGAAATAGCATGTGCACTATTATATGACAACATTTAAAAAACAAGAAAAACCCTTCCCTTAAAACACACAGTTTAACTGGAGTACTCGTGGGATGATCTCTCAACTGGAACACATTAAATTCACTGTGATTAACAGCTTGCTCTGTGAGCCTATGGTGAACATTGATGTTTGATCTTTCATTTGTGATGTAGCACATGGGGCACTCTTTGTGTGTTGTTGTTGTAGCCTGTGGGCACACTGCGCTGTCTGCAAAGGCAGGGGCAGTGGGCCAAGTGGACAGAGACATTGCTCTCTTCTCTGCAGCTGGCCTGACCTGCTCATACATCCACATTAAGAGGTGATGTGACCAGCCTTAGACACCAGACTGGGAATACTCATGACACATTACAGCACTGGAGAAAAACAGAATATTAAAGTATGTTTAAGCACCAAAAGAAAGTTACTTTACAGTAGAAAATGTTTGAAACATTACAACGCCATAAGAGCTTATTAAAGATTCTAAAATGATTTCTTCTAAAGTCCTGAACCACTTGGCTCAAAGCTATACTTCTGACTTTTTCAACCCCACTACATATGGGGAGTGCCCCGAGGTCCTCATATGCCGCTCTCTTACTGGTTCCAGTTCCAGATTAAAAAGCAAAGGTGAGAGAGCGCTCACCACCAGGGCCTCAGATTTATGGAAGAACCTTCCAGAGGAGATTAGGAAGACTAGGATGACTTCCTGGTTTAAGAATCGTAATAAAACACACTTTTATAATAATCTATCTATCCTGTGATGCTTGTATCTTACCTTATACTTTTCTTTTTTTTCTTTTGCAAACTATACCTTGTCTGAGCAAAAGAAAAAAGAAAAGTATAATTACATAAACAGAAGACAAAATGAACATCATTAGCCTTTGTGTCTTACCTGCCTGCACTTCCCATAAATTGTTTTTGCTCCTTTATCCTTATCTGTTTTTATGGCCATAACTTATGGTATGTGTTGTTTTATTAGATGTGCTATTGATCTTTATTTTATTTTCAAGATTTGAGTTTTACCTTCACTTTATAAACCTGTTTTGGAAAGGTGTTAAATGAATAAAGTTTGGAGTTGAAAATCACTGACATTGTAAGAACTGTTTTGAGACGATACAGCTGACAGGGGCAGGATAATATATAGAAATATTTTTCTATGTTAAATTACAATTAAATAGTAGGATAATGACTCCAATGTGATAAATGAGTTTGTGTGGCAGGCATGTCTATGTTAAGATGTGTTGGTTATTATCGATCAAACTAAACAACCTGATGAAGCTGACTGAAAGTCACCTTGATATAATTCTGGCTATCAATCATTTGGAGTGCACTCTTAGTCATGGTTGGCAGTGCCATTAGCATCACCATAGCATTGTTTGGTGAAGACGACAGAGCTGTTCCGCTGTGATTAACACAATGAAGAATCATATCCTCCTGTCCCGCTGCAACGTCTATTGTTTCCCATTTAGCTCGCTAATCTCCTCTGGATGCCTCATCTCAGCATTATAACTATTCCACAATGTCTCGAATGTCACTCTGAAAGTATTTGTGTGTGAGTTATAGTATAGTTGCCTCTGCATTTGTATTTTTAAGCCTTGTATTGTCAAGCAGTTGTATCACAATGAGGAAATCTACCATGGATAATTAGTTGAGAATAAGGTGCAAAGAAGCCAGGAGATTGCTTAAGGTTTTTTTTTTTTTTTTTCTCAAACAAACCTTTTAAGCCTTTCTTTTTGCTTCACTCAGTTTGAAATAATCCTACACAGAACTATTGCCCAGATCAATTGCCACAAATATGTGCTTTATCTAAACAATTATAGATTCAGTTCTGAGACACTGTTTCAAACACAATTTACAATTCCACAGTGCCATGGACATAGGACTTCATACAATCCATTCTAGTCATGATCATTATTTTTATTGTACACCTCTTTCCAATTATTAGCTGTTTTGCTGCCAATGTTCACAACAGAAGCAGAGAGAGGTAACTCACTCAACACCTGGTCTGGGATCAGGGAGCAAAACACATTTGCCCTCTTGTCTCACATGGACTGCATTCAGAGGCGAACTATGGGCTTCCTAAAGGTTCTGTGTGGTTGGGAGACATATGGCTTAGCCTGGTGTTACGTAACCCTCAGCCCTCACCATCTGCCTGGAGGCCCAGGTGTGCGGCGCCTGCCAGCCTCCAACTGAATCCAACACCACTGGAGCTCTGTCATTCATGGCTTTTTAATCTCGCCACCATCCCATCCCTTGTTCCAATTACTAGACATGCACGTGTACAAATAAGCTGTATTAATAACTGTGGAAGCCCTTCCCAATTTGGCTCAATACAGGAAGGAAGCAGTGGAAAAGCTTCCTCGGTGGATGTGTGAGGGAAAGTGTAGGGGATAGTTGTGCCCAGCATTTGTTGACAGGAGGGCCCAGAGCACAGAGCAGGCTGGGAGTTATTGGAAAATAAATCATAAATCATCTCACCTCAGTGACAAGGAAAGGCCCTCGCAGAGCTCATCTCCTGTGTGGCCAGCCTGACTTCATCTGATCTGTAATGCTCATGCTAATACAGCTATAACGAGTATGCATGTGCCACACGGAGAAAGGATCATTAAGGAGGAGGACTGAGACATGGATGAGGAAGGAAAACTTAAGTACCACCAGCAGGAATAACTTTGACCTCTCTGTGAAGACCACTACTAGTTCATCCTACAAACCCTCTCTGTTCCCATGAGGCATCCAGGCTTGTTTCTGCCCAGAGGTGATTTAGCTAGCAACTCATCCCTTCAGATTATTAGGCAGGGAAAATCCATAGTGGGACTTGAAACAATGTGGGTGGCTTTACATCCAAAGCACTGACAGGCTTGTTGTCAGAGTGCAAATGCTGCAAAACCAACAAATATATTTGCCTTTACAAATACAGTGCATCCAGTCAGGTGATCGAGCCTTTAGTAAATATTGAGTGGAGGGGTGTCCCAGCAGCGTGGTCTGCAGATTTATCTGTAGCGAGAGGAGTACAAAGATGAGCCCCCATGAGGATTCAGGGAGAGATGGCTTGTGTTTGATCACCCATCAGGTGTCAGCGATGTTTCGGCTGTTAGAAACACAGGAGAGGCTGCCGCTCTTGTTTGTGCCAAGCACATCTCTTCAAAGAGCCTCGGAAGCTCTGTAGCTCCTCATTTAAATGGGAAAGTTTCTTTCAGCTGATAGCAAGCGCTGGTGGATCTCCTGTTGACACAGGACATTTTTTCCCTGTGAAAACACATCACTGTTGTTTTTCTGCCTTGTGGTGAGAAGGTGATTAATGACCAATTTTGAGATTCTATCAAAGCAACTGCGCTGCTCTGCAAATCCACCCTAATTACTACACATTGTTACAAGAGTAGGAGAAAAAGAATATCACATGAATGCTGAGACCAGAGGAAAGAATGGCTTTTTATATTTGAAATATATATTTAAGTATACGTTAAACAATGCCGAATCACTTATAACTAGATAATCACTTAATTTTTTTCTTTTAGTAATGCTTTTCCTTTTTATAACCACTGTCTGTGTAAAATCCTGATGTAAGCTTCTTCATAACGCATACTTGATCAATTTTAATTGCCACAGCTCTCACCCCTCCAACAAAAACAGAAAGTTGAAAGTAAAAGTAAGAAGGGGAAAAAAAAAAAGAATGAAATGTATTCCCGCATACTATGATATGGTAAATGTTAGCGCCTGCTGCATTGCACTCCATATCACTTCGCTCCATATGAAAAATAGTTTGCTATTTTGGAACCCCCTGGCAGCCATAGTGGATCACCACAGACCCAGAGCTCATTTATCTTTTGTCAGAGATGAAGCCAAACTAACGCCATCTCCTGAAGCTGCTAAAGAATGAGGAGGGACGTAGGGAGGGTAAAAATAAACCCGGAGCCCAGGTAGCTACACAAAGAAGTCACTCTACAAGTAATGGGTGGCTTCTGAAAGTGGAACTCTGTTTGGAACTGTCTCTCTGCTTCAAAATGATACTGTTTAGTGTCTGAGTTTATTTAGTTACCTTTGTTGGCTTCTGAAAGCTTGGGAATGTAATGAGAGGGAGGGGATGTACAGTGACAGCCATGTTATGTGACAAGTTATGTGTCCAATTAAAGATTTTGATAGGATGTATTTAAAGGCATTAAATACGCAATAACATTAAGATAATAAAGAAAATGTCAGACAGTCTGTATATGTGAGAAAATGCTCTGTAACACCACTGATGATTCATTATCGTATAATTTGGATTTCTATTTATGAAAGCAACATGTATAATTTAAGCTGCGGTGTGCATATGCAGAAAAATTGTTTAACAAATTAATAACTCTTCCTTTCCTCTAAATATTTGCTTACTTAATAAAATTATTTAATGAAACTCCAAAAAAGTATACTGTCTTGGAATAAAATTGCCAATCCATGACCTTTTAACATAACTGCTTCACCAAAGATTATAGTGAAAAAAAGAGGGAAAAAGCCCAGTGAGTGTGTAGAGAAAAGACCTATAATGTTAAATCCATAGGTTGCTCAGAGATGGTGTAGCAACAGGTTCAGGAATGCACACCTTTTAAATGTTTTAAATGTTTCCTCTAATTTAGCAGGATCACATTGAGTTTACAAGCAAGCATTTATGATTTTCATCTCAGCCGCTTTGCCCTTTTCAACTGCCTGATCAGGTAAAACATCATCCCCTCGTACAGTTGGTCCTGTTAAATACAGCACATTCAACACACTGACTTCCAACTTTAACATCATGTTTACATGCACAGGGTAACCTGGCTGTTGGCCATGGTCTGCTAAAAATCTTACTTGGATTTAGCTGTTTACGCAGACCTTTTATACCCTGCAAATGTATATCCCTGATGCCATGAATAAGCCAGTTAAAAGAACATTCCTTACACCTGTGGTGCCCAGATAGAACGGTCTGCCAGCAGAAAGATGTAGCCGCCAGCTACAGCCTCCCTATTTGATTCAGCTCCTTTATTACAGGGAAAAGAAATTCTAATCCTTGTGGTCATAGTAACACTCCTTGCCATTGAATGTGCTTATATCAACTATGTTTTTGAGACTTTACAGATGATGAAGTGTATCAAAGGGTATCAGTGGGCATCTTAAATGGACCCTAAACAGTGAACTAATCGAAGTTTAACATTTTAATCCAGTTATGGCGCATGCATTGGTACACAAACAGAATCCAGTGCATGCAAACAGTTTCTTACACATGGACATTGTGAATCAGTAACATACATTATATATAAGCAATAGGGGACTTACTTCTGTTATTTATTTGGGTTCAAGTACAGCAGAGACACCTGTGCAAATATAGGTGTTGATTGTAAATGATAGGGTATAATTAAATTCATTGCTATGACACTCACTCATTCTTTCTTTAGCAGGTCTATTACCTCCCATTTTCCTCTTTGTACCACAAGTTATAAATGTATATGGAATGGGTTTTATATGACAACAGTTATCTGGAACAAGCAAATGTGTTTAGGAGGGAAAATGCCTGCAGAAACATTGTGTCACAGTATAAATCATTCATCATCCCCTGCATCCCACACATTCACAGGCCATATGATTAGCCATCCTGTGCATCTTTGCAGCTCTCTACATGATTGAACAGATCTGTGGCGCAATAAACTGGAGCTGTAGAGTAGCATATCGCTCTGACAAGGCAATGATAGACCAGTCAGTGTCTTCTCAGAATGAGCCATCTGTGGGTCCCGGTGCCGGGCCGCATCATGGACACTGTGACAGTACTCAGGTATATCTCTCAGCATGGTGCAGGCTGATAGGGTAGTGGGCTGCTGTGATACACTGCTTGGTTACTGTTACAGATGGATGACCCTGATGTGTCTGAGTCTACGTCTGTCTCCACCCTTGTCTCTATCTGTGTACCTCTGAGAAGTTCCACTGTAGCGGCAGGCAGACAAACGCAACCAGAACCAACACACAGCCAGTGGGCTTGTCATTGGGAGAACACACCATGACTAAAAAAGGCCAAGCTGTGATTGCCTCTCCATGCCTGATGTGGTCTGATGATGGCTCATCCCTTGCCCGGAGATGAGAACCTGATGAACTGTCAAGAGCCAAACAGCTTTAAATGAGAAATCGACAGACAAGAGCTGCATATAGGGAACATAATAGACACACTGGGATGCTTGGACATCTCTTCACAGGTGGTAAGATGATGACTTCTTTGTGAAAATACAATACAATGCAATATTACCTCAACAATATGGTGTCTAGTATCCACTTTACTTAAATACAACAACTGGCCACATTTCCCAAGCAGAACCTTGTTAATTATAAAACTGCTGAAACAGACTGTATGCATTGTTTCATGTTGCACAGCCATTATCACAGAAATATATTATTCTTTCTCGCGGTTAAAGATTTCATCACATCTGCAATGCTTTGGATCTGTTTGACTTTGATCTCAACGTGTCTTTTTAATCAAGTTTCAAAAAAAGATGTCTTTATTGTTGCAGGCCCTGGCCAGACAGCACTGGGAGACATATGCTAAGTTTATCTTCAGCAAATAGCAGAGCTTTAATATTTTTGCTCTATAATGGTCTTCTTTCCCATTGCACTGGGCCCATTTGGCATTATTTGCTGCTGGGCATGACTTCTTAATAGAATCGGAATTCCAATTTGACTCTCCCGCTTAGCAGCCTTAATTTGAAGACAGGCTGTCCACAGCCTTGGAAAGTGGAAGGCAGTAATTTGAGCAGACCCCTCTAGCATTATCACTGCTGCATAAAGCATAATTCCTGGTTAAGTTTTTTCTTTGAAGGCTGCAAATGAAATAACAGTGTTTTTTTTTTTTTTTTTTTTTTTTTTTACTGTTTTTACATCTGTTCGCTAAGTTTCTATTGTATCGTGTTATGATATTCAGCAATCTTTGTCTAAAGTGAGTTCATCTGTTCACCTGCTTACCCCCTGCAGAGTGGTCAAGGTTTAGGGTCAGCAACAGAAGGGGCTGGTGGAGATTTCAACTTGCTCAAGGACACTTCAAAAGGATGAATGCATTCTGTCATGGGGGCCTGAACTAAGACCTCCTGGTTGAAGGACAGTCTTCCTGATCTAAAACGTCCAACTCAGAGCATTGTCTCTAATTGACTTGAATCTCTCAGCACAAAGAAGTTCTGTAATATAGTGTACCTAAGCCTTAATAGCAAGTGCATCAATAATAAAATATTAGCTTTAAGGCAACTGACACAAAGAGGCTGCTAATTGAGTGTATAATTACTAGAACATGAAGGGAGGCAAAGTGGCTCATCAGAACACTAACAAGCATGTGACCAGTGACTTTCTGAGAAGCTCTTTGAGCAGTCATTACCTATTCTTGCCCTGGATAAGAAAGCTTCAATGTACTGCATGTGAAGTGGGGAAAAGAAACATCATACTCCACACAAGATTTTAATAAAACCAAACCCTCTGAGCTAGAGCTTTAAATCATACATTTCAAGGTAAAATAAAAACATATTTTGTTTTTATTTGTCCTTCTCCTCCATAAAAACCATTCAATAAATTATTAAGCCACTATTGTCCAAACTGTTTGCACAATCAGCTGTGAATTTGAAAAGAAAGGCAGTTCAGTGTGTGTAACATGGGGGAGAGGAGAGAGATGAAGAGAGAGATGGCTGCCCAGTCTGCTGGCACTCAGACCCAGCTGGGTTATGGGGAGGCAGTGGCTGCCTAATGAGCCCCTCTTACCCTAGAGAGCTCACCCCACTCCTCCCCCTGGAGTCCCTAATATAAGGATGAAGGACTGCACACACTCCATCACTATCACATATGTTGCTTTTCCAACACACAGCAGGGGAGCTGATGAAAACACAGTCTTTGACGGTAAAATGGTCACTTGCTCACCAGTTAGCAGCACACTTACATTGTCTTAAACCACGGGAGAAGCACCTAATACCACTGAACACAAATAGTTACGCATACAGCCCAGCCATTTTTAAATTACCTCGCTGTTTTCTTTGGTGTTTCCTTTCAACAGGACTGTTCACGAAGCATACTCAGGGGATCTGCTTCACAATAAAAGAAACATAATGTCATTACTAATGGCCACCAACACTACTGTGTCAAAGGTGAGTGCTGTTTTGTGTTTAACAACGCAGAGAACAAATTCTTTTGGCAGTTTTAAAATTCATGGCCTGTCCATGAAGACAGCCTAGCTTTCTTAGGCTTGTAAAAACCCTGCTTAATGGCCTTTGCTTTGTAAGGCCAGAGCCATAGTTCAACCTCTGCAGAGGAATACTCCCTTGACAGTTGTAAATTCCAATAAAAGGCTCACGCCAAAGTGAGCGTGAGTGAGTTATTCTGTTAAAGAGGGTAGTGGGCTGAACTCCAGTGGGTCCACTTTCCATTACCACAGCTCCCCAGTGTCTAATGGTCAAGGCCTGTCTCCACTGGGTAAATGTTTACCCTACAATAAGGATAGAAGAGGCTCACCACAAATAAAAATACAGAGGCCGGCATGAGCAGGGAGATAATGAGCTACTATCAGCCTCCCTGCCTTCCTGCCTCGGCCACAGCCAATGCTCATTAGAGCCTGGGTGATGGGCAGGAGAACTGAATGCACTCACTCAAGTGGTTCTCCACTCTTCCACAGAGAAACCTGCCTTCATATTCAAAACAAGAGAGAAAGAATCAACAGTGAAAATATTTGAACAATCTATTCAAACACCTTGTGGATTGTACTGGAGGCAGGCGGCCAGAGAGCAGTTGTTGAGAATGGGCAATGAAGAGATGGCGAAGACTCTCAGGCAGTTCAGTGGGTTTTTTGTCATGAGCTGCCAAAATGGCTTTGATTTACTGAGGGACCTATTGATAATTAATTGTATCATCTGTTTCCTCCTCCACTCAAGCCAAGAAAAACGAACCCCAACTCTTCATCAGAGGCCTGGGCACAATTCATACCATCAGAGAGGATGATTGGACCGAAGCTGGCTGTGCAAGCTGTCAGCAGATGGCAGCTAAAACTAAACACCTTTCCCTCTCAGCCCCAATGAGAACACAGGCTCACGAGCCCACAACTTTGCCAAGGTGCAGAGGAAACAATTAATAGTCTACTCATGAATATACTGCACTGGAAACTGCTTACCTAATTAAATAAGTTGGTAGGTGGAGTACTTTCTCATGCCTGATCACATTGTGAAACTGTAATCATTGACACTACAATAATTCTCCGGTAAACAATGAAGGTTTAGCCTCCTCATGCTCTGTTGTGACTGTTCGTGGCTTGAATCGTTCTCGTCTGGCCACTGTTTCACACAAACACAGATCTCCCACACGTCTACAGAGTGGGCACCGTCTAGAGCAAGCTACAGCACATGTCCATATATGGAACATACTTTTAGCTCAATAATTCATAATCTTAGGGGGATGCTGAATATTGAAGTGAACTTGGAGGCCTTTCAGCTCAGCAGAGCTTTGCATGTAGCTGATGGATCTGTGAGATTCAATGCACATTACAGGGGAGAGAGGGGAAATATAGTGCTAAGCTGTGTTTCTGTTTTCACTGCACATTCATTGATCAATTATTCAGCCGGGCCCTCTGACTGTGACCCACAGTTCTAAGAAGAGGCCCGAGTCTTCCCAGCATTAGAGGGGTCTGTGACAGCATTTGCTTCTCTTATTGTACTGTATTCTTTTCACAGTTATTGTGCTCTTACGCATTGCATCTCATAAAACTTCAAGTTATCTCTGAAAATGTTCTTATGTTGTTCAGCTGCAATGGCCATGGGTTCAAATATTAAATTACTGTCTTTCATCTGGTTAAATGAGTCAAAGTGGTGAGGCGGCTTATGAAATGAGCAACACGGCCTCTTCAGGCAACTCTGTTCTTTTTTCTTGATCTCTTTGAGAAAGAGGTGAAAAGGGGTTACATTTAGAGAGCTGGGGGGGGAGGGGGGCTTCATCAGACATAGGCCTTCTCATGAGCGCTGGATCTTTTAATCAAAGACTTTATTTCACAGAAAAACCAGCCTTGGAGCCAGCATAACTGGGAGGGCTTAATTAACACAAAAGAAAAACATTGTGCATTTGTGCGGAGTCCTTCAAAACAGTGACCTCCATCACTGCATAGGAGATATTCTTATATTCCCTAGGAAATGTTTTTTATGCTTTCTTTTACAGTCTTTGGCATAACACAAGCCGTCTATGTAGGCAAGAAATATTTTATTGAAGCCCTGTATTTATTGCCCAGTCACAAGCTCTTTAAAAAATAGAGGAGAAAAAAAATGGCACTGTTGCTTTTAGATTCGATATGTGTTAAATGGTACAGCATCGTCTCACTTTTCATGTTGGCCTGAGAAGTATACGGAGGGCTGTGCTATTGGACAAAACTAGAGATTGTTTGTTATGCAGAATCAGCCCTCTGGGATTATGTCTGCATTGTTCAAAGCTCAAATAAAGTAAGTGTACCTATTGAGGCCAAAAGACATCCTCACTGAATCAGAATAGCCTGATATACAACCGTTTAGAGGTCAAGCTGAGCTTTGTCTGCTATGATTTATGATCCACTTGCTCACCTACAGCTGTAGGGGAGAATACATGTCATATAACATTGCTTTGTTAGAAAAACACAGTTTGATACCATTTTGATAGATGGATTTGAAGTTACCCGGGCTTTCTGACATGAGCTGAGTGTGTTTTAGACAGAGGTGTTTAATCTTCATCCTGACTGGTAGGCTCCTCACGTCCCCTGAGCTCCTTGTTTTCCTGTATTGATTAAAATCTGCCCTATCCACCTTCCTGGTGTAAGAACTCCTTCAAAGAAGGCTCAGTGGGATTATTCACTGAGAAAAACTTAGCCCAGTCTTTGTTCTGCCAGTGGCTCTACCTTGTTCAATGAGGAAAGTCTGTAGGCCAATTCTGATACAGGAAAAAAAACTTGGTTATGAACATGTGGTTTGTAGTGAGCCCCTTTGTGACTTGTATATTTTCATACTGTATATCAGGTAATTTATCATAATGCTACATCACAAAGCTTATTTGGAGGATCCAAACTGCAAAGAGAGAAAGCCAAAGGTGACCTTCGTACAGCATGGACAGCTTCCCTGTTATTCCAGTTTGACCCTTGAAGCTGCGGTCTGCACAGAGCAAATGAAGCAGGGATTGAAACAAGGGATTAGTTTGGAAATGAGCCCTGCCCTATCTTTAAACACGGACTGGCTGAGGACTGGGTAGCTTACCTCTTATCTTTTTTCATTGTTGCCGGAGCTAAGGAAATAATTTGAACACACACATTCACAGGTCCGTGTCTGTGGGTATGTTCTACAAAGGTATGATGGCAACAACCACTTAATTCGTGATTAGGGCTTTATTCAAAGGCGTGTTTATTCTCCCAGGAATTCATTAGATCCAGAAGCTGCTTCATTTTTTTTCCCTTTCCTGCGACTCATTCCCCAAGTGAGGTGATTTAATGCTAGTCTCTAGGTGATAAAAAACTGAGGAGCATGACCACAAATACACTGAATACATTAGCTGTTTTTTTCCTTCCAAACACAAAGAAGGTTATTCTATCATGCAAATTACCCAGTGCTCCAACATTTCTCTTGCGTCTCATTCCACAGACATCAAATTATTTTAGGTTTAGTGCCAGGTGACTTACCTGTGGTGTATATATGTTACCAGTGGGAAAATATGTTGTTGTGACAGGTAAAACTATTTTAAAAAACATTCTGTCATTAAGTTTTCAGTGAGGATTAATGCAACAGTGATAAGGTGAGGAGGAAAAGTATCTTAAAATGAAGAAAAATCCCAACTCAAAGGTCTTATATGTTATGCAGTTGTATTAAATAAGTAAACTTAAACAAATTCTACAGTAGAATAAAGCATCAGTTATGAAGGTCAGAAATATATATTTTTAAATATGATTTAACAATGTATTAGCAATTAATAAACCAGTAATCATTTATTGATCATTTATAATGAATTCATGAGACTGTATTTGGAGTTGCCAGGTTTCAGAATCGCATATTTGATTCAATCACAGATATTGCTAATTTTATCATCAGGCCAACAGCCACAAATTGTTTATAAGTCATTCAGAAGTCAGCCACAAACTAATACACAATTGTATTTGTTTCATGTAACAGTCAGATAAACTACAAGTATTTTGCTGTTACAGTTGTTGATTTTTTTGTTATTAAATTGAATTTCAAAATGGTTTTGGCTGTTCATTCCAGAAGGCAGATGAGTAAACATTTTCTGAAGATATTTTTTCCTAATTGGATAAATCAAATATTTTTGTAGCCTGAAATAGAAGTATTAAATTACTCATGAATGGCTTTAAATAATCTATAAACACTAGTAAATCATTAAGTAACAGAGTAACCAATAACTTTTGTAATTGTACCTATAATGTAATGTAGTCCCCAAATTCTTTAGATTTACTAAATATCGTGTTTGTGTTGACTGTGTTTGTGTTTCTTGACTTACACTCGACTGAAAACTACACTTTTATTAATATAATACCTGTGCTTTTCTTTGTATGATGGTACCAGCCTGCTGCAAAAAAAGACTTTTGGTTTGATGATCAGTTGCGCTGTCTAAACCGATCATAATTTGTTTGAGTGGTAACTTTTGTGTGGAGATAAGAATTGTGCCTGTTAGTTTATTGAAGGCTACAGGTAAGACTGAAATTGTATTTTTTTTTTTCAGTTCATTGTTAATAACTTGACTTTAATTTGTAGTTTTTCTCAGGTAGGCAGAATGCATCATGAACAATAACAATTTAGTTCAGGGCATGAGTGTCGCCAATGTGTGATTCTTTTTTGTTCTTTTTATTTTCTCCTCAAAGCTACCTAATGAGGCCCGTGTGCCAAAAATGTAAAAAAGGGAAATTGGCAGTAATATTAATAACACAAGAATTTGAAACAGAGGCAGATGTTTTGCAAGGTTTTGTTTTTGAAGATAATGAGTTTTTTATATATTGATTTGGAAAGTGAAATAAAAAATAAAACACAGTGCATTATTTCCAGTTTGGAACCAATTTGGAGTAATTTATTTTCTACCTGTTTCTACCCATTACTGCCTTTGTTGGGGGATGATATGTGTGCTGTGAAGGCTATGTTTCCAGACGGCTTTGAGCTGCGCTGCAGTGCACCATCTGTAGCGGCCAAGGGGACAACTGTTGCTCATTAAATTAGCCAGTTCCATCATCCTGATGCATCAGAGGAAGACCTGGGATCTCTGTGACCTTTCTCTCCCCCATAACCAAGCCCTTTCCTTCACTAATATAGATGCAAACTCAAGTAGGTCAAACACCAGGTATAAATCTTCCTTGGCAAGCCGCTGCGGCGTTTGCCAGGTATGCACTGCAGGCTGGCGTGACGGACTATGAGTGGAGGTGTGGCTCAAGCATGAAGTGGGCACGCTGTTGCTGCTGCCAGCAGGCTGGGACCAGCTTGCCGCTGGCCGAAGGGTTTGCCTCCTACATGGGGACCAGTTGGCTGCTACAATGTGTTTCTGAAAACAGATATTTGTTATCAGAATCAAGCTGACGGTGCATTTATATGAACAGTTGGGAATATAGCACTGCTGTAAAAGCTCCAATGAACACAAATTCTAAAGTTTCAGAACTCCTAAATAACTATACGGTGTGCATTATTCACCTGCACAGTATCAAAGTGAGTAAGGTCAAGGTTATGACTCAGTGCCTTTTTATTGACGCCCCTTGAAAAATGAGAAAATGAATAACTGGCATAGCCATAAAGATTTTATTTTTTTTTACTAGTTATGCAGCTTGATTTAACACCACAGCAATCGATTTTGACCTTTGAAGTTTTACTGCAGAAGGAGAGGTCCTGCCCTCACTGGGTAATAATATAACAATGAAAAGTCCATAAAATAATTGTAATGGACAGTGCTGCAGGAAAAAATTTAAATGCTCAAAAGAGATGAATATATAGTGTAATTTAAACATGGGGAGTGAAGGTACCCTTTTCCCTCGGAAAAAAAAAAAATCCCAATGTTTTTTCCAAGGACTTTTCACCATGGTACAACCTTCCCTATAGTGATTTCCTATAAGTTGATCAGTTAATGACTGTTTTCAAAAACACGTCGTTAATTACAAAACTGAAAAATGTTAAAGGTGTTTTACTGTATACACAGTGCACTGTAACTGGGGGAATTTATGAAAGATCCCAAATGTCTTGCAGACATCAGGCTGTATGCAAGTTCATCTCCATATTTGTAACTAAACTTGGCTCCAACATTTTTTTTTTTTTTTTTTGTACAATGAGCTTGTGCGAGTCTGTCATGTTGGATTCAGGAAATGCTTGTAACTTCAGAGAACTGTGGGGATGACCTGCATAAATATGATGAATCAGTCAGTGTCACCAGCTTTATGAAACAGAATGTTAACATATTCTGAAATGTATAGGCTTAATAAATTATTCAATATTTTAGTTAAAAACTCATTAGAATTACAGCAGACTATCTCCTAAAACAGGTCTCAACCAATTCTGAATTGTTTTGATTCTTGAAATACAAGAAAAGTTCTCATATATCACTTGTAAATAGCACCTCAGAATGAATTTGTGACTACATCCCAATGATACACTACCATATGTAAATATACCTTCATACTACTACTTGTTGGACCACAACACAATGATGACTAAAAATAGAAGTGAAAAGGACGGAAACATTTTTTCTGAAAAATGTCTTTTTGACACGGTGTTCACTGATGCTGAAAAACATATATAAAAGTGATGCCTTAGAGTAAGCTGTGTGCAGAGGTCTCTCTCACACTTCTCACACACCTTCTATGCAGTCTTACATTTCCAAACCTCTCTGGGAAAACTCACACCTGTGGAAAATTAATTCTCTCCTCTCCTGTATTCCACTTACATACAGAGGTACTTGAAAGTTTGTGAACCATTTAGACTTTGGACTTTTTTCCCTGCATAAATATGAGAGATTTTCATGCAGGTCTTAAATTAGATAATGAGAGAGAGAGAGAGAGAGAGAGAGAGAGGAGAGAGAGAGAGAGAGAGAGAGAGAGAGAGAGAGAGAGAGAGAGGAGAGAGAGAGGAGAGCGAGAGAGAGAGTAATTTAGAAACTGATAGTGATTTATTCTATCAAATCCAAGTTTAAGTAGTGCACAGTACATGTATGGGAACCTTTAGATTATCAGTTCATTTTTAGATGATGTTGATGATGATGAAGAAATCTGGGCATTCACTCTCAAAATGATATTTCTTCTGGTGGTGGTCGTACTATGATATGACCGTATACTGTATGCTGCCTCTACAACAGAAGGGTTGACTATTACTGATGATGAATTCTGACTCTTTCTAGAAAATTCAGCAAGAAAATTCAAAAGTATTTATTTGAGAACTGAAATTGAACAGATGGAAGCAAGATGACCTTATTGATACAAGTCATTCTTCATAGGCTGCATTTACTAAATATAGGGTTTGGGTTTCACAATTGATCATTGAACCTTTTTTTATTGGTTTGCCAACAGAGTAAAAATGATTAAAAGAATGGCATGATATTTAAATTCATTTGCTTAATTAAGATAGAAGAAATGTGTTCTCTAGAAGTTTTTGAATAAACTGTACTTTTATAAAACCTTGAGAAATGTAGAGGAAAGGCCTCAGATGTAAAAGACGTAACAAGAGAAAACAAAACAAAAAAAAAAAAAATGTAAAAGATGCATAGTGACAAAACCAAAATAAATGATGTCAAGATGATGATGATGTTGTGGTGTGTTGTTATTGTGGATTTATTTATTTATTGGGGTTTGTTTTGTCATCTTTTATGTTTGAGTGTCTCAAGTTGATTTTGTGATTGTTTGGTTTCATTCAAAGTATATGTCTTGGTTTTGTGGATTGAAAAAATTTAAATAAAATCATTTTTAAAAAAAAGATGATGATGATATCAACAATACAAGAGCAATGCAAAAGATGAAAATCATGTTGTAATTTTGTACTATTGATTTGATTACATCTTGTTTTGTTATTTTGTATTATTTGCATCCCAGCTGAGGACACAACCTTTATCTCATTTTTGAGTTTCACGCTGAAACCGTTTCGGAATCCCTGTATTGAGAGAATATTAAAACAGGTGTTGTTTTGTCATGGCTGAGTCAAAATCCTAAAATGATGTGAAAGAACCTGAACCAAAAAGGACATGAATAGAAGAACTAACCACAGATAACATTTAACTGAAACACTGTGCTGCAAAAGTGCGATGACAAAAAAATGCATTCACATACTTTTGCAATAAATTGAACACATTTATTGTTTTTGTCCTGTTGTATTGAATTTCCTTCATCTAATTTTAGGACACGCGTGACAAATTGATCATATTTTTGTTCATATGTTTTGCAGAAAAAGGGAAAATTCCCTCACAAACTTTAAAGCGCTACTGTAAGTGGCACAGCAGGGCCCTGGTGTATGGTAATGCCTTTTGAAAAGCCAGAGAGCTGTCTTCACTTCAAACTTACAGTACATGCTTCCCTCAGTCTCTATAGAAATTCTCCCTCTGTGTATGATAGTATGTGCTATAAGTTCTATTTCTCACACGCTAATGCAAAAACTAAACATGTCATGTAGAACACAGTGCGGTATAGTATGACACAGTTGACATAAAAAGTGTATACATTACATATATTAACATTAAATCAAGTAAATGTGTCAGAAATGCATCCTACTTTAACTCTGACCCAAATATCCAAATTACAACTCAAATACTGTTGCACTGGGTCTTTTTACCTTCAGACTGTAGACAATTAGAAACACTCTTCTTAAACTGTTTGGTAATATTAATAGATACTGTTAGGGGATAAATGTCAGCAGTAACTGTATAAAATGTCACTTATTTTGTGTGCGCTTACAACATAAAACACAGACTAACACATACATCGATCTACACATTAATGAACAAAACCTATGAATATTGATAAAATCCTGTCGGTTTTTTTTCAGCAATTTCAAGTACAGTAATAATAAACAAGATTGTAGTTTGTGTTGTCATTGCAAATGCAGCCGCAGCGTCAGTATTGTGATTTCATTATGTTTAATGAGTCAAGATAATACTGTCAGTCTCCACCAGAAATATAATGTTATTTGTGGGACACTTTTCATGTAAACAAACATTTGTAGTTAAGAATTCTTAATAAACTGTCCATTGTTATCAGCACATTACTGCCACCAACTGTCAGCAGAGAGCAGGATACTAATGGCAGGAAGAGAGCCACACAACAAACATATACTGTACATCCCTCTGGGCAAGTGACATACAAACAAAATAGACATCTTCTTATAAAAACATGACTCTGTAGAGGATTCTGTAAAAGTGGTCAAAAACAAAACAAACAAACAAAAAAAAAAACGAATGGAATTCCAAGTACTGAAATCATTACATTCGGCTTGCACAGAGTAACCAGTCGAAATTAGATGTTTATTTGTCTATTTGTTGCATAGTGAATTAATAAAAGAATCATTCAATCCTCATTTGTGTTGATCCCATTATAGAGAATGTATAAGCATTTTGCATTATAGTAGTGGAACAAGAAAAACATCAATATATACAGTAATGTGATTCCTATGGTTTGGTTATAAATCCTACATCAAATGTCAAGGAAATATAAGAAAAGTACATATTTTGGTCAAAATCTGAAAAATTCAGATACTGATATTGCTCAAATCAATTAAAATGCTTTGTAAAATTATATATTTCAATGGGATTTGTTAGTATGAGGTTTAATGGCATGGCATAATTTCCTCTTTTACTTAAATACACACATAAATGACAACTAAATCAGATGTTCAGTAGGAGAGCTATAAGTTTCATCATAACAATAGAGTCCTATTTTGTCCCTTTAGTCAAATCTATTTGCAGCCGCGTAAAGTGCTATAACCATATAAGTAAGCAGATTTATGAAATGCATGTCTGAGGAACAATATTTTTCTCCTTATAAGTTCCTCCAGTACCTTCGAAATGGAACAGTGACACAAATAAAACATGTCTGAGTGAGTACACCCTGAGATTCAGAGGTTGAGGAGAGTTAGCAGAGGTTGCTGTGCTTAGCCAGTATAAAAAATAGAGGCCTGTATTGAGTTTGTAGGCCTGCAGCTCCAGGCAACGGTGATAAATCCACCTGTGAGAGAGCTTGTATCAGACAGGCCCAGGCCACTGGCAGATAAATCGACTGGCCCGTGCCCTGACTGGGAGACGCACCCCTGTGGGCTTCCCTGCCGCTGAGAGTTATATTTCCAGCTCTGTCCCTCGTAGGTTGGAGCAGTGCTTCAGGATACGAGCGAGCTAAATGAAACACTAATGCACCAAGTTTCCCATCAGAAATTTCCATAATTCATTTCCACACATTTCCTTGAGAGCACACTGTGGGATTTGAGGGAGGGGCTGGGAATCTAAATGCACCAGCTGTGTGAAAAGAGGTGTCTGATCAACAGCTCAGTGGTTGGGGCCTGCACTGTTGAAAGCTGGCCACCTGACCTTACAGGTGTATTCCCTATCTTTGTAACGAGGAGGGTTTTTTCATCATAGTGCAGACAGTTAGTGTAGTCAAAATGCGCTCTGCCTCCTCCCCCAACTCCTTTGGATTCCCAGTATACAGTTGAGAAAACCTATTATTTTATGTTGCGCATTTCAAAGAAATTCCCTTTCTCAGCTATTTCATTTTCATCAATAAATAAGCCAGATTCTGCTCTTTCATTCAGTGCTTGAATCTATGTTGAATGATTTGAAGGGCTTAAAACTGCTTCAGCACTTCTCTTTGTGTTCCTGGTTAAATGTTTCCCTCCAGTTTGTTTTTGTTGGAGTTAAACTACTTACTAAAACCATTTGTTCTCTGGAACAATAATTCTCTCTTGGATTACAGTGCAACGAAGATATTACTTTTGATGTTGTTCTCTCAGACCAAAGGCTGTTTGTAGCTGTTGGTATATTGAACCAAAGCCTGAGATGTCCAATATTACACTTTGCTCAGAGTTCAGAAAATATTTCAAGCTGCAGATCCTTTGCCTGTGTAGCTGTCCCCCACTCTTTGTTAAAAAAAAAAAAAGATTACAATTCCACACAGCACCTAGTTGTTAAATAATGGTGAAAGTGAATTATCTTTTTGTACCTTATAATTTCTTTATAACAATTATATTTAAGATGGTGCGAAATCCCCTAAGAATAATGGAGCAGTAATGAGGCTTTGCAAGCATTGTTGGATGGAGAACAAATGGTTTGTACCAACAGTGTTTAGAACACAGAAATAGTCTGAACACCAGGTGCTGTACAACAATATTCCCTGCAGTGTGATGAATTGGTTGACTAAAGAGGGTATTCATCCAAAAGCACCATAGTCTGCAAACCGTGATTGCTAAATCTGACAAAGTCTAAGAGAAATGGCATGTTCTTACATCTTACGATACGTCAATGCTATTGTAAATATTATAATGTACATCTATCTCACACACGTCAGGAGTAAACAACAAAATACTTTATGAGTTAAACTTCACATGATTGTGACTATACAGGTTCAGTGTTCGTTCCTGTGTTTAGTCCAAGGTAATGAAATATTATTAATCTGCATGTCATTTATTTTGCAGTATCGCTTCGAAGCTTCAAATAGATAAGGGGCTTTTACTCACTTCCATTGTTTGGAAAACAATCTTAATAGTCTTTTTTCCGAGGCTGGTAAAGACCAAGACAAAAAAAGAAAAACAATCCTCCAGGGGAGCTTTTGCCCGAGGTAAGACACAGGTGGATGGAGCCCAGAGCAGGGTCACAGTAAAGATTTATACTATGTACAAAGTAAAGAACAGAAGAAAAATGGCTGTTCATGTAGCATCTCAGTGAAGCGAGTGAAACAGCTGTTCACGGAGTGAGGAAGTGGTCAGGTAAGACAGGCCTGGAAATAATAATCACAGGCCCATCTGCTGACCTGGGACTGCATGGCCCCCGGGCTCCCAGCTCAGGCCCTCCGTATGGAGCACAGCACAGCCCTCGCCCCAGGAAACCTGGCCACGCCGCACTAGGCTGCTGACACTGCCACATGCTCTCATTCTGTGACCAGGCTAGCCTGCGAGTCTGTGTGCTCCCTCTGTACTGTATGATGTACTCAAGTTTAGGTGCCACGCTGCAGATACCATCTATAACCGAGTGACTACAAATGCAGAATACTCCACATAGGATCCTATTTATACATGCACCTCAGGGACAGTATTTAACTTTTAAGAACAAAAGAGCACAAACAAACCTTTGTTATGTGTGATGATAAATTGTTGTTTTACTGTGAGTTCTATTTTATAAAAATGAGTTCATTAGATGTGAGGACAAAGTTTTAGAGCAGAATGACCAACAACAGGGGATCAAGGGCCAGTCTCGTTACAACTGCCACACTGGTTAATTCTGATCATTAATTTGGTGACTAATAGCGGTGTAAGATGGCATTTTAATGTGACGTTGGATTAAAACACATTATCATATTAGGGAGCATATCAGTGATTTCCTGGCTGTGCATCCTTGATGGTTTTTCCAGGAACAAATCAATATTGTGCTGTAATTGAGCGATGAGGAGGTTGAGAAGTGTGAACAGCCTAATCATAATTAAAGAGCAGCTGCTGAACATGAGGGTGAACCAAGGCTCGGAAAGATAAACACTGTCAGCAAGAGACGCTGCACCACAAGTCAGGCGTGTTACAACTTTCCTTTGTTGTCTGAACTTAGATCGTAGACAGAATGAAAAGATCCAGGCTGACATCGCCCACTGCATATACTGTAAAAAATAGTCTGAAGTGGATAAGTGAAGCCAACACCAGTGACAAAGCCTCTTTTGATGGAACATTTAGCATTTGTTACGGACATGTTAAAATGGTAAATGGTTTAAATGGTTTAGTTCAATGCAAAAAATAAATAAATAAATAAATAAATAATAATAATAATAAATGGTAATTAGTCCCCATATTCACTTCAAAATCTTAGACATCATATAGATAAACTTCAAAAACACTGAAACAGATGCTTCTTGAAAATCCACTTGCTCACACTTAAAGAAAATGCATATAAACAAGCAGCCACTTAATCACTCTCTCTACCTTCCTGTCTCTCACACACACACACACACACACACACAAACACACACACACACACACACACACATCACACACACATTCTCTTTACTCTATGACATGCCGTCAAAGCGCACAACACAAAAGCACCTTTAATGTATTGGAAGAAAAGTGGTAAACAGATTTGCATCACTACCTCACATTATCTGCTGACACTCTGAAATGATTTGTTTTATGCACACTTGGCCTTGAAGTTTGCAAGCAGGTTGTCAGTGATGATAGAATTGAGGTAAATGGTGTAGACTGAGAAAACAACAACTTTGCTGAGGTCCCCACTTTGAGTTGGAAGGCGAACTGCTTAACGCAAAAAGGCAATTTTAATTGTATCGATTCAGCCATACAAATGTAGAATTCTCTTCAAAAGTGTGCAAGTCAGCACTGTTTCTGTCTTCTAATGCACCCAAAAGGAGCTAGTTTATTTTGTAAAGCTCCTCAACCCAAGTAGACAGCACACAATCATAGGATGGGGTTTAGTTTCGCATGATCCAACACAATACTCAAAAGTTATTTGACAGAAAAAAAGTGCAGATTGTTCAAAGCCCTGTTTAAATATGATCAGCATTGCAAAATGCAAACACAAAAATAAATGTGAATTTTTGCACTTGCAACTTTATGTCATTTGTTGGGGGAGGAAAAGCAAAATGGCCTTTGTTGTTTTTTTAATAGCCCAAGAACATTCTTTTGTCGCTGGAAAAATCAAGACCCTTCAGAGATGGACTATCAGAAAATAAACCTTGCTGGAAGAAAATTAAAAACCTGGACAAAAAGCCTTCAGTTGAGGAAGCAAAGTGAGAATTCCTTATGCATAACAGGAAAAAGGATTTGTAGATTTTCTCTTGTAAATTATTATAACAGTTGCTCGATACATGAATTATGTGGCAAAAATATATGTCTTTTTTTCTATTCCACACTATGTGCTGCGCTGTCAGACACCTTCTCCAGTCTGTAAATAAGTGGTTTATTGTTCAAATGCATTTTTGACAAATTACTGCCCTGAGCCACGTGGCTGCTGAAATTGCCACGAAAATAAGCAATCAACAAACACTCAACATGAATCTCAGGGTAATCAAATATCATAAACCAGTCTATCATGACTGTACTGTATTGGACTAAATAACACACGGAACCTTAAGCATTTTAATATTTTCTTGGGTGGATTTATTTGTTTGTTTCCCCCTGTTGTTTACCAAAATACATTAATTTAACAGCAGACTCTTACTTTTTCTAATGCAGAGAAATGGCACATACCTGTAACTCTGATATCCTCCCAACCACCTTTACTTAGAGGTAAATATTAAGGAGGAGATTTTGTTATTGTACTCTGCATCTATGCAACTGTCTATTTTATTCTGTGTATATTTTTGCATGGTTGTGTTTGTGTGCATGTGCTTGCACAGATGTTTTTGCTTGTTTTTGTGAGCGCACACTGTACATAGGCCTGCTTTTTTTGTGTGTTTGTTTACAGATGCAGTCTTTCTGACCATATGAGACTGCCTTACATTGACATGCAGTAGATGACAGGCCTGGTCGGATTGCGATGGTCATTTCCCAGGTAGATCTGGGCACACCGTGAGGGATGGGCTCTGTGTGGCTGTCACAAGACATTACCAGACGGCACATACTGCTCCACACACACCCCAAGCCCATGAAGATGATCACATTTGATACACAGATGACATTCTATCCCTGCTGTGACAACACGGGCTCATTTTTCTGCTCTGACATCCGTTGCTGTGTGGGTGTTATTCAAGTCAAATCTATCATTTTAATGGAGAAGTAGTCAGACCTGAGGATTATTTGAGGGATAAATATATCATCGTCTGTTTGTTCGGTATCGACCGAATGTCATTGTGCCCCGACTAACTCTTTCAAGATGAATGCTTTAAGACACCATAAAACATACATAGATGCAAGAGGCCCATGCCATAGAACATCAAGAGAACAACTGCAGCGAGCTGTGCAAGCATTTGCATTGGCTCCGATAAGTGCAGCTGTTTAACATAAGAGCAGAGGGATAATAAAGAGGGTAATTATGTTATCCGTAGTGAGTACAAAGAAACAATAGACACATCAATTAAAAATCCTCTGGACTGCTCTTGTTTAGTACTATGAGTGCAACAAATTGAATTGTCCACCACGATTTTAGCTTTTTGTAAATGTCTTTAGTACAGCAGATCTGATGAAACTCCAATTTGCCCATAACCAGTGCACAGGGGCACAATGGAATATTCCTGCATATTGCTTAAACCATGGCCTCTGAAAGCACCACTAATTGCATCTGGGATTTGGTTATCCAATCCCACAGTGCATTGCAGCCGGGTGAGGAGCAGGGGGGTGAATTAGAGGCTGGCGGGGTGAAGCTTCTGCTTGCTGAAGCCTTGACAGTGCTTTGTACTGAATGATTGTTCTCCAGACAGCTGACGGAGGTAGCAGCGCACGCAGAGTTGTTTGAAAGCCCAAAAGGATATGCGGCTGCATCATCAAAGTCCAGCAAGTCTTCCATGTGTCAGGGAGAGATTAAGCTCTTCCAGAGAGGGCAACGCCTCTGATCACTCTATTCAATCGATGGGATTTGAATAAAGGAATAAAAGATCAGGCATTGTGTATCTGGGTGCTGTGCAACCGCTGGATAGGATTAAGGCATGTTGGAGCTGTAACAGTGACAGACGCCATCAATCACAAGTTCCCTACACTAGTTAGCTAAAGTTGATATTAGCCCTAAATAGGACACATCTGTTTGTTGCTGCACACTCTCTGACTTTAATTAATTCTCAAGTCATTTTATTTTTAGGCACGGGTTTTTATTTGTTGCTGCTCCTGTACATGTGCACAAAAATGTAAATTGCATCCTTCCTTTGCTCACAGTGAGGGGCTCACATACACTGTGATACTGCAAATTAAGCACACATACACAAATTCACATGCACAACAGAGCACACACGGACACAAACACAAACAATATGAAAGTCACTGCACAAACAAACTTTGGTCTTGTGGTCTGCTTCGGCCTCATTTTTGCGAGTTCTCTATCATCACCCAGTGTCTCCTCCACAGGCTGTGTCAGATAATAGCTTCCTTTCTCTACTTTTCAAGAGAGAATGAGTCTATTCCCTAGGAACTGAGTTCAAGGGCAGGTCTGTGGAACCCAGAGACACAGACTCTTGCCAAGACCTTGGCTTCAGATCCTGGAAATGGCCTAACACGTTTTATGCCTGATTTAAGAATGTACGCTTGTAAGCACTGACCACAAGCCCCGGCTCTCACACATCATGCAGAGGTTTGTTGATCCTGTTCGGGCAGGGACTTGGTCCGTCCTTGCCTCTCTAACCTCTAAGTCTAACCTACCACTAATTGTTCTGACTGTCATCTTCTTGCATCAGAAAAGTGGTACTTTCTTGAGCTGCGACTCGATTGATGCTCTCAGTTGTGTTGTATTTTTCTTTCCTTTGTCTTCTCTCCCTTAGCCCTTTTTCTCTCTTCACCCATCATGTCCCGCAGTGGGGCATAATTACTAGGATTCCTTGTCTTGACTTCTTTTCCTATTATTAGCCTAGTGTTTAAAACCCTGGTCAGATGGTCAATGCTTGAGGGCAATATGTCACACTACATGGGCACAAAAGGTAGCCAAACAATGCCTATTGAGGACCAGGTGCCATAGCAGTAAAACCATTTGGCTACCGTTCACTATTGTGGTGCCCTGTGCTTGTTGATACACTACATTAATTGCTAGTGGTTTCAAGCAACCATCTTAATTAATGCACCCATGGATAAGGTATGTGCACTCAACTGTCCACAGAAGCTATTATGACAGTTCTCTGGATTAGCTAGTTGGCATCCTTGAATGACTCATATAAAGACACAATGACAGAAAGGGGAAAATATGATTGCTCTCTGCATAAAGGAAAATGCAGTAGCACAGTTGTAGCATCATTATGCTGGCTTTTCATCATTATGCTGCATGAGAGAAATAGCCTTTTTTTTTTTTGCAAAGATATTCTTGGCGATCAAGCCCGTCTCTTTAATGATGTTTTTGAGATTATTGTTCAGTGAAAAGAATGAATTTGATTGGTTTTTTTTTTTTTTGAACATTCATTCTTTCTTTTATTTTTTAAATGGGGGCACTATTTTCACCATAGTACATCCAAATGTACTACAAAAAAGAGTTTGTTTGCTTCCAATTTAAAGAACTTAGCAATATTGTGGAGTAATGAAGCTTGTCTATATGTTTCTTTATAACAAGTAAGTGATCAGTTATGTGTTACAACTAATGAGGATTTTGTTGCCATTGATTATTTTAAAGATTAAAATATAAGAAATTATTTCAATGGCCCACCAAGCAGAAGGTGAAATTCATGCAGTCAGATGTCTATCAAATGTAATGATATTAGTTTATATGTTAATAATTCTTACATTTGAATATCTGAAATCACATTTTGTGTCATTTTTGCTTACAAAATTAATCTTTAATTTCAAACTGTTTTCAATACATTTTCAGTTCCCTGGAAAATTGTTTCAGTGGATTTTTAGAACTTTGTCTCAAAATGTAGAAACTATCAACTAAGATTACAACTTTTTTTTCTCCATATCAGCCTTGACACATAATATTTTGTATTAGTGTCTCTCATGCATGCATTTGTTTAGGTTTTGATGGCTATTATCAACGGTGTCTGAATCTGCTGAACCCACAGGCGCTATAGTTTGGTCTAGCAGTGGGATGGAGAAGATAAAGGCTTCCATAGGTCCAGGTCAGGCCTCCTGCAGCAGCAGCTTGCCTCCTGGATAAGAGCAGCAGACCCCGGTCTCTTTACTTACAGACCGATGGAGCAAGAGGTCGACACACACCTGAACCCTCCCCAGCACACGCAGGGGCCGCGGGGCCCCGACAACACACAGGACTGCCGACCTCCTTTGACCTCTTCTCTGCTCTGGGCCCCTGGGACTCCCGCCAATAAGCTCAGGGACCACTCGCAACCTCTGTGTTAGCACACTCTGCCCCCTCAGCACCTCAGCCAGCAAGTGCTACACTATACAAAAACACACACCCACTCAGGAACGTACTGTACACATAAACAAAGAGGCACTCAAACATTATACGGGCATCGCGTACTGCCTCATACAAACACAATCTGTCACACACAACCATGTAGTGCGTCTCTCTCCCTCTGTGTCTCTTCCTCACTTGGGCTCTATCTCTCTTCTCTGTCTGTCTGTTTCATGTGGAGCCAGGTGGAGGCTCAAGATTAAACTGGTGAATATCTCCATCTTGTGGACAATGTTCATTTCATTGTTAGACACAGGCTGTACTAGTGGACAAACACTCACTGTCTGTTTAAGTTCTGGTCAGGCAGGGTTAGAGCAGTGATTCTAACATGAATCCTCTGCACTGAGTCTTTTTTCTCAACATTTCCAACAATAGACTGCAGCAAAACATACGGGCAGTGTATATCAGTGCATATTTTATCATAATGGCATTTTGTCTTGAAATTTGCATTTAATTCAGTTGTTTCTGTTGTAAACAAAGTATGTTCATGTGTGAAGTAATTTGTCCACATCCACAGCCTCCCAGGGTCAAAGAGGCGACAGGGTGACTTTATCTTGAATGTCACTTTGTTTTTGGTTGGTTAGACAGTACCCTCTCTTGGATTGGCTTCTCGGATGAAGGCACAGGTGAGGCCCACAGAGGAGCAGCCCCCTCTCTCCACAGCATTTCCTCTGCTAAAACAGCCCTACATTTTAATATGCAACATCTGTGCCGGGAGAGCCTTCCAAAATGGCTGCTCCTTGGAGGATGACGGTAGAGTCTGCTCAAACTTAGGGTTGGGGCATTTGGTACTGCAAGGTTCTGCACAGATGTTAGCATTCACAATGTCACTCTGTCCTTTGCTTCAATACCCAGGGAGGTCTATTTTAAGGGAGGGTACTGTGTTTTCTTCCTTAGTTCCCTGAGATCTCTTTATCTGTAACTGTCAATGTACCAATTCTACATAGGCTTGTTCAACTGAACTGGGACCTGAGCCTCTGATCAGTAAGGTATGAAGGAGCTTTCTGCCTGTTAATTTATCATTCAGTCTGGTCCTACTGTGTGGTAGAAGAAGATGGGATTGCTTTATTTACCCAGGAAACATGACAGAGTTACAGTACAATAGAATTCATCAGGCAATCAAATTAAAAGCCTTCAACGAGATAAAGAGAATAGGAAAGAGTGTCAAAAATAAAGCCTCTCTCTAGTCATTTCAGTTGCATTCATTGAGGAACATTAGCTCGGTCACACAGAGCTGTGTTTGTGAGATGCTTTCACAAAGAATTGAGAATATTTTCTGAACAGAGATGCCATGACCTAAAGGCTGCTTGTCAGTCGGATTATTCAACTGATTCTCAAACAAGACTCTAGACAAGACTGCAGAGAATTAGTGAGGGAAAGACAGGACCAAAAGAAAGAAAAAGCAAAAGCATGAAGAGGGATGTGTAAGACGCCTAATGCATCGCTTACACAAAGAAGATGTTCATATTTAATGCCCATCATTAAGACAGGGTTTGAGCATGGAAGACGCTTCTGCTATTTTCCCACACCCCTTGAGCCAAGTCCTTGTGACAGCCCTCCACTGCATCCCGGCAAATTATTCGCATGAGCTGCGGCGAACAAAAACAGCCCAGTGCGGGGGGAAGTGAGGCCCAGCCTCAGCTCTACTCCTGTGATGGGGAGACACGTCACTTTGCATCAGCTCCAGACCTCCAAACCACATCATCTGCAAGTGAGTAGAACAAGACCACTCTACAGGGAGAGAACAGTTGAAAAGAACAAGACAGATAAGAATGAAGGAGATAAGAATAAGAAATATGAATACTGGACAGGGGAAGGGAGAAAAAGATGGCGAGAATATGGCAGAACAGAAAACTGGAATGTTGAGGTTTGGAGACACATTACTGTTCTATTTAAGGTGTGGCAGTAATAAGTGGGAACATTATTAACCAAAACTGAAAGAAAATCACTAGGTTCACACAGGGGGACAAATGAATCTTATACATTTGCTGTGAAAATAAAGTCATTTGACTCATGTAGGTGTGAAAAAGTAGACACAGTGAACAGCAAACTGCATAGAATTAGACTTTCAATGTCACATTTGCTCCAAATACAAATAACACAAAAACTTTCATTTAGATATTGGACCTACAAACGTGTTAAATATAGCATGTGTCTCTGTAGTCTCAGCCAGCGCTCGGGGTGAAGCAGTCCAGTACAGAGTCAGTGCACTCTCTGCTGGACGACGGTAAACTTGCAGGACTGGTAATCAATTAAAGGTAGACTCTAGCTTTTCTGCTGTGCTGCTTGATTTTAGATGTTTAGAAAAGTACAGATGCCTGTGGCCTCTTTCTCAAGGATATATCCCGACGGCCAAGGAGACTTGAGAAAAATTGAGTTACACCAAAATAAACCTGCCTTCCAAGATGCATGTGCTCCAAGCCTAAATTGGCCTATTTAAAGGCATATCCATAGACAGCCTTTGAATAATATTGACTTGCAAAGTATGCTGAGGTCAAGGACAGGGAGCTAGACCATTCTAGCCGGCACAAGAGTGATGGTAAGTAAACTACAGGACCAGTGCAGTGTACAACGTCAAGTACTCTGCTATTTATATGAGTAATGTATAATTGAGTTACTGATACAGAAAAAAAAAGCAAGCAGTGTATTAATTATGACTCAGTGGTAATATTTTGAGGTATAAATCAGTCAACACTGTTATGTTTTGAAGATTTCTATAATTAAATTTTACATTAAAAGCAAATGAGTGTTTCATTTGTGCGTCATGAATCTATTACTTTCATTGTGTGGTCTTTGTCTGTTTTTTTCAAGCTCCTGTGATCACAAGAATATGTGCATGAGAGGGGGATAAAAATATTACACCAAGCTGCACACCTTAATATGGCACCAGGTAAAGAAGCTGCTGTTTTATGTGATTTTCATTTTTAACTTGTCTTAAGAAATAAATAGTTTGGTAAGCCAACATCACATGATAAAACAGCTTGAACCATGAGTAAAATAGGTCTATTATTAATATTCAAATAATTACATGTTATTTAGTGGCATGTGAAAAGTAAAAGTGAAATGAATTGTGGTTTTATAGTGAAGCAGAAATAAAAAAAAATACAATCATTGTCCAATAATTCTTATTTATTTTATTGCTAAAGAAAAAAAAATCATAGTCCAACACTGGTCCAGTATTTATTGAACACACACAGAGTACATGCAGCCTGTCTGTCTGAATCATTGCTCTCTTGCCGCAAACTACTCTGTACAGCCGAGCACACTATCCATATTCATGTGATTTTTGCCGGAAGGCATTGGTGTCTACTAAAAATAGCATGGTGAGAGAAAGGGTCTCACACTGTGTATCCTAACATTCATGAGCCCAGTCCCTGTGATTGGTTGTAAACAAGTGTCTCTTTTCTGGGATCACACTTCATGTTGTTTTGTAAATATGTTTAAATAACTGTGGGTCAGAAGAAGTCAGAATTTTAAATTAAATCAATTAAGTCAACTAACACATTATTCCTTTTTCTTTTATTAGTTTTCATGCCTCATAATACAGATTTCTGCCTTACTGATATATTTCATGCTGATGGTTGTCTGCCACTTACATGTTTACATTTGTGGCATTAAGTAGTTCATGAACAAATCTATGCTTAACAGGATTGTGTTATGTGTAAAAGTGAACACAAAATTCAGTATAGTGTGAGGTGAAAACAAATAACATTAAGACGCATTGTAATATGTTTAATTTTTTACATACATTTACATTAAATATCCATTTATTTCTCCTGAGATGCACTTGTTTTCTGATTAGGCTGATTTGAGCTTCTATCACCACCAGATGGCAGCACATGCCAAGCTGATGTAGTACAAGCAACCTGCTCATAATGGTTTTTATGGGAGGTTCCACTCTGAGAGAAGTAAAATATACATATAATTCAAGTATTTCCATCAAAGTCTTACTATATATGTATTCAAATCTGGAAACTATATTTAAAAAAACATTATTTAGAGTAGTAATGGTTCTCAAAACTTGGCCATTGCACTCATTCAAGTAAATGTACTCACATAATACACATCATACAACATAAGCCAGGCTGCATTCAGCAAATGGAACATTGTGAGTCAAGCAGTGGCAATTTGCTATTCTGAGCGAAATACTTTACATACAGATTCTCTTAGCCTAAAAGGAAATGTCTTGTGTGCGTGGCAAAGATGCAGGTCATTTCCTTTTTGAACCTAATAAAGGCCATAATGCCTGAGGCTACACTTTGACTTTGCTGAAACCGGACATGGAAACTATGACAGTGGGAGAATGGGGAGGCCACTCAGTGGGTGTGTTTTAAATGGAAAACACCAATCAGACCGCTTGAAATTCTATACTGAGTCCAATATGCATTTGTGCAAGTATGAAAGCGCACATTCATTCAACCTGGCATGCACATGGAGTAAAACCAAACTGACTTTTTTTTTTGCACAAAATGCCACCTGCAGGAGCTTTACCAGGATGTCTTATATGAGAGAATGCCTGAGCTCAAACACTCAGGCTTCACAGATGATGCCACGATGTCTTTGATTTAGGTTTGCAGGTTTCATTTGTCTGGTCCAAAACAAACATACATTCACTTTGAGCCTGTTTTTTTTATTTCATTTTTGTGCTTCTTTTCTCTTTGTACCATAACACACTGATCCTCACATTCATGCAACATCACCACTATTCTGTAAGCTGTTGGCATCTGAAAAAAACCCAAGAAATGATGAGATTTATGACAAACAGCAGGGGTATTTCTTATCAGGCTGTGAAAAAGCCTTCATTCCCTACTTCAGATTGCATATGATATATACTGGAATGCTCAAAGTCCAAAGCATTATCAATATCTGTGGATATGATATTGACTACATCGGGAAAAAAGAATTAAAAAGTGACAACTATGCCTTAATCTTAATGTATATCATTTATAGTGGCCTTTTTAAACCATTTCTAATCTGAAGAATTATTACATCAATGTCTTGTCCACACTAATACAGATATTTTTCTAAATGGGTTTTTTAATCCCTCCATTTAAAAATAAAAATCAGTTAATACTGGTCTCAGAGATTTCAGTCTGTCATGAAGTTGAGCAGCAATGCCAAGTAAAAGCTGGAGGAGCTGAAATCAGGGGGAAGATGACACCTTCCTCCTGCTGATCTCCTCACTCGATCCAAAAGACTAAATATAAATATAGATGACCGGCCATGGTTTCGTGCAGCTGTGGAAAAGAGAAACCACTTTAAAAGCATCCGAGTTAAAATAAGGAAGAGAGTTGAAGAACTGTGTCCAGGTTGAATCTGACAGAATCTGATCACTGATCAGATCAGTTAAAACATACAAACTGCTCCACTCTGACTGCAAGGGCTAAGTATTACAAAAAGAGTTATTGAGTTATTGTTGTTGTTTCAGGCATAGACATATACATAAGCATCCTCATTACACAAAGCAAAAATGGGCATGTGTAAAGGGACATTAATGCTTCATAAACTGTCAGTTTTCACAGGGATTTTAAAACTCTCCACTTTAGGACAGATCTCAGTTTTGTTGTCCTAAAACACAGTTTGCGTGTGGTTCTGAGGTAGATACATGGGGGAAAGTGTTTAATATATACATATTAATGAAACGGTATTAGTCATCTCGCACTCATCAAATATACTGGTGTGCTCTGAGCTGCATAACATCAGCATCCTCACACATCAAACCAGCAGAACTACGTTATCTGATGATGCTGTTCATAAAACTGTAAAAGATGTTTCCATCTGAACAGATATCAGTGGTGAGTGCTCTGTGATGTGTCAAATTATTTCAGAAGTAAAACTAACACTCCACCAACCACCTGTCCATGTATACAAGTCAGAGACACAAGCATTAAAGGTGATAATTGCCCATGTTCATAAACCGCTTTAACCATGACCACTCACCTTGAAACCCACGCACCACATGTATGAATGGTACACACAAACAAACACCCACTCTCCTTCTGCACTGCAGCACTGACATGTGTACCAACACATGCAACCTCACATGGTGAGAAACATATGCCCCGCTGAGATCTGAGCTGTGTGGCCTTTGAAACACTCACTTTCAAATCTCTGCATAATGCAACGGATGCCCAACATGCACCACAGCCCTGAGAGAAACCACAGGCTGTAATCCACCAATTAAATCAATTAAGGTATGGATAAGCGAGGCATTAGTGATTCACTAAGCATCCAGAGGGCTGTTCACTGGTTGATGAAATGAATAAAAACACTCTTTAAAGTATATCAATGACAGTGCAGCAAAATAAACGGTAAGTCATTCTTCAGCCCATCATAGAGATAGTGGTGAACAAGGATTGTGGAACATTGCAGCTGCTTTAAATGTCATCTGGTCCGCCCCTCCACTACTTTGTTATTGGTTAGAAATATTAGATAAAATTCCATCCTAACTAAATTAATGTTAAGTAAGTGTTTGTTACAATTAAAACGTTCCCTGCTTCATCAGAGCAATCAAGTTGCCTTTTTTTTTTTTTACTAAAATAAATCACTTTACAAATATTACAGCTAATCCATACTATTAACAGAGGTGTGACAAATGAACAAATTATTAATTTATTATTATGTCCAACAACACTCTGCCCTTACAAATGGTGTTTTCTCTTAATAATTTAAGTTTTGATGTGTTAATGGAGCGCCAAGATATTTCCTATATCTATTTTTTACAAAAGCATTCCCATTGTTTATTTTATATCAAAATATGTGATGGTCAGGCCACTGTATTTAGTGATTGTAAAGTATTTTAATTGCCTATAGAATACATTTAGTTAACAATGCAAATATACTATTACTTTTTAATGCAGTTTTGTAGTTCCTTCTCCTGATATAATAAAACAATAAAGACTGTTAACAATAAAGACATGTTCAGTTTTGACAATAGATGTAGAATCTATAAAAACACTGAAGTGAAGTCCAACGCATACAAATTAGATATAAAATGTTATGCTCTTAAAAACAATACTTATTTTTGCTTTATAATGCAGTATAGAAGATTTAGAGTGTAAAGATGTTATTTTATTGGTCCCTCAGGGTAAGATTCCTGTCAGGAGACGCCTAATTGAAATAGCGCTTGGATTTCAGTGGCAAAGCTACCTTTAAGCCTTTAACTTTGTTTTATAACCTGCCTTGAGATATCGGAGTCTGTGTAGTTTTAAAAGTAACAACACCTTGCTTACAACAAATCACTGATTCAGTATCGGTGCACAGCCAATGCTCCTGAAACTGGGAACATTTCAGTTATAGTCTACCTTGGAAAAAATGAGGCTCATGCTACCTTAGAACAGCAGTCTCAGAGCCTGAAGTATGAATGTTTCATGTTTAAACTTTGCTGTTTTTTTCCAAGGCAAACTATTTTCTTAAATGTGATATATATATATATATATATATATATATATATATATATATATATATATATATATATATAGACTGAGAAAACATCTAACCACTACAATTTACTCAGTATAAACGGTTGCCCAGTCAGCCAGATTAGCAAACACAGAGTCATCACCTAGCTTCATGTTTGCCCTCAAATCAATTAATGTGACTCAAGGCTGTGGCCATTTGTTATCTATTATCCCTGGTACATTGGTACATTTACAGCCTTTTATAGATCATATGATGATACACCATGTCCATATTTCAGAGGGAAATGAATACATGGAGTCTTTGTGTCCCCAAAAAGAGTAACATATTCAAGATAGTACAGTATGTTGACATCATAATAAAGCTTTACTGGCATTGTTCATTTGGGAAAATCCCAGTAGATCTGCCCATGTGTCATATATTTGAGTTGGTTAGCTGAATGTGATAATCAGACATTATTGTTGGTGCTTGTGTTTGTTGAAGTACAATGACATTGGACTTTTCCCGTAAAATGTGTTAATTAGGTTGACAGAAGTTACAGTAGACCATAAATGAGCTTTTGTTAAATAAACAAATGGATCTACAGTTGACAACTTTTATCTCGCAGCCAAGGACAATCAAAGTCAGGGGAGTAGGAAATGTGAAACTCCTCTGTGGGCTGAATGTTGGTTGTATAAGTAGATCATAGTACAGTAAGTAGGACAGTTAAAATGACACGGACAGACCTAGATGTGTCTCAATGACTCTCCCTCTCAGGGAACCTGATCAGGCATCACACTACAGGTGGATTGGCCAGGCAGACCTTACTGGCTAGTGGCTGTATATGTAAAATACAATAAAAAAGCATCCATTTCCCACAATGAAATATCTCCTCACCATTTGTTCTTGTCACAGGTCTCCTGCATCTGACATCTATTTAATCATCATCTTAATTTTGCACTTGTTCCAAATACTTAAAATAGTGCAGTAATATATGAAAATGTATGTGATGTTAAGAATCGAAGCTGCGTAAGCCATACTTTGCCCCCCCCCCCACCCACTTCATCTACATGCACGGCAGGATCTATTGACAGTTGGTTTTGCATGCAAGCAGCTCTATGACCGAGGCTGAGACGCATCTAAATCAAACAGATAGGGACAGCCTCTATCAACTTATGTCCCGAAATAAAAGCATCTCACACATGAAAGGCAGGATCTCCATGGTTTCCCCTGGAGCTGGGCCTCGTTGCCATGGGAGTGGAAGGTGCTATTGGAGGAGGAAAAACACAGAAAGAAAAGCAGGAAGACAGTGTCATCTGTCCAAAGCGTCTAATCATACACTGCTTGTTTATTTTGAACCTACAATTATGCTGTAATTACAATTTTTATTTATAAAGAACTGGAGAGGAACTTCCTCTTTTTATTTTATTTTAACATTTTATCATTTGTGGTGCATTGTGTAAAGCCTGTATTAAAAGTAACCTCTGAAGTTGTCATTAATGGAATAAATCTTACTCATCCATAACCCAGAGTCTAATCCAGCAGTCACATGACACAGGCAAACAGACGTGTGCTGTGCCAGACTGTTTGCCTAACCGTGTAAAGGCTGCAGACAATATTGTGTAAGTCCTGTGCTGATTTTCCTAATGCAATTAAGCATCCCATTTACATGTGCCTGTTTCTGAGTGTGTTGGGTATATTACAGGGGACAACGGAGAAATGAGCATACACTACTGATCTTACACAAGACATGATGATGCATTTTTATTTGCTTTTGCTGACGTCCTGCCGGGGTAAGACGTAACCCAAATCTGATGCCTGTGATTAATTTCTTAACACCCTCAAGGCTTCATCTGAAGTGTCAGGACCTACCAAACTGAGCAGGGTTGAATGAGTTCAGACTCTTTGGTTCTGTTTATATAAGTCCTATCAGATGTGAGGAAGTCCAACCAGCAGTATGTTTGGTTGTTATGTACCGAGCAGGTCACGCTTGGACTCAGCTCCATACAGAGCCCGAGGTGACTGAGTGGGTGGTGTAACACAGAGCAGGTGTACAGGTTAAGTGATGAGTCTGCTACGTGCAGATACGACATGATTTGTTCTGGGCCTTATCTTTCATTTTGAATGTCTATACAGATAACAATATGGTGGGCAGTTTCATCAGGTTTGTATTGTGTCATTGTTCAATATATGCTGCAACTGACAGAACCGAGTGCAGAAGAGACCTGAGTGGTTTGTGTGCCGCTGGAAATGTCGATAAGGAGGGATATGTTCAGTCAGATCAAATAGTCATTAAGCCGTAAAGTCCTTTTTCCAGTCAACAAATTATATCAACACAAAGTCATCATATTCTTCCCTGCAAAAGCCAGTCAGAGTTTTCAAGAAGAGGATTTTACAATTAAATCGAGCTTTACTTTTATTTCACAGTGGGTTACCTTATCAAACACTGAAGACTCCAGCAAGTTTAGATCATCAACAATATTGCAATGTGATTATGTTTGTCATGTTCAATCTCATATTTGATTTCAGCTCAAATTATTTGTCTTTACTTGAAGCAATTACGCAGCTAAAGCATATTGTATAGGCTTATCTGTGCTTCTGCTATCCAGAAGGAAATGTTTACCAGTCTGAGGGAAAGGCCATAAAAAAAGTGATGTCATGTCCCAGAAACAGTGGTCACACAATTACAACATCACTACTGACATCATGGAATATTTTGACTCCATTTAATTAGGTAATCTGATTTAAAAAGGCTTTAGTTGCACTTCAGCTGAAGATCAGATTTGGCATTTGAGTCAGAGTCAGGCTCATGTATGATTTATTTGTGCTGTGCATGTTTTACTAATCAGTGGTTCGTAGAAAATTAAAGATTGATATTTATGTTCCCCAAAACGGCGGACAATAAATCCAACATCTAGCTTGTGCAATCATTAGTTATGAAGCATCTACAGTTTTATGGACAACAGATGACTTTTCTGTGAGAACATTCGAGCACCATTTCACATTTGATAAAGTGCATTAAAATGCAAAACATTACATCAGATGTTTTTTTTTTTTTGGGTGTGTTTTTTTTGTAACATTTGTTGCTCTGTATTCTGAACACTTCTTACCCTGAGAACATGAAGGATCCAATGGTGACCCCATAGGTCAAACATGTTTAAAGTGACATTTTAAGTTGCTTGTTATATGTTTTGGCACTATTTAAGAGCCTGGTAAAACAAAAAATAAGATAAGGAAACTTGTTCAAATTGAGCCATTTACGTAGGACTCTTTAAAACAGTGAAGTGAGATATGGTAGAGGAAGGGGATAGTTGGTACAAAAACACTTTATTTTCCCACTCAACAAACGAGAGAACAGCGAGTGGTTTATGCAAAACACTACGAGAGAACATTCATAACATTGAAACATGCATGATCATTTCTAAGCAGTGTTGTCAATTCCAGTTCATTACTTTGAAATTGTAAATGTGCATTAGCTGGGCAAAGGCATCCTGGAGAATGAAAGTAACCAGGCAACCGAAGGCAAAGTCTTGAGATTAACCCAGTGCACTTCCCCTCTTGCGCATTTACATTCATGATGCGCAGCTCTCAGGGAGACAGATGTTTCCTACAGATAATACGCAATCAGTCCTAGTAATCAGATAAAAGTATGAAACACCGCACCTATTTGTGCTAACAGCTAACATTTTTGTATTTCTGTCTAACTGTACTGTTTGCACTGCCTTTTATACAGTTATTAAAATTATTAGACCATCAAAAGTCATCAAAAACAATGGTTATGCAATCAAGTACTAAACAGACAGAAAAGAAAACATGGAATGCCTAAAAGCACTGTTTTTGGCAGTACAATAACATAGCTATTGACATAACAACTTAAGAGATTTTGGTTATTATCAAAAAATCATAGAAAATGTCTAGATATCTGCTCTTAAATTAAACTCTTATGAGCTATTTTTGTTTTTATTATTATTTTATATCATTTTATTTATTTTATGTTATTATTATTATTGTTGATCCAAACAAATGTCCCTTTAGTTGTACCAGGCATTAAAATGGACAAAAAATTGAAGTAAACAAGGGGTGGTCTAATATTTTTTTTCCGTGAGAGCACATCCTCAAAACCACTTGGCAAATATAAAAATGTATTGAATAGACACAGTGATGTGCCCATTTCAAGTGAATATAGCTTCACTGAATGCTTTTACTGAAACCCCTTGAGAGGAGATGTATATGGGAGGCACCGTCATGAATCAAAGTCTTAATGCTTTTTGTCAAACCAGTGCTTCATATAAAACTGGAGCTTTTCTCTTTTGAATGAACATGGTTTAGTGGAAATCCCTCCATTAGCTGTTGACCATCGAGCATGGGGAATCACTGATAATTCTTATTTATTACAGTGTATTTCACAGCTGAGTCAACACCATGCACAAAAGTGTCCAACAATATCAGTCTCCTCACAGGATCTGGAATCACATCCTGTGCATAGAGATATTGTTGAAACATGCAGATTGTCTGCCTGGGATGTTTATAGGAGTCTTTGTCACAGAGGAGATGTGCCTATGTATTTCAGTAACACAAAAGCAACTGTGTTAAGCTACGTATTGTGAAAATAGTGAGGGGATTTCAGTGCCTTTGTGTTGAATCTATAGTTTATACAGAAAGTGATTCATGGGCTATATTTGTCCAGAGGCTTTTCTCGGTCGCTCAATCCAAACTGGAAAATCTAGTGGAATATTTACACTACAAAGCATGCATCTTCACATAAAGCCAATTTCGTTGTATTAATTGCTTTAGTCATAGTAGTTTATACATATATGTATTTGTGAGCACTTTCTAATTCTACACATGAGGTTGTAAGTTGTTTGTCATATACTGCATAACCATCAGCCGTCTCCTATCAGAGTCCCGAGAAACCTATTAATCTTTAACTAGGAGCTATAGTGGCAGACGGTGCTTTTAAGCCTGAGCTTTATTGCTGAAAGAAGCAGGATATGCTCACCCGGATTCTACATTAAGAGCCACTGGACTGTTCAGTTGGGTAAACATGTATGTGTATTGCATGGAGTTTGGCTCTGTGGTTGTCTAAAAAGATGTCAAACTGTTTCAATCACAGTCACTTAGTAAGTTGTATTTTATTTTAAGCGTTTCACCTGCAGAGATGATTAATATTACAGCATTCTTTTAACCAATCGAACATAATAGTTATTCTGATTCATAATTTCTAAAAGGTATGAGTGTATATAGAAAAGAGAAAACATTACTATATTAGAACATTATCTATCTTGAAAATAAACTATTTTCTTATTCCGCTTATATACGGTCATTAATATTGTCTTGTTTTATTAAAAATGCTACTTAACTTTTGGAGTGCCCTAATTTGCTTCATGAACTATAACAATAAATGTTCTGTATTCTGGTAAAACAGCAGATAAAGCTTTTTTTCTGCACTGATTAAAATGATGCATAGTCAACAGTGAAAACTCCCCTCTAAGGTTTCTGGTTTCTCGTGATATTTTTAATCATTGTAAAGGTCAGGATGAAAACAACAGGCTTAGGAGAAATATGAGACGATGGTTGTCTCATCTCAGCTGATGCAGCAGCCACAACACAAGAGAAGAAAAGACTGAATTAATCATATGACTTTTTGGTATTTTTAAGCAACAAACAAAAGTAGATTGCCTTATTAGTAAGTTTATACGCAAAATTGTAAACCATAAAAGGACAGAACTGTTGCTGTAAATGTGTGCAAACATGATTGAAACTCAGATGAAGTTCATAAAAGACAAACAAGCTTCATTATTTTCCATAATTTAATCAATAAAAAAGGTTGCTTTACAATACAAAAGGAAAATAAATAATTCACTAGATAAATAAACAGAAAAGGAAGTACTTGGGTTTATAATGTCACAATGCTAGACAGAAGCAGATCACAATCACCCAGGAGATAGTCTCTTTTCAGGGTGGACATTTTGTTCACCACTTTAAAGCGCAGAGAGCGCTGACTGAGATCTTCCTCTGAGATACCATCAAAGAAGAAATCCTCATTGAAGATTGGATTGCGGCTCTTTCTGATGACAGTACTGCGCTGCTTCTGGACTTTTCCAGGAACCAGAGAGAGGCTGACACTGCAGTTAATAATCTTGGGGTCTACGGAGAGAGGATAAAGCCCCTCAGCGCTGATCAGTCGAACCCGTAGTCTTTGGTTATCTGGACAATACTCTGCAGAGAGTCTCAGGCTTCCATCTTTTCCTATGGGTACCATTCTTTCCTTCATTACCCTCTCTCTGTGCAGGGTGAAGTCCATGGGGAAGATTGTTGGGGGGGCTAAGGTGTAACTGCTGGGGAGGCCTTCAGCTAACACCTCTGACGCCCTCCTCATGATATTGGGGCTGTTGTCTGTGGAGCTGCCCTCATCCGTGGACAGGGAATTGTTCCTGGACACCATTGCCTTCCTCATGTTCCTTGACAAGAGCAGTTCATGGCTCAATGCTTTGAAGAGGGAAGACTTGGCAGGACACCTGGTCAGCAGAGGCGAGCTGAAAGGGGAGGATTCAGTAGAGGAAGTTGTATCACTGTCCAGTGTGGCCTGCCAGTTCAGAGTGTAGCCTCTTGGGGAAAGCCTGGAAGACAGGGCGTTAAGGCTGAAGGAGGACGGGGAAGAGGAAGGTGAAGTGGAGGGGGAGACTTTTGAGCACACGCTGGACCGACTCCGGGGCAGCAGCAGAGGAGAAGAGCCGGCATCAGAATGGAAGAGTGACTCCTTCCTCCTGGTGTGCGGACTCTCCAGTAAGGTGCAAAAGCCATAGCAGGTCTGAGCTTTGGCAAGATGTGGAAGGGACAAGGCAGCCTGGCTCTGGGGGTCTGCGTTGGTGGTTTCCTCATCGCTGCAACCATCACAGGGGCTTTCATCTACACTCTCAACCTGGATGATGTGTGTGTTAAGTGGCTCATGACGTGTCAACTCTATTTCTGAGCTTTCACAGTGAGACACCCGAATGAGGCGCACAGCTCGATCCATGTTCTTCATCTCTTGAAGGGATGGGATTGTTGGGGGGATGCAGAATTCTGGGATGTTATCAGGAGTGATGACATTGGGACAGAGGGAAATCCTTTTGGGTTTGTCGGCTTTTTCTCCAAAAAAGATGCCACCGATTTTGAGTCTAAATTCTTCTGATGGAATAGGCATATTAGATCTTTCCACTGACACGCGGATCTTCTCCACTACCCACATGGGAGCACTGGTAGAAACGTGAAAGCTCTGCAAAGTTTTAAAAGATACATTATAAAGTTGCTGCAAAATCAACAATACACAAAAAAGTCAAGAAAATGAAAATTAAGACAACTCCTATCATTAATACTTACCTTATATATGTGGATTATCCACAAAGATTGTCCTGGAGATGATAGAAAGATGGCTCCAGTTTTAAGGTGAATGCTGTCTGAAATCTCAAAGGCTCCCTTGACAGCAGATGGAAGTTGTCTCTTGTCAGTACCAGCACATCTGTGGCTGTTTGTGAGACGCAGGCAGTTAAATGAGGGAGGAACCCAGTGAATCACACACGCCCCTTGCACTGCTCAAACAGGGTCCTCCCTCTCTCCTTAGCCCTTTGTTCCCATGGATATACCCAAACCACAACAGAGCACAGTGACCCTGTAGTAACCGCTGCACAGTTCAGAACGATAAGCCTAATAGTTTGAAATGAACTGCTGTTTCTAAACAAATGTCAGGCTTATATACTCCAGTTGTTGGTTTTTCCTTTTGCTTAAATTAGATGCCTTCTACGACCTTGTCCCATGAACATAAACAAGGTGATGTGATAAGATATTTCTAAGTAATTATACAACACTTGAAATGCCACCAACCTTTGATGGCAAAACTTCAAGGAATAAAGCTAGAGTTTAAGAGAGACACGGGTCACCCAGGGCTCTATCTGCAATGTTTATCAGTGGATACAAGTGCTAATTACTTGCTGTTGAACTTCCTGTGCTGTTGTAGTAAATATGAGGACTAGTACTGTTTGGAAACACTGTGGTCTGTGGCTTTATTTATGGTTGAAAAAGCACATCCTGTACACATTTTTATTGCAGCAGCTGGATATTCTAAATAAATTTTTTGTATTATTATATTATACGTCCCTTGGATATTCTTGTTATCTTGGAAATATACTGAAACTTGTGGGGGTAAACAAACACTTCTTCTAATTTAAATATCTTTATATAGAAATACCATCAGTGTGCTGCAGCTATTCCAATAACTGTTTAATGAATGTGTGTAAACAAATACAGAATACTGACAAATTCAGGATAAAAAACGTGCATAAAGTTTCTCAGTGAGGTGTTGGACCTCTATGTGTCCACAGAACAGTTTCAGAGTGCTTTTGTAATAATTCTGTGTGCAGCGATGCTCCATTCTTCCCCCAATTCTTCTAAAAGACATTCACTGATTTGGTGTTTTGATGATTTTCTTTCAACCATTCAGAAACCCCTCACTTCTTAATGGCACTGTCATCCTGGTAGAGACCATTCCTGTCAGAATAGAGGGATAAAGGTGAACATTCACAACTCTGATTTGCAGTAACCTTCCCTGTAAAAGGACAGTTGGGCCCAAACTCAAGCAAAATGTGTCCCACATTTGAACAAATTCACCGGGTCGCCTCACTGTGGGGGCCGTGCATTCACGTCTGTGGCTTCCTCTTGCTGTACATGCCCACTTGTCGAGGAGTTTGCTGAAGGCTGAGTCATCTAACTACATCATTTTTCTTCCACATCTCTGAAAATCACATCTACTGTTTTTGCACCAGTGAACCCTCAAATGTGCATTCGTCTTTCAGGAGTTTACACACTGCAACGCTACTAGAATATCCCTCTTTGTAATTGTTGAGGGACTCTTGGCACTGACAGACTAAATTACTGATGTCTGTTCCATAGATCACAATACAGATGACACTTTATTCACTTTTCCCACTAAAACAAGCTGAGAAATCTTCAAATCTCCTGTCATCCATGCCCCAACAATCATTCATTCATTCATTTCACTTCAGTTGCAGCCATAGAAATGCCCCCAAGTACCTCAAGGACCTCCTCACCCCTCACACTTCCACCTGTAGTCTCCAGCCCCACAGCACCAACCTCCTCCCATCCCCAGAACAGACCATGGGAGACCGGGCCTTCTCCTCTGCCGGCCCCATATCTGGAACTCCCTCCCTGACCACCTCAGAGCTCCTCAGTCACTGGACTCCTTCAAAAAGGGGCTAAAAACATTCCTGTTTACACAAGCTTTTTATGGCCCATTATGATGCTTTGTTTTATTCACTTAAGTCACAGGTGTCAAACATGTGGCCTGGAGGCCAAATCCGGCCCGCCAAAGGGTCCAATCTGGCCCACAGGATGGATTTGTGAAATGCAAAAATTACACTAAAGATATTTACAATCAGTGGTGTCAAAATCATTTTAATTCAGGTTCCACATACAGACACATACAGTCTAATTAGATCTCAAGTGGGTCAGACCACTAAAATATGATCATTTTAACCTATAAATAACAACCCCAAATTCTTTCTTTTTTTTTTGGTGTAAAACAGTAAAATTACATGAAAATGTTTACATTACCAAACTATACTTTTACAAAAAATGTGAATAACCTGAATAAATATGAACAAACAAAAATGTCTTACAAAAAGTAAATGCAATTTGACCAATATTCTGCCTGTTACTAAATGTTCTGTGCAATTTTAATGCACGTGTAAATGATAAACTGATAAACCGAGGCAGAATATTATTAAAATTGCACTTGTTTTTCTGAAGACAATTCAGGTTGTTCATGTTATTCAGACTTTTAAGGAAACTTTGTAGATGTAAACCTGATCATAATATAATTTTACTTTTTTCACTGTTATTATTTTACTGGTCCAGCCCACTGGAGATCATATTGGGTTGAATGCGGCCCCTGAACTAAAATGAGTTTGACACCCCTGACTTAAGTCTTTTATTCCTGATACAGTATTTTATTTTTTATTGAACTGTCCTCTCTCTGTAGCACTTTGAGATTCTTCTGAATGAAAAGTGCTTTATAAATGTATTAATGATAAATAAATAAATGTATTATTATTATTATTATTATTATTATTATTATTATTATTATTATTATTATCTTTTGAAACACTTTGTCTTGGGGGTGCTAGAGCCTATCCTGGCTACCATCAAGGCCGGGTACACCCTACACTTGTTATCTGTCATTCCCCAACAATCAACCCTTTTTTCAAAGTATCATATCCTCTCACTATTTTGATGTAAAACCAGAATCTATTGGTTCAGTTCATTTAATTTAATTTTGATTTATACAGCCCACTTTCACAAATCATGGCCTCAAAGGGGTGCACAATACGGTGCTCTTAGAAGCATCTACATTTTCTCTACTTATTTATTCAAATTTTTTTCTTCCCTGTGTTTGCCGGTTTTAATGTTGTTTACCCGCAAGAGACACCGTAGGTCATTAGTGTTTTAAGATTTTAAAAAAAGTTTGCACAATTATTTTGGATTTAACAATGTAGGAATGTGTAAAGATGATCATAGATGATTAGTGCAGTGAAATTCATTAAGATTAATTCAATATAAAGACTAATGTTTTGATATTACACTGAACATTGCTCTTTTAATCATGCAAGTATTCAGTCATTAAATCAGTGCTACCCTCTTGTGGTAGGAAGAGTCAGATTTTTCATAAATGATAAACACAAATGCATATCAGAAAGTTGTTTTTGTGTTTTCAGCTCAGGCCTCTATTAATTAGCTTCCACTTGACTTATAATGTACATGAGTCCCAGTAAATTTAACTCAGATTCAAGTGGGGCCACTGTCAAAATCAAGCCCCTATTGAAACCTCTGCTATGTTTTTTTTTTTTTTTTTTTCATATGTAGGATGCTGACATGACAAGAACTGATACTTATACTTTTGTCCCTCTGTTTTCTTTCAGCTTCTCATATTGAAGGTGATGAGGGAAAACTGATGTATGCTGTTAAAAGCTTTTCTGTGGACAGGCCAAAGTTCAAGTGGAGAAACTTGGCTACCATGTGTAACCAAGACACAGAGACACATAATGATACCAGTGCTAATAGTATATGAGGAAAAGTGTCCTTATAAGAGGAACTGCTTCCCAAAATAGACGAATCACATCAGTAATTCAAGCGTGAGTCAAGGACATGGGCACACTGAATTTGGAGGACAGTATAGAGATTAGAGGAGCAAATCTTACCCCTGTTTAATACCTAATATAATAGGTAAAAGTTGGATTTTATTAGAAATGCAAAACAAGAGTGTGACAATCTACTCATACTTAAACTGGAGTTAAATTACATGTAATTAAATCATGCAAACCCCCTCCTTCCTGTGTCTCTCTTTACATGGATGCTTACACACCAAATTTCCATTGGGGGGCAGTATATGCACATTTAAAAAGCATTACTCTATTTGGTTTAATATATTAAAATGTAGATTAATAAGACAAATTTGCACCATACCAAAATAAAATGAGAAACTATATTTTAATATTAGACTGTTACGCAGCCTGATGGATTAAGTTAAGCTTTATGAATTAATTCAGATTGCAAAATCAGTCTTTGACCACCACGTATTCTATCAAAAACCACCGATTACAGATTTTCCAGATGACACTGAATTGGAATGGAGGGTGTTCTAGTGTGGATCAGACGCGTTCAGTTTAACAATCATCTTCCTTGTGCGATTGATTTTTTGTCAAGAGTGGAAAAAGGAAAGCAAGCAAGACTATCCAGGCTTGATGGTTGGTTTGGTGAAATGCTTTTGGCAGGTGTAGCCCACTTGTGCGTACAGAATTAAAGCATATTTTCAAAATAAAAGTCGTACACGTAAACCTAGCGTGCGTAAAATGCAGGATGAATGAATGGACTGATCTTCCATTTGTAGGAAAAAGCTCTTCTTGCACATACTTTCTTTTTTATTAATATTATGATTATTATTATTATTATTTTAAATTCTAGCTCAATTTCTATGAACATCGGAGATCCATGGGTGAGTGTGACGTTGCTTCCTTCTTTTCGGCGCATAGATATGTGGTCTTTTTTTTTTTTTTTTTTTTTTTTTCATCTCTCTCTCCACTGTACGATAAACGAGGAGGGGCTTGGTGCCGTGGAGGAGGCAGCAGAGCTGAGCTGACCCGCTTGCTGTGTATGTGTGTGTGTGTGCGTGTGTGTGTGTATGTGTGTGTCGCCTAGCCTACATCCAAGTCAGCTCGCATGCATTAACGACCAGACATCAGGTAGGATTGGGCTTTCATGTTTCTTTTCTTTTTTTTTTGTCTTTTTTTTTTTTTTTTTTTTTTTTTTTTTACAGCTGTTCCACTGTGTCTTTTAAAGCCTGGCCGTTGTTGCTCAAGGTGCTGATCCTCCCAAACGGGCTGAACGCACACAGGGAGGCGGACCGCTTCGATGTTGGCTCAGCACAAGCGCTGCAAACATTTCACATTTACAGCCTTTATTTTTTGTTGTTATTGCTCCTGATCAGTGGGATGTACTCCACCTCACCGTCTCCTTCTTCATCCTCGGATTCAACACCAATCGATTCGCTTCATCCTGCGCGTTAATCCAAGCCTGTCAGATCTGTTTCTTCGCCTAATATGTGACTGACTGTTCTTGACATTGACAGATCAGAGGTAATAAGATGAATATTTCATTGACCTACTTGTTTGGTGTTGTTGCTGCATGTTAAATATTTAGACTTGCCGAATTTGGTGCCTTGAAGTAGGATGAATAGGCAACTAACGCAAGCATCCTTGATACTCTGCAAAGAAATGTGCCTGTACAGTAACTTGGACTTGACCTGAATGTTATCTGGATCGGCTCAGCATCAAAGCTGACATTGCCAGTGTGAGATTGCAGAAATATAAGTGGTGATGACTTAGAATAGGCTGACAAAAATGTAGGGAGGAAAGGGAGACATTGTGTGTTATAGCCAGTTTGGTCAACTTTGTTAAAAGAGGCACGCTTTCCAGTGAATATTATATATGACATTAGAATAAATGTGAGGTGAACTTCAGCCTCACCTGGTTATGGAAGTTTCTCTATATGGCACAGGCAGAATGAGCATCCTCTGATCAAACATGAGGTTTTCTTTTAGTACCATATGACGCTCAACCTATGTGGTGTGTGAGGAGGTATATTATGGCCTGTGAAGCCCATGATGTGGTTGTTTCACTCATACAGAATTGAACTTAATCTAAAAAAAAAGTGACTGGTAGTTGGGATCACAGCTACATCTACTGAAAATGCATCCTCAAGTAGCTTGGGCTGCTATGACCGGCTGTTTTACTCCACCCTTCCACAGTACAGCAGCTGAGCATCTACTATGAGAGGCATCTTGGATACTGTGGGTCAGTTCAAGGATACTTCCGTGACAGGATTTTCAGACTCAAACTGGAGAAAGATGTTTTACCTGTCTGATGGATACAAAGGTCAAGCTGTATGAGCATGATGCAGACAGCTGTCATCTCGTAAAGATTTATACAGTAAGACACCGGTGATAGTGATGGTGCTGGGGGCTATGTGCCAATTGGGAATACCCATGCTAAAAATTCACCCCCTCATGGTGCTGTAATGCATCAGAGGAGCTAAAGGAAATGGCATATGCTCATCAGTAGTGAAGTAGCACAGATGCAAAACAGATGTTTTGTGTTGCTTAATTTGTATAAGATTTACATAGGATGTTTATTTTTTGCATGACTCATAAAAAGGAATTCATGTAACATGGCTGCATCATGGCTGTTCAGTGTCTCTTAAAATGCCTCCCATACAGGATGCATTCAATGTCTGTAACTTAAATATGCTGGGTGTTGACAGTTGAAGGTGTCGGGAATCAGCACTTATGTTTTAGCATTGTTTGTGTAATGAGTGATGGAATACCTAGTCAGCATACCGCTGTACTTCAACAGAAATATAAGAATAATAACATTTAATGTCAGTTTTGTAGCTTCACTCCAGTCTGTGATGTGTTTGAGGCTAAAGATGAAAGAAACTTTGTGTTATTTTTAGATTTTTTTTCTATATTTTAACTGGGATCACATGTGCATTAGTTTTAATGTCCATAAAAAGGATTTGTTAAATGGCAGATTGGTAAAATGCGCTAGGGGGAAATAATCTTGAGATTACACAGTGCCGGAAAAGCTTTAAGTGTTATTGTAAATACCTTTTTATATAATGGAATTGAGCTGGATTGTCCGTAGGATTTATGCATGTTTTGAATAGCCACAACAGACTTGCTCATTGTGTCTGCTTATATTTGTTTGTTTGTATGTATATAGATGAACAATCTGTGCAGCGCTGTTATGCATACAAATATCTCATTTTATACAGATACACATGGAATAGCTACAGTGGTACTGGGGCAGAGGTATGCAACACTTGTGGGTTGATACTATTTGCTAGCACATGTTAAATACAGAACATAGTACCTTCCCAATCAGAGCATATCTGCAGTGAGTGCTGTATACTTTCTGAGGGCACAGTACACAGATATAATTAGATCACAGCACCACCAATGTCACAAGCTCACATGCAGCATACATCTGCCGGCAACAACTGATAAAGGCTTACTGTTCCCTCAAACAAAACACTAGATGCTATTGACAAGACCCAAAGGTTAAAAGCAGTGTTTTCCATTTTATAAGGCTGTGGCGTAAGAAATCTTAGACATTTTAAGTGTGAAATATTAAACAAAATGTAGAAATTGGAGGATAGCGTAAATATTCTGCATTCCCCCCATATATTGTATTGTATTGTATTGTAAAATATTGCACACTATAATTCCACTTTGCAGGGGTAATTAAAACAAAGTGCTACTTAAACTATGCCTTTTCCCATTCATGGCCAGCTACTGAAAGGGCCATTACCACAGTGATTCTGTCTTATGGGAAGCAGTTAAGGGTATCTCTGCTACAGAAACTTTAGTCCAACTCTGAGCTCTAATTTACTGGGGATCATGGGACTTAAACGTGGCTTTAAAATACACTGCATGCTCTCATGAAATGCTTTTAGGCATTGTTCACTGAAATGCTGCAATCCAGACAGAAATGCAGACTGTTCCAATAAAAAAAAGAAAAAAAAAAAGAAAAAAACAATAGTAAAGTAATTCATTGCTGAACAAGTGTTTTGATCTGCAGAATCTTCAGAATAGTCAGTTTAAAGCCTCAACTGCATGTTGTTCATTAGAAAGTGATTTTCCTCTCAGCTGTTACAGTTGCTCTGTCATCAAGAATACATTCCTGGTCGGAATTCCCCAGGAAATGTTCAGTTGGAGGGTGGGAAGTAAGGGTTTTGAGAGTCATCGGAGAGTGTGATTGTTGAACCATATTTAATGCATGAATGTGTAGGAGGTGGAAACTAAAACACACCCCATGCTGTCACTGTGACCCAGTCTTTGTGTTTCATGTTTGCCAGTGAAACAGATCTCTTCTATGCATTTTCTCGCCGCTGTCTCTCTGATCACAGTCTCTTTTGGGCTTGGCTCAAGTCCAAATCTTGTCCTACAGAGCTGGAAGTATACATACGCTGGGTGCCATTCACTCCCCAACCACTATTTCAGTCTGAATTCATAATATGTGTTTTTCTCAACAAATGAATGTGGCAGGTGGTCAGTATATGAGAGCTATAATGCAGATGGAATATTTTTTCCATGAGCAAACACTTGACTACATTCCCAGTACGTGTTAAGATATGAAGTGAGCTTGATTTCAGTTGTGATTACAGATTGTAGTTCACGCTTGAAATGATAATTTGCCATTATACCAATAAGTTCAGCATCTGTACTTCCACAGGTCCTTAAGTTGTTGATCATGTCATGTGTTGCTCTTTTATGTAATTCTTTTTACACTAGATTTATGTCCTTTTTTCCCATTAGTGGCCAGACAGACGCTATAAAATCCATCATGCAGGACTCCGCATCTTTCATTATTATAATTTAGTATAAAGTGAAACAAAGAAACAAGAGATTATCTGATAATATACTGAATGTGATGCCTTCAGAGCTGGCTAATACAGTACATGCTAAGTATTTATTGTACAAATGGTCTAAAACAGGCTGCTGTCCTAGTGGTGCATAAGCAGACTCCAGAAGTAGGTCAGTAGATGCCGGCGTGGTGCGGTTCAGGTCAGAAGCAGCGGCACAGCCTGTGGCACTTCTCATCAACGGGTCAAATGAAATGCCACTTTAAGCTTGCAGTCGACAGGTTTGACTGCACTGTCATGCACACAGTGAAGGTCTCAAATTGGGTTAGTGGCATAAAAAGACGTGTGAGCGGAGGGTTCCCAGAGACCTAGCTGTCAACTGAAGTAAATAGCTGTCTACTTATCTTAGACTTCCTGGGTGCTTTAATATATAAATATAAATTCCTGGAGTTCACTAAAAATACATGCACTTTAAACTGAATGCACTTCCATACAGCTGCATTTTTCTGGAGTTGGCCAGTATGGAATGTAATTTAAAGGAGTGATATTTTGCTTTTTTTAAATGGAATTATGTATTTTAAAACATTTCCCTGTGGGCTACATAAACTGTAGATGCTATGCTTGGATCTGAATTCTTCATTAATAAAATTCTACAGGCCCATCTGCAACCCTATTTTTGAGTAATGACACGAAAAAGGTCGTTTTGAGCGCTGGCCCTTTAAATGCACATGACCCCACCCCTTTCTGGGTTGTTGATTGCGTGCTCTGTCCCGTTCAGCCACTTGAGTTCATTAATACAACCAACCACTGAACATTTTAGGTAGTTGGACATGTTTTCAGTTTTTACTACAACCGCTGCTGCCGACAAACAATTATGGCGTACTCGGAGAAATGTTCGTCGGAAGTCTTGACCTTATATGTGCAAATGTCGTGACTTAGCTAGTTGTGAACGTAACAAATTAAGAAGGAATTGAAACGAGTTATAGAAATCCATTCTATTTTTGCCGGAATGAATATAAAGATAGCTTTGCAGCACCTGGAGGGTTCAAATTCAAACTTTTTGAACTATTAGGGTCCCCAAATACACAAATAAATGTACCAAAGACTAATAAAAGTGGGTTTAGCAAAATATGACCCCTTTAAGACAGACAACACCGGGATTCTGTTGGATGAAAAAAATGACTGTGCTGAAATTTTAAGTATTTTTCAGTTGCTTGAATGGTGCAAATATTTTATTAAGACTTGGTTTACCCATCAGGGAATAGATGGTAACAACACACTTTGTTTTTTTTTTTAAGTGGTGAAGATTTAAGGAAAATCTAGGTCTTGGTTTTGTACATAGCCACTGGAATGATCAGGAACATGACCCACTGCCTGAGGCCAACTGATTATCACTGGTAAAGATCATGTGATACCTGTGCTAAAGATCATGGGATACATAGCCTCTGCTTAAAAGGGGAGAGTGCTTGAACTAATGCTCTTTTGTCTCTGATATGTCATTCATACCACTTTCTTTAATCATTACTTTTAGGATTCACAAATGGTCCTCAGCTATATTTTTGCAGTGCACACTGTTGTCTTTGGTCCTCATGGTCAAAAATCCATTGAACAGAGTTTATTGCTAAATGGTGTTTGTTCACTTATAAAAGCTGCTTGTGTCCAGTGAATAGTCACCTTGTTGTAACCTGCCCTGTTTCTTTTTATACTATTGTAGGTACTAATGTTTAGAGCATAGACTGCCAGAAGCTGTTTCTTTGTTGAGAACTGTATTTCAAGTTCTGCTCAAAACAAGACCGCAGCTTTGGAGTCATGTGAATTCACCGTGTCCTTTGAATGATTGTTTTACACTGTGTGCTAGAAAGTAAAGAAGTTACTCCTTTTATAAAATGTACTGCAGTTTAGGAGCAAACACATTTACTTGTTTTGATTGTGCTCTAGTTTTGTGGCCTGCAAAAGAAAAGACATTAGGAATGTATTTTTGCAGACATTGGATGGCTTTGCCCCTTTCATGAGCATACTGGGAGTGTTTTCCACTGGCAGGGGGTCTCTCAGGAACGCCACAGGAGCCAGAGGTCAATGACAGTGGAGCAGGGATCCTCGTGATCGAGCCTCTTCCCATCGATCTGCATCAATGATACATCACAGCCAAATACAGCTGAGTGGTAGGGGTCCTTCTCTACAGTACAGTTAGGACATTAATCACTTGATGACACGGTGGTAATGTTTTTAAAAGCGGTGAAAGATTTTTTTCAGTTTCTGACAAAAATCAAAGGTTAATTCCAGTGTGTAAATTGCCAGTGATGGGAAATGTCCTGGGGTTGAGAGGTTGACCCCATTTCAGACAGAAGGTGTAAAGACTAGCTGTGTGGGGACAGAATCTAAATGGGATAACAGACAGATAAAGTAAACAAAATGATATTGCTGTTGAATGGCATCGTTGATCTTGGTTCAGGGAGAATTGACAAGGCTGTAGTTTCACATCAAGGTTAATTGAGGGCCGTCAGGTCCTTTGTGTGTACAGCAGCTGTCAGGCTGTTTTTGTGACTGCCCAAGGGAGAGGACTCTCCTGTCTGAAGAGCAACGCTGAAATTACTGCTATCCTCTGCTCTGATCCTCTGCAGGCTGTGAGGGTTGCTGACCGAGCGAGAACTCTCCTTCTCTCTCTCCCTCCTCTCTGTGTATGTATCTTTCTCTTTCTTTCAGTGTACTGTATCTTTCTCTCTCCTGGCTTATGGCTATGTTGTGTCAGCACCTTGAGTCTCACAGAACTGTGGACTGTTCATACACACTCTTGCTGAAATGATTTCATATTGGTATGGCTGAAGTGCATTTAGCAGCTGGAAGCTGCACTGTATAAGTGATTGTGTTACGTTAGCCTTGGGCATTCAGCTCATCAGCAGTGCATTGACCTTGTGTTAAGGGCAGAGGAACTCTCTGGTTACCTGCAGTGGAAGGCAATAGCTTGAATTACATTCATTGCTCTGTTTTTGGAGATGGAATGATAAAGTTGAGTCAGGAGTTTGTGGTATGATTTCCAGAGATAATCCCCATAGAATCCTCTCCTACACTGAATTCTGCATTTTGATCATGCTTATAGGGAATATTTCCCATGAAAGACCTAGAAAAGTCCAGATATAGTACATATTATAGTCTTACGAAGGTGTAAACTGCACCTCCAACTAAAAACATCCCAGTGTGCTTGGACTAATTAACTTGTTTATTTACATTAAACTAGGTCTAAATTTTGAAATTATTGTTGCAATCATTAAAAAATTACCTTGTAATTTTTTTCTAAAACTAAACACCATATATAACATATGAGAACCCCATTCTCAATTAATTTATAACAAGAACTAAACAGGCTGTATGTTGAATTTTTGCTGAACAAGAAAGTACTCCAAAGGAATGCTCGTGAGTTTGCAATTTAGGAAAAATCTGGTTTCACAAAGCAAAACCTTTAATAATTGAAGTAATTTGATATATTTTCCAGGCCTTAGTCTGTAGCATGTGAATACTTAAAACGTTTGTGACTTGTACAGCTATAAATGCACTCATAGACCTTGTCTACAACCTCAAATGGATGACGTTACGGTTCACGAACCTAATATTGATCCATTCTGAACCTTCTGACCAAAAATAAATTGGTTTGTAACCTGGAATGTTCATCCTCAGTTGGAATCAAAACTATTGTGGATGTGTATTATACTACGGGTTAGAAAGAGAGGATGGAGGTGACATTAACAATACATTATTCATTAATACATTTACTGCTAAGAATGTGTCATAAATACTAAAAAAAAAAACCTGTGTGTGGTGGTGATTTAGTCATTTACTGAGTTAAAAGAAAAGCTAGAATGTAGCAAAAGCTTGATGTTTTCAATTGAATTGAAAAGCACATCATAAACACACTTAAAATAGGGGAAATAAATGTAAGGATTACCTTAAGTTTATTTACAATTGAGCTGGAAGGAGGGAACTTCTGCAAGAACCAAATCTATTCCAGTGGAAAAGCCCCATCAGAGAGCATTAACCTCGTCCAAAGGCAGTAGGTCACTCTTCTTTTCATTACACAATATTATTAAACCACAAATTATGACTGTTTGTCAGTTTATGTTCCACTGGTTAGTGCAACTTACTGTTACCAACAAACAAAGGGCTTATTTGTAATTTGTCATTTGGTAATTACTTCATTTTATTTTTAATATTTTAAGTTGCAAGTGATCCTGGGACCCAGTAATGCTAAAGAAAGTAATAAACACACCCACCTTTTGGTCGTGTTGATTGTTCTCCTTAAAAACTGATAATGGTGGCCCATGTCCCTTCTACTGAGTTTAATGCAGTTAGTGCTGCAACAGACAAACAGACCGACACACAGACTGGAGCGCTCATATAACCCCCTTGGCAATAATGTATAGCCAGTGGAAACATTATCTAACATCTGTTAATTTTCTGACTGTTGCGTCCTTCTGACCTTATAAATGCATTCTCACAGCCTTACTTGTGATGTTGATTTTCTGGGTCAAGTGGAACATAAATTCTAAACGGTCCCTGTGGGAATAAGGTCACCTGGCCTGATGGCACAAAATCATTAGCAAAGGAGCAGATTTTAATTCAAGGCAGGTATTAACAATGCAAAACCCTGATGTGTCATAGTGTAACCTTGTTTGGCAGTAAGCTTTTGTTCTAAGCACTGAACTGATAACACAGCCGATAAATATTGATTTGTTTTAGAACACGCAATATTTGGCAAATCACAACCGATGTGAACTGATTGAGTTAGCGTTCAATTTCCTGTAACTGTACCAGCAGCCAAAGAATGAAATCGACATCGGCATGAAGCAGGTTCAAATGTCATCTCTTGTCTGCATGTTTCGTGCCTTTTGTTGCCACTGCACAAGAGAACCTCTCAGCGATATTACAAGATATCTAATGCTGGATTAGAGTAACATGCTGAAAAGATGGATGTAACTCTCAAAAGCATTTCCCCTGTGTGACTTCATGCATAAATACAGTTTAAAAATGATTAGTTTAAGGTTTAGCGTGCAGACATACACAGCAGTTGGCATGCGTGTTCGGTATCTTCTGGCAGTCATTGCATTACACAGAACCATACACCTGACCTCTACAGCGAGAGGATGAAAGAGACTCCAGGCTATAGAAGCTGCTGGTAGATTCAACAGAAATAGCTTCTCATATGGTATCATGTGTACTTAACTATTTGACACTTTCCCTTCTGTTGTGGTCTCTAATTTCTTCCCTATGGCTATTCTGTTGTGACAGCGGATTAATCTACATCGTACAGTAAAACTGTTCTGTTATTGAGCGCAATTACTGCGTTATTTATAGAAACATTGTTGAGATTAACCCACAGCTCTGAGTCATACTGTAGAAGTTGGTGGTCTATCCAAACAAGTGGTCATTATTTTGTTGATGTCGTCCTAGTTACAACACAACATGAATAGCCTGTGCTTTTTGCAAGATGAGATATCGACTTAAAAATGCTCTAAATAAGGCATCTTTTCTATCTACTGAGTGCGCTATGAATGTGCTTGCATGCTGATAGACCGCTTCTGCAGCACTCAAATGTTAAGAGTTTTTCATTTTCATTTTTTAAAAGCAGAGCTCGTCCGCTAGTAGAGGCATGCAATAGTAATTGGATAAAGACGTAGCTCTTTAGACGTAGCAATAGCTTAGATTTTTCGTGACATACCAGTAATGTGTTTTACTGTAAAGATAGACACAAAGCTGAACAAAAATGCATCTTTAACATGAAGTAGCCCTTATAGTGGTGGTGACTTGACATCTTTATGCTACATTCCGGCGTGATTGGAAAAGGCTATTTTATGCACATTTAAGGTTAACCATGAAGTGCAGAAATATGTAAGCGTAGAGTCAAATTTGGCATGAAGTATAGTATGAGCATCACTTCGTATCTCAAAGCACATCATCACATGCTTCGATGAAGAGCACTGAGCATTTTCAGTTTTGACAACAGTGGCTCCAGTGCCTCTGGCATCTTGGTAGAGGAGCTAACATCCCCTTGAAATACTGTCATATTTCTGTCAATGCTGTAGGAATAGGTGAAGGGGGATGCTGATTTGGATTGCTGAGGACACTGTGCAGACACAGTAGCCACCACACCGTGTCATTTGACCATGACTTGTAGACCTAGCATAGATGGGACAAAACATTTTATCTCCCATCACCTGTCTTTCTTATAACTCGCTTTCCATCATATAGTACGACACAAAACAATCCAGTTTTTATAGGTTCTAAGGAGCCAATTCTGCACCATTCTGCAGTGCATACCCTTCATGTTCCCTGCTCTCTCATTCCTGTGCTGAGCATCAATCAGAATAAACCTACATCAGGTAATTTATTGTGATCATGCTTATTTAGTAAGCAGGGGTCTTTTTCATCAAGCAAACATCAAAACATTTTCTCATATTGAAAATGTGAACAAATTGCCAGGGGTGCATTTGGCTGTTCCAAATATTTCTAAGAGAATATATAATGCCAACAAAAACAGCCAAACAGCAATGAACAATATAAGGCACATTTTACAGTACATTTCAAGATCTAATAATACACAAGTGCTTAATTTGCGGGCATATATCTTTTCTTCGCCCTAATGGTAATGCTGTGTGTACGTTAAAAGTGATACGGTGTTAATTTCGTGCTGCCGCTACCATCTGTTCAGTCCACTATATGGCAGCTGTTAGCATCCCTGAGCATCAAGTTTTCAGTTTCCTCAGACAGGAGATGGATGGACCTGCTGCCTGTGGTGGGTGGCTGCCCACCTGCAGTGAACATGCTACCCCTACTAAGACAGATACGTACCCATGAGATGACGTCCTCGCAACGCCAGGATGACGAGGATGGAGCATGTGCCAATCCGGGGTCAGAGCTCACCCTAGTACTAATGACCAAGACTGTCGAGCTTATGAAAACAACATGAAGTGGCTGATGTGCGGCACGGTGCCTCTGGTAATTTCTCATTTCCTCTGATTTGTTTTGTGTGTGTCATTCATTATCCATGCTTTATGCCCTTTTCATAATCCAAAATCAAATGTAGTGCTGCCACATGTGGGATTATTGATACTGTTATTTAATGACTGTCAGGAACTCTGGCAGTTATTTGTGATCTACAGTTCATGTGAAGAGCTCATACTGGGAAACATGCACTATATTTACAGTTTGATTTGATTTCTCTATGCCTGGGAAAAGGCTGTCATAAATTACAGGAATCTCATGGAGCGAGGCAGTGTGAAGCTTTATAAATTCCCCACTGGGAGGAGGGACAAAGAGACAGCGGAGGAAGCTGTGCTCTGAAAGGGCGGTCTGTATGCAACTTCAGTGGGAGACAGCATCCTTGACACATGGCACAACCTCAGAGACATTGCTCAGAATTTGGCTAGCTTGTCGTGTATGTACAACGATACTTTGTGCTTTGCTAGCCTCAGCCTGCAAACCCATCTCATTCAAGCAGCTTTTGTGAGATACTTCTTATAAATTAAATGTATTTTAGGAGAACCTGCTCTGTGTTGCAGGACAATACACTCTTGGCTTTATTTATTTTCAGCAGTGAGTAAGAATACCAACCACGTAACAGCGTTGTGCTACCAGTATCTCCTACATACACCACGCCTGCACATCCTGGATGTCTCAGTGAGATAGATCTGTCTGCTTCCCTTTGGTGCAGAACCCTGGGACTAATTGAATTACACATCCCCCTTCTTAGTTTCTCCATCCCATGGGAGTGCATAACTAATCATTTGGAATCTCTGTTTTTCAGAAATGTGGAGGGGTGGGTATATCAATGGTTCTCTATGAGCCACCAGCTCCTTAGCCCCTGCCCTTTGCTTTTCCATAACATCTCCATAGCTACCTCAGGATTAGATGTCGTCATTCCAGAAGGTTCTTAACCTACTGACCTTGAAAGGCTGTAGTGCAGCCACAGCTGGTGCCCAGATGTACCCCACATAGCTGCCTTTCCCACTAATGAAAGAAATGTTCAATGGAGGAGGATGACTGACGTCTTTTCATCAATGCACAATATTTAGATCTTAAATATAATGATGTCTTAGCTGATGTTATTTCTTCCTTCAAGTTACATAGTTGTGTACTATGTTGACATTCCACATAGAACGTATTAGAACAAAATAAATATGATGTTTTCTTTTAATTAACGCATTGATTTGTAACTGTAAATATTTAACATGTTAAAAAACTAACATATTCAATGCAGCTGTGCTTTGTGTACTTATTGTGACAGCTAACGAATGAGCCGCGTTGGGCAATAGTGTGGCATCTAGTAACAGTGTTATTAATGTAACCACGTTTCTCATCAGTGTGGCGGTAGTGTTGGTGTTTTCAGTATCGAATGGTTTTTCAGTTGTAAAGCTCCCATATTGATCAAGTATTACTGAACCTCAAAGCACAGCAGAACTTTCTGCTGATGAGGATATGAAGCCTATTCCACGCATTCACAGACATATGTGCACGGCTGATAGGACATATACCAAAGCAGTTCTGTGTAACTGATAATGCATACCAATTCTTTGTATCCTGATAATGCAAGCAGACTGATCAGTCACAGTATTTGATTTCTGTGGCGTGAACTCTCAGATGAATTTGTCCTTGTTCTTTTTTAGACACAGCTCTATATAAAGGTTTGATTGTTTTACATTAACCACATAATTTAGGAACTGTTTGATAGAACTTCTTAAAATTTTGGCCCAACATTCACTTGTACATAATAATGAACCGATCCGATTTTGGAATAGAGAGAATGGCATGGACAGATTATGATGCATGGATAGCAGATGCATCCAATTAAATCTGTTTGTTTAGTTTTGGACTATTGTGCATCTTTCTGTAATGTAACTTCCACATGCAACATTTTTTTGTTGTTAATTATAACTTATATTTGTACATGTAAGAAATTCTTGTTGCCATTAAAAATGTTTTAAACTTGAGCTTAAGTATACTGCATTTGTTCATCCTTTGGACTGTGGTTTCTTACAGTTAAAAGGTTAATTTATATAAATGTGAGATGATTTGTCTATATATATCAGCTGTATGATAAACAGTTTTATTTATATTCATTTTACATTTCAAGTCTATTTTGAAATGTTGGATAGAAATTAAGGTACAGAACCTTTTCTGTTCTATGGTGTAGGATAAGAGTGGTGTGCACTAGTGCCTAACATTGTTAAATGTCAAACCTGCCTGAAGTCCTAAGCTCTCAGCTTAACATTGTGACAAAGAATGTAGTGAAGATTAACAGTGAACCCAATTAAACCCAGTTTCCTTAACTTGCTTGGGCTAATTTAAGGCATTGTCTCCAACATGCATAGTGCAATTCACTGGTAGTATTATGCAATATATATATATATATATATATATATATATATATATATATATATATATATATATATATATATATATATATATATATAAGTGTGTATGTATATGTAGAGAGAGTGTTAAAACAGTACAGATTTAATGAAGAGTGAAATCAACTGAAATTCTAATTAAGGTTGGTGTAATGTTTGCCTTCCTTGTGATAATCAGTCACTTTACCTGCCTTTTCTGTTTACATTAATAGATTGTCAGATTACTTCATTTCTTGTCACAATACTGTGCACCTGAAAATCAGTTATGAGCTTGGAAATTGGATAGAAATATTTCACAACATGCTTCCAAATGTTAAGTTGCCACAGCAAAGAAAATATGCTGTGCATTTGAGGAAATTGTTCTTTTCTTTTGCCCTGTTTAACATTGGTAAGATCTGGTGGAACACAGGACATTGGTTGTCCCTATCATCTCCTGTTATGAATCCCTCCGTCTGTCTGTGGTGCTTTCGCTATCGCCCTCTCATAAATCAGATTTACTGCTACATCTGTAGTGCCCATGCTAATGAAGTAACACCCAGTGAAGAAACAGAGCATTGATTTCATTTCCTGCCTCTCTGGCTGCTCCCTGGGTAGCTAGATGGAGATTACATGACGATGGCATATAAAGGAAGAGATTAAAGAATCTGTATCCAACTGGAGTGTCACAGCTGTGTGCTCAGCCTCACAATTAGATGCAGAAGTTTAAGAGAGAGCAGAGTATGGTGCTCTGTACCCTGGGCTTTCTCTATTTCGCTACAGATCTTTGGAGCGTAACTTTTGGTCTTGTTAACCCGAGCTGGATGTGGAGGTTGGCAGGTTCTTCTCTCTCCCACACATCTCTGCCAGTGAATCGGATGATACCAGCTCTGTCAGAGATCTGTGGAGAGGCGGCAATGAAATGGATGGGTTGTCCAGTTATTATAGAACAGAGGAGGGCACAATTCATTGCTTGCCTGCCTTCATACCCATGTGCTCATCCAGTTTCTGCAGTTTGTCTGCCTGTCTTTTCTATCACTGGTGCAATGGCAAGTAATAGGCAGGTCTTAATTGTCACTGTGACATATTTCAAATAATTTAACCATTTAAAATGCATTTTATCATATGTATGTTATATTTTTGGTGTTTTCTTCATGTTGCCGAAAAGGTCTTTGAATAAACATAGTTTTGTGTTTAAAAAAAAAAAAAAAAAAAAAAAGCTTCACATTGTATATCTCCTCACACTCCAATGGTTGTCACTGTGTTACTGGAAGTGTTATTAGTATGGAAATGCTGAGGCCCAAATGCCCTGGTCATAATTTTTCATAATGCTTGATTTGACCTGTCTCATCCTTCACTGCACTGCTAGCAGAACATTAAATCATGAGTGTCAACACTATAGTTTTATTTTTTCATTCATTTAACTGGGGCAAATGCACTGAAATGCTTTTAAGCTGTAAGGATACTGAAAATGATGTTTCCCTCTTCTAGCTTTCAAATGCTGTAAAAGTTTTGTCTTTTTCTCTTTGAGTCATGACAGAAAAAGCTGCAGTTATTATTGTCTTGGAGTTTCAAGTTTCCGAAGTTGTACAAGACATCCTCCTCTTCTGTTGAGTTTTATTTAAAATGAAGCCAAATTATATCAAAACTCATAACACTTTACATCGTAAGGGCAAGAGCTTAAAGTATTATAGAGAGAAGCTTACCAAATCCCCTTGACCAAGCACTTGGCTCTCAAAAACTCCCTTTTTAATGGGAAGAAACTTCAGGCTCAGGTGGATGGCCATCTGCCTCGGCCAGTTGGGGTGAGTGGAGGGTGAAGAGGGAAAAGAAAAGCAAAGGGAAGCAACAGATAAATAAAGTCAAATACTGAGCTGGTTGCTGGGGCCAGTAATCACACACATTAGAAACATACAAGAACCAGAGATACCGCTGAAATGTACAGGGAGTGAGAAAACAGAGGAAAATGTACAACGAAGGGAACTAAAATGTCCATTCATGGAGAGTGAAAGAGAGGAGCTAACTGTAAACTATCAATCAGAAAAGAAAGATTAAGTCTAATCCTAAAAGTAGAGTGTCTGTCTGTCTCCCAAACTGGAGCTGGTTCCACAGGAGAGGAGTTTGATAAAGGTTTCCCATTTTACTTTTGGAAAGTCTAGGTAGCATAAGTAACTCTGCATTCTGAGAGCAAAGTGTTCTATTGGGATCATATGGTACTATGAGGTCTTAAAGATTCACTGGAGCTTGGTCATTATGGCAGCATGAGGGGCTTTAAGATGTGATGGAGCTTGGACATAAAGGGCTTTGTATGTAAGAAGATGGATTTTAAATTCTATTCTGGATTTTACAGCAAGCCATGAAGAGCGGCTAATGTGGGAGAAATACGATCTTGCTCTTGCTGGTTCCTGTCGGTACTGTCAGTGCAGCGTTTTGGATTAACTGGAGGCTTTACAGGAAGATTTTGGGACATCTTGATAGTAAAGAATTACAGTAGTCTAGCTTACAAGTAACAAATGCATGTTCCAGTCTTTGACAATATTACACAGGTGAAAGAAGGTAGTCATTCAGACTTGATTTATCTGTGAGTTAAAGGACATACTCTGGTCAGAAATATCTCCAAGGTACGTCATTGTAGTACTGGAGGCCAAGGCCAATGTGGTAACTTCAGTTTTGTCTGAATTTAGTTGTAAAAATTGCAGATCATCCAAGCTTTTATGACACTTATAACCCTTTTTCCATGTATACATTGAATATAGCCCTAAATATATATATATATATATGTGTGTGTATATATATATATATATATATATATATATATATATATATATATATATATATATATGGCTGAAGCATATGACCAACAACTCATACCCTCATATAGGTCATGTTTTATCCAGCTGATAAAAGAAACCAGGCTTTTTTTGTGAATAAATAGATAAACTGATACATATGGGCATAATTTTGTTTGACTTCCTAAGTATTTTTTTTGTTCAATAAGGATAAAGCATCATAGTGGGGTCTGGGCTATTCTATTAATTCCACACTTTATAGATCCCCAAGAGGGGAAAGGTAGGTAGATGACATGATACATTGATAATGGCCATATTTTCTTCAGAGTAGATCAAAATATTTAATGAGCACATCCACTGAAATGTGAATAAATAGTGTAGGCCAGGAAGCTGTTAAGCTGAGATACTGTAATAATCACTGCTTTGATGTCCTGGGTTTGTAGAGTTTTTAATTGCATCTGAATTTCACTTGTTTTTGTTTTATCCCTTTGCACCAAGTATTCTTTTGAGATGTCACTCTAATACGCTTAAAAATATTGCCAACTGCAAACCACTGATGTAATGTCTTATTATTTTTGAGCACACCCTCAAAATAAGATTCTGTGAAGTCATCCCATGGATGTGTACTCTCCTTTGCTGTTGCTTATTTGATGTGGACATATATTGAGCAAACTGAAAAACATTATTAAGACTTTTTCCTTTCTTTGTTTTATGTTCCACTGGTATTTTTGTCACTCGCAATCAGATTTGTTCCCCTATTATCCCCTCGGAGGTTCCATCGTTTTCTGATCTCTGATACTAGCAACAAAACCTTGAGATGCACTGATTGCAAAATTCTTGTCGATGCTGATATTTAAGGTGACATCCTGGCCAACAGACGATGCCGATACCAGTGTTACTTGTTGATATTTATCCCCCTCAACAAAGAAATCTTCATTAAAACTGACTATTTTTCCATGTATAAAGTGTAAAGACCACAGATTCAAACATACAGATATCTTCAGCTGTTATAGGTGAAAAGATATTTTGTAGGCCGGTAATGATATTGAATGATATCAGCAAATATTGGCTGATACTGATGACCGGTCGATATATCGGTGCAGCCCTAAATAAAGCCCTGTGTAGTTATACCAAGGGGCAAGGACCTCAGCTCCAAAATGAAGCCAGTGTGGAAGTAAATTGAAGTTGTAACAGCACTAACAGTCACTGGGGTTGACTAGAAAAATCCCTGACTGGAAAAGCCTTACATTGAAATTTTCTTTAAAAATGTTAAGTTAATAATTTCCATCATTTCGGTCTCATTCGTTTTATTGGGAACCTGTGATAAGTGATCTGATGGTCCATCTTTACATACTTCATTAATCAGATCTCAAATGTAAGCCTTTAATATCTGCCATGTCTGGCTTTGTAAGTGGGATTTTCAGAGTTTCAGTTTATTTACTTAAACACCTTTTTCATGACATGGCTCACGTGTAGTTGTGGTTAATAGGTTCTGCTAACAAGACTGTAAAATCACTTTGTTACACAATACTTGATGACGTTTGCCATTTTACAGCATCTATAAGCTAACCTCTAGCATTAACTGCCCTCTGGCCCATTAGGCTCCTGTAGTCCAACCCCCTTTGTCCAAATATGGTCACTTCTGGCTCCAGACAGCCAACATAGTGACGGTTCAGTTGTGCAGAACTAGCTTCGAAATAGCAGTTGAGGAACCAGTGGGTGACGTCACATTTTTTTCCAATCCATTAATTAGAGCAGTCATTAATTCACAATAAAACACCAACCAATAACAATTAACACACGCTCTATTGATAAAATACATTTTGTGTATGTTTTGTGTTTAGACTTGAAATATTATCATACTAACTGAAAAGCAGAAATAATGAGTATTCAAGTTATTAACAGGCTGGATGCCCCCACTTAACTAATTACAAGTCTGTGTCAGCATTAATGAGTTGTGTGCTATGATGGCAGAATTCACCAAGGCAATTAGGGAGTCTCAGAAACCATGACACTTCACAGCAAATTGCTGAGTTATACAGCAGTTGGGTCACTCGTAGCTGACAGTGATTAGCAATACACAACCCAAAGAATGACCCCTGGTACACTGACTGTCACAATCAACCACAGAAAATGTACAACGTGTCATTATGCTGATGTGTTTTGTTATTAGGCTGTATGAAATAGCATCATAATGTGTAAATGCTCTTTTGTTGTGTGTGTTATAGGAAAGTCTTTTTAGCTGAGCGAACAATTAACATGCCATAGCCGGAAATCAGGAGCAGATGATGCGAATGTGCTATGAAAGGGACTTTTGTAATCCTCAACATCAAAGTCACATTCAGTGATCTGAAGAATGCGTGCTCTGTTTACTCTGGATGGTCTCTTAAAAACATACCTTATGTAAGACACAAAAACATCCCAGACATGTAAAGCAAAACAAGAGTAGCCAGAATTAATTTTGTCCATTAAATGTTTCATTTTATCCTGCATTTTCGGTACAGCATGCACAAAGTGATAAGACTTATACCTGAACTTCTGTAATTTGTTTCCTTTTTCCAGGGTAAAATAATTCCAAAAAGCGAACTGAGATGTGTAGAGTGATATGAGGCTTTGAGTGATTTTGCAATGCTGTGTTGTCTTAGAAATGATGTTTTGTTTTGTTTTTCCTGTGGACAGAAAGCAAAGTAAAAGAGACTGAGGTAGATGTTTTATTTTCATTCTTTGGCCAAAAGAGTTGTCTTAAACTTGAATCATTATTGATGCAGTGAGCTTATTGTGTTTCAACGTAGATACTAGGGCTGCACAATATTGGAAGAAATTGACATTGCAATTTTTTTTTAACACTGCGATATATATTGCGATACGAAAAAATACTGAGGAGGATATAATAACTGTGTGGTGCCGACGTAAATGGTCAAACAAATTCGTTGTGTCACCTCTCATTGTGGCAACAATTGCAAGGCACTGTTGACACAGAACACGTGTTTCAATATCATCCTTCTTGTAGCTGAAATAATTCCAGATAACTGACGGTGCTTTTCTTTTTTGCATGAAGTCTTCTTTTATGGTGATTTTCCTTTATTCGTTGCTCATTTTTCAATGTTGTTACCAGCGACTCACTCCAAACTGATTAAGAACGATTGCGATTGGTAGATCACTGCGTGCAGTGTGTGTCAGGTACCCTTGCAATTAGATGAGAACACATTGAGTTCATTTGCCACCTCCATCGCAAGACCTGCGATGTGACTGTTGCACACACATACATTGCGATAACGAAGCTCAAACAATATATTGTGTAGCTCTAGTAGATACTAACTTATTCAATTAAGTTAACTAAAAGAATACAAGTGGAAATAGTGACGTAAAATATAAATGGGCTGGAAATGGTCCTTCATTATTGTCAAGATCTCTGGAAAAGAATGTATTTTTTTCTGCAAACATCATTGTTTTGTGGAGTCTATACCATGCATCTGGGAAGCTATTTGAGTGAACAGATTCCCAACATATGCCCTTTACTTATCACTAAGTAGATTTTTAAGACAACCAACACATCGAAAGCTGTTCTTTTTCCAAATGGGCTTGAGTTTCAGGGATCACAGAGTGTTCTGTAGTTCAATATCAGATTAACATGCTAGCCAACAAATAATGAATGTAGTGTTTTTGCAATTTTAAAAGAGCTTAGCATAGAACTACTGTTTCTCTAAATTGCAGAGCGGTAAATTAGCCCATGGTAATTTTTAAGGGAGCAGCGGGTCTTGCTACTGGTGCAAGATTTGCAGATTTTTTTTCTCCAAATGGGAGACAGTAACAAATTCTCTTGTTGCTTGTTTGCATCAGTCAAACCCCATTTTCCCCCGATAGCCCCTTCAGGGACCTCATATATCATTACATACCCCTATGAGCCTCACTGGGCTCTTGCTTTGAATTATTGCTCTTTCACATAGGATTTTTAATAGCATAGCATTTGCCATACAATTTATTTTATTTAAGGAAAGGATGCTCTCACAGTTTTGTTTTGAGAACAGAACAGAAATGTCCTTACGTTATCTTGTCCTTCACCAAATGACAGGCCGTTCAACAGACTTAGTTACACTATTATTGCAGGAAGGAAAAAAAAACTGCCCTTGTAGAGTTTGTTTCAGTCACCTTGCCATCTATCTTACCCAGATGTTCAAATTGGTTATTCATTATTTTAGTAGTAGGTTTAGTTACAGTTGTACTGTTGAAAAAACTACTGATTTTAAAGGTCATGCCTGTTATTTGTAACTTTTGCAAAGGTGTTGTGGTTGATAAAATGACTTTCCTTCTTTGTTGTGATATATTCATGAGATTTTGTTGAAGTATTGTGATTAAATATTAAATCTCCACATTTAATTTGGTTTTCTGGTAATGAAACTACAGATAGTTTTATAGGAAATATGACTTTCCTAGGGTCAGTAATTTTCAGCTGAACTCATCAAGCTGTTTGTCTGGTTGCACTGTTTAATTTAAAAGATTCATACTGAAAATTCATGGGTTTATGGAATGGATTTTTTTAAGCTGCTATGTACAATGACTGTTACGATAATTGGGTACTTTGAGTTCAATGTTCAGTTATTCAGATTTATTTACATGTATTTATTACTTTGATTTAGATTTTTAGTTCAGCAATTTCTAATGAAGTCGGGGACAGTAATTTCACACATCCATAATGTATTTTCATCTTTTGGGAAAATGGTGGCAATAATAATTGTCCAGTTAATCACTATTATATTTTTCTGCTTTTTCCTTCATTATTATATGACTTTAAAAGAAAAAAGAAAACACAATCGGTCAACCTCTTGTTCAGTCAGTACCTCAATAGTAAATATACTTGGATGGATCTATTCATCATAAATTAGAACTGTACCTGGAGTTCTCTGTTACTCAATGTTACATGTACCCTCTGAACTCGAGCAGCAGGCGCCGCACCAGTCTGATAGGATGCCTGTGGATGCACATTATTGTAAATGTCAGACCGCCTCTGTTAGATAGGAGATAATAGACAGTCAGTGCTGTGTCGTACTAAGGAAATTCTGCAAATGTTGCTCGTGTTGAAGTGTATTTAAGCTAAATATAATGCCGTGTACATGAATTAGTTACTTTGTTTTTGTGGATGTTTGCAAGCATCCAGTTACTCATTTGATCTATTAACAGTATCGCTGATGAAATGGATACTTTTGAAGGAATTTGACTAAGATGATAATAGTTGTGATATATAGTATGGTATCAGAATTTGTGTACATACATGATAAAAGGTGAACACACTGTGGTTTACTTACTTCTTACCTGTATTAAAGAGGACATAGTAAAATTAATTGCTTGAGTACATTGTGTAATGATGCAGGCGTGAAGGTCAAAAGTGTTTACTGTAAAATGATGACACAGTAAGTGACCTTGTGCTTAAGTTTCTCCCAGGCATACACTGTACAGTATACTTTTCGCTTGCATAATTTGCATGGCATTTTTCCAACTTTGCATTGAGCTTCTCCTTAAACTTGCTTCACCTTAGAACAAATTAAAATTTCCTGTTCTCATCCATTACTTTAATGATTTCTAGGGCCAATGAGCCATCTAGCCATGCAGCGTTAGAGCCTGATGATGCGCCTTGTATTCATCTGCCACGGAGGGTCAGTGAGCAAGTGAATGCAGCGTGTTTGTCTGAATCCAGTTAGATGTTGTGCATTCAACAGTCTCTAAGCTCATTACAGTAATCAGGTTAAAGAGAGGGGGACTGGGGAGCACTCGGCCTCTGGCGTGTTCCTCTGGACTTCCCCAGTGAGATTGAGAACCTCTCACACAGGCTCCAGCCGAGCTACTAGGACCTGGCCCTGCAGACGCCTGCTCCTAATGATCGGTTCCTGCTGTTTCTGTTTGTATGAAACCCACACTGGGGTAGTCAACTGCACCCATGCTGTCATAATGACCACACTGTAATTGCAAAGCCCTACCTGTATACAACTATTCCTTTCTAACTTTCTGATTCACTTATTGCGTTTCAGACAGCAAACAGCAAATCGTGCTTTCCATAATTTACTGTTTTTGAAGCATAAACAATGCTTTACAAATGAAGCACAGATGAGTTTTTGTTGTCTTGGCCTTCTTACTGAAGCAGCACAATGAAACGGTGTGAAATGGCCTCAGCTTCTACTGATGTAGCATGCGTGAACTCTATAATTAAGGCTCACATTTGTTACCTTTGTTTTTGTAGATATGCTATATTTTGCTGAGTCACAAATGATGTGATTCAGCAATAATAATAATGTTGGTCTTGCATATAGTCCCCTCTGTTTGTGCTGTGTTTTATTTTGTATTTTCAGTTGTAAAACATTTACTTTAAATCCTTGAGCATTTACTGCTGAGTTGCTGCTGACTAGCCTCATAAGAAAACATGTAACCAAAAATCGACTTGGAGTAAACGTCAGGCGCATTTCAACTGATCTGTAACTGTGACAGCCTTTGTGAGAGCTACTGAAGAAACTTGTGTGAGTGTCTGAAGAAACACTTCATTGGTTTCTTTTGTCAACTGCATTGCATTAAAAAAAAGGCCCCATTTTCTATTTGGAGCCGACAGGAGTCACCTGACCTGGGATTTGCCCAAAAACTATGGTTGCCATGGTAACCTGCAGATGTGGAGCATGAAATAGTGAGTCTATGAATCCTTAACTAAGCATGGCAGCATCCGTTAAAGCTCCAATCATGTGGCTCCTCCATTCCAATATATGTCCAGCAGCGATATGTGCTCAGAGGTGTATTGCTGTGTTTCCCTTCGGTCCCTAAGGCTTTACCCTGGAAGCATGCAAAAAAAAAAAAAAAAAAAGGGAAGAGAGAGAATTCAGCATGGTTCTTGTCGACCCTGTTTCACAATGTGCAGGGGCTGTCCATGCTGAGGGTGGGTTTGTGGTTGGTTGACCAGATGTTTATGAAGCAGTTTAAAGCCACTGATGTTTGTTTCTTGTGATTGCAAACACTTGAGCATAGTTTAAGATGTTATTCCAATGAGACGAATAGAAAATGGCTGCTGGAGGCATGTTCCCATATTTGCAATATACAAAAATAATGATCTAGATCATAAACAAAACATGAATTCTATACTGTCTATTTTCTTTGAAGGTCTCTCTCAATATTTGAGAATTCTTTCAGATAAAAAAAAAGTGTCATCCCTTTGCAGATCCACACTCACAATGTTTAGTTCAATGAAACCATGATTTGTTCAGTTCCTGTCTCAAAAGACACTCCCAAACTTAAGAAATGCATTTATTTTACATAGTTCTTACATAGTTGGACCAGTGTAGCAGGAGATTACAGAAAACACAATTGTTTTGAAACATTCTTGAGAAAAGCCTCCTCATTTGTCAGCAGGCATCTTGCACAGCGCCTTGCTTGAAGAACTCCGCAAAGTGGACAGTATTTTACAGTCTGAGGGAAAGTTTTTGTATACACCTTCTCCAGCCAATTTAAACATTTGATTCTCCGGTGCTTTTAGTCCTCGCTGAGAGAAAAACAAAGCTGCATGGAGTCGCACAATGATACAGTGCTTGGAATGTACTCCCTAGTTAACTGAATAATGGGGTTTTTCATTTGCCTTGGCCTAGCAAAGTTTGCTTTCAGCATTTATTGTTCATTCTAGATGTCAGACACTCATTCATCATCTTAGGTGGGGACATACTCCAGAAAGCTGTTTGGCTAATTGAGTGTAGGGGAAATGATCTTGCTTAAGTGTACTCTGTAGATCATTTGCCTGTCTTTTAACTTGTACATCTTGTTCACTTTTGGGATTGGCATCATAATAAAAGGTATCACAGGCCATCTCTTGGTGTGCCTTTCAATGCACAATGTTGCATTATGTTTCTCTGCAGAAACCTCAACAAAGGAGCGAAAAAGAAGTGGCACTTACACAGAGAGGTATTTTCATTTTTCACACACGCTCTATCAAAGTGAATCAAAGTCAACACCCTCAATCTCTTTTCTCTGCTGAACCTATCCATGTACTTGTGACAGGATAACTGAAAAGCCTTTCTGAACAAAACTGGGTCTCCATAGTCGTGTGTCTTATCGCCTTTAAAGCTTTGTTTAACCTCGTACGCTTGGAATTTAAAAGGTGATCATAGCTAGGATTCTGAAATCGCTTATAAATATAATCAACATTTAGAAGACCCTAGAAGTGCTTGTAGCTGTAGACCTGAGAGATGTGGTGGCTGCTGCTGATTCTTCTGCTGTTCAGCCTTATATGTCCCGGAAAAGGTGGGCACAGCAGCAGCAGCCATGGCAACTGTGGGCAGAGTCACTGATCTGGAAACAATGGGCCGAAAACATGGCCTCTCCCTGAACCTCCCCACATACAACACCGTGGTTTCAGTCACCATCAACAAGGGAATTTATTGTTACAACGACAGCTTTGGTAGGGTCAGGTTACCATGATGGTAAGTGTCACCTCATAACGCTCCTCTATGCTTGCTAATATTTCACATAATAACATAAGAAACGAGTAGAGTCTTCTTGTAAGTGCATATGGTGCTCTTTGCTAAATGTTTGATTTTGCTTAAAGAGCTACAACAGTAAAACTAAACGTCAGATTTCTTCCCTTTACAGCATGCCAGAGGATATAAAATGCTGATAGAGCCCCTCAGTGTATCACAATTTGGAGTGAAGCCAGTGTATGTTCCATTCCGCTGCTCTTGATACTGTAATCAGCATGCAAGTGGTAGGAGGCAGTCAGCTACTGAAGTATGAGAGGCTCAGTGCTGGGGAGGCGGCACAGACATGAGATTGGAGTCACCTGAGTTACAGGACATGACACTGTTAGCACAATATACCATTGGTGGGAGCCAGAGGTGTCAGAGTGTCGTCTAATACTCATGCTCGCAGCCAAACGCAGGATGATCCGTTCTGAATATTTAAGCCAAAGTCTCTTGGGTTTTAGTCTGCGTGTGTGTGTGTGTGTGTGTGTGTGTGTGTGTGCGTGTGTGTGTGTGTGTTTATGCATCCAAACTCCCACGTTCACCTCACCCTCTACCTATTGTACTGTTTTTGCTTGTGCTACAATTTCACAGGCTAACTCCCACATTATTTGCATTATTATAAGCCCTCAATAAAAGATTGTGTTGTTCATTTTACACACTGTGCCCAGACTGTTTTATGGTAATTTATATTTAGCAGACCGCACTTGGAAAGGACTCCTTTTCACGAAGAGAGCAGGTACCAGTTTGATGTAATTCAGTTGTATGAGGACATTCACATTCACATTGGAGATCCAGAGAACAGAGTAAGGCTTGGCATCTTAAGTGACCTTTGTAATTATGATGCAATAATTTCAGGGAGCTGGCTCTGCCTTATACTTACATATCCTTACACTAATTACTGTCACATCTGTGCAATCTTTTCTGAATACTCCTTAATCTCCCCGTGCCTGTCGGTCTACATTTAATAAAATAGCATTTGAATTATGTCAGACTGTATTACTGCTTGGCACATGGTCCTGCAGTCATGTGTAGTGCAGGAGAGAGCAGAAACAGAAGGGTTTTTACAGTGACTCTCCTTACAGGCTCGATCGACATGGCTGGAAAAACATTTGGGTATAGCGGAGAGGTTTAGATTTTTGGTTGGTTGTGTACTGCATTAGAATGACTCCCTGTGCTGACAGTGGAAAACATTGATGTTGAACACACTAAAATGCAATGCGTTGTTACATTATTTGAATTTTTCCACACATTAACGGATTTAAAATGAAGCCCAGGGTCAAACATTAAAATTACCCCAGAATTTGATATTTGTTGTTTCTGTGATTAATTGGCATCGTACTCTTATCAAGGTTATGGTGATTGGCAAAACCAGTGAATAATTGACTACAGTTGTATTCTGTTCACAGCATTCACATGCAAATATAAACAATTTTAGTTCATTATTTTACAGTAAGAAGCAGAACTTCATATATACTTTATTCAGCAAAGAGCTAATGATACTGCAGAGTTTGTTGTGCAGTTGGTTGGTATGAGAACAGAGGGGCAACAAAGCTTTTCTTTAGTTTTTTTGCTCTTCTAAGGCTGTTTGCCTCTGTGCTTAAGTTCATTTATGTATCTCAGCACAAATGAATTAGATAGGCTTTGAAAAACACAAACACATTTTTTCGCTGGTATAAAATTAAATTTAGGATGTAATTGTGTGCAAGAAAATGTTTCCCAGATTGAACATACGGTTGTATTTTGTGCTCAAAACCCTCCATATGGTATGCAGTAACCTGCACATAATAGGCAAACCTGTGTGGATTGATTGGTTGAGGCCACTTGACAAACACCTGTTATGTATTCGTGCTGTCATGAAAAACTGAAAATGTGGTCTTCGCAATGTTAATAAGTGAGGAAAATAACAGCTCACCTCATAGAATAGGATCTGTGTGAACCGCCCATTAACTGCTCCTGCTAAGTGACTTCCTGAGATGGAGGGTCAGCTCACACACACTACACTGAATGACTGGAGGACAGACTGACTGAAGGACTTGACTTAGTAGACAGACTGCAGCTGCTGGGTGGAGCTCCCCTCCTCTAGTTGCTGTTTCTGCCTCAATCTATTAGAAAGTACATTATTCAAATCTCTAAATGAGATGAGGGATGGTTGCAATCTCAAACACTTCTATATGACACATGTATAGACTATCACTGAGGCTAAACGGATAATATTCCAGAAAAAGAACCATTCATCTTAGTGAGCATCCCACATGTCTCATTTCACATGCTCAGCTTACCGTCTGACATGTTGCCCCACCCAGAAGACCTAAGAAATATGAAACATTTCTTTCAAAGGATCAGTAAGTGAATATTGTCTTTACAGATTAGAAAGAAACACATTTATGATGCTGATACTCATCTGTATCCTTGTGAATCAGTGCTGCTGAAGGACGCTCTGCTTCGTTGGATATTTTTAGTGTAAGAGGAGCTGCTCTCTCTCTCTCTCTCTCTCTCTCTCTCTCTCTCTCTCTCTCTCTCTCTCTCTCTCTCTCTCTCTCTCTCTCTCTCTCTCTCTCTCTCTCTCTCTCTCTCTCTCTCTCTCTCTCTCTCTCTCTCTCTCTCTCTCTCTCTCTCTCTCTCTCTCTCTCTCTCTCTCTCTCTCTCTCTCTCTCTCTTTCCCTGCGACAAGGGCAAGATTCATAATTTCTGTCAGTATCTGTACCCTCAAATTACATTAGAGCACAGTGTGTAGCCCAGGAGCACAGCCTATAGTAGTAAGGCTGGGTTATAGCAGCAGGGTTCACTTTTAAGTAATAGTAAAAAAAAAAATCAGTCAGTGCAGCTATGAGTGGATCTGAATTTAAAGCATGGGTTTAATCTTTTTTTTTTTTTTTATCACCGCAATCAATAACCATCTGTGACCAACCAGCTACTTGTAATATGACAGCTTGTTCTTAGTAATCCTGGTGAACTTAAAATAGCACAGGTCACTTTGGCTTTGTAACGCTGCTCAGTCACTGCCGTGTCCTGCAGAGCTATGATTAATTAATTTGTAAAACGTATGGAGGAAGTGATAAGGCTGGAGGTGAAAGCTTTTAATTTATTAATTTTCGGGACTGTATTCAGTTAGATTCAGATTCAGTACTGTTCCCTGCATGAAAATTAGCACAAGGACACCTGGAAAAAAAAAAAAAAGAATAAAGTCTCTGCAAGGCATAAAAGAGGCAGTTTGGCAAAAAAAATTAAATGTCACAGAACATGAGTAGCACATTTTAAATTGAAAAGAAGTGATAATTAGTTGTACTGTGGCAAGTGTATTTCAACACACACTGAGCCTGCTAAAAGAATAAACCTGCTCCGTGTATTATTCTTTTGACACCCTACCAGCATTTCATATTGCAAATCAGTTTGCCATAATCATATTCTCCTCATGTTATTAATATGATAAAGGCAAGCGGACTGAATGATGTCTATGTGGTCCCAAGTGCTGCTCAGATTACAGCCCCGAGCTATGAAATCGGCACATAATAATTTTTCAATAAATTTGCTGTAAATCAAGTATGCCTCGTTCTCATAACAAATATTCATTTATGATGATTGATAAATGCCTTCCTGTTGTGTTCAAATTAGGATACCGTATGAAGCACTCAAAATGATTAGCGAGCGATCATTAAATGAAGGAGCAACATCCACATCTGTCATGAAAAACACACCTGACCTTGACATGTCTTGGCTGCAGGGATATTGGATTTAGTTTCACATATGGTCGAAGCAACAACATTATTTTGCAGCCCTTGTTTGCTGCTTTGTGACCCTACCAATTGGGCTGTTTGTGTTCCAGGAAAACTCTTAATGGTCTCGTGAGACACAGTATGGACCTGCAGGAAACTGACCTTGCTTTCAGTCAGACAGGGATGAAAGGCTGATGCTGAGTTTAGAGTGTCAGTGCAGGATGTAAAGAAGAGAGTGGTGGGAGGTGGGGGTAGGGGTGGGTGGTGGTGATGATGGTGGAGCAGTTTAGCTCATTAGCATAACCTCATACACACATGCTTTAATCCTGCTGCTCTCAACAATCCTGAGAACTGCTGAGGTTGGAATTACTTTCAGCCCTCCACTCAATGCAATTGACATATTACATGTTTAAATTACACAACAATAATAGTCCTCAATACTGGAGGTAATATGGTATAGTAAATTCTCATTCGATGTATTTGTGGTTCATGAAGTCTCCATCCTATTCCCGTTGCTTTACTGTCTATTTTATTTCAGCTTTTGTGTGATTTTCAGTTCTATCATAGCTTGTTAAAATCTCATTTCATCCTTTTACAATAGTTGTTCATGCTTTGTAGTCGCCACAATTATTTACCTATTATCCAAAGTGGCTGTTTTTATCCTCTCAGTAAATGCTGCGAGTGGAGAGTGCTGCATGATGTTTGCATCTGCATTACTGTTACAATTTCTTTGAAGCTTTTCTAGTGTTTCTATTATCTTAGTTCATGTACTGACCTTGAAATTTATGCAGGCTGTAGGGACAGTTCAGAGCTGATGCTACACAAATTAGATACATTACAGATATATACGTTGTGGTTTCACTTCAGCTGGTTTTGTTGGTTTCTATTTCTGAGATTAAATTTGGATAAGAAGTCATCATAATTAATATATAATTCTTTAGCTTTTTTTGTACTTGCTGTTTTTTCTGCATCCTCAGCTTTTCCTTAAGTGCATAAGTTATATAAAATATAAGGCATGAATTGATTTAACAGCCAACAGTATGCAATCGTCACATCTGACATAAATTGCATGTGGCTGTCTCTGCTGTGTGGCTGACATATGTAGTAATTGCTGTGTGATTGTGGAACTGAACAAGCAGCAGCTGAAAGGGCTCGTAGGCTTGTGCTACTGCATTACGTCTTCATGTCTTGAGCGTACTTTATGCTTTTATAAGAACTAATGGCTTTGGGTGTGCTCATCATCTTCTTTATCCCTGTTTTCCGCATAATAGAGCAGAAAAACACGTGGATAAAACACTTAAAGCAGCCCATAAACTGTATTGTATTAAATGTTATTCTCTCATCTCGTATACAATGCTTCAAATTTCTAGATATGAAATGCTAATCCAAACAAACCACTGAAGCCTGGACCAACACTGTTTACGTTTCCTTTACAACCGTCTTTGCGCTTGTTGTGAGACAGACTGATGCAGCAATCGGAGCAGTTGTTGCTCTCAGGCTCTGCACTCCTGCTGGTATTACAGTCAATCATTAAGAGCTATGTCCTCTCCAGATGGCTCCGGCCTTCACTGCTCTCTATTGAATTGTCCACGTTTAGACGACCCAGCAAGCTGCTCTTTGGCCATTTTCACATCTTAATTCCAAGAGTAGTATACAAATCTAATTCAATACAGGATACGGTATTGATGGATTACCAATTGTCATGGGAGATAATGTTTTGAAATTACATTTTTACGTCTACCTGGTCTTGTAGAAAGGGTTATAAAATAGATAAGATTCAACCCAGAATCACGTGTTGTTTCTCATCACTCCTAAAGATCCATCCATACTTGAAAACAGAGTTAATGAGGAGCTGGCAGCATTGGAGTGTTTGCAAGAGGATTGTAGTGAAAAATGTGGTCTTGCACTTGTGTAAAATCAGGGATTATCATTATCCTCTCGGTTTCATCATGTGGTTTCTGCTTGCTTTCTGAAGTGACTGACACTGCTCACAATGACAGCAAGTAAAGCTGGGGTGTCAAACTTATTTTAGTTCAGGGGCCACATTAAGCCAAATTTGATCTGAACTGGGCTGGACCAGTGAAATAATAACATAATAATATAGAAATAATGTCAACTCCAAACTTTTGTCTATGTTGTGGAGCGAAAAAAGTAAAATTATTAATAAAAATGTTTACATCTACCAACTATCCTTTAAAACAATGTAAATAGCATGAACAAACTGAAATTTCTTAAGAAAATTAAGTGCTATTTTAACAATATTATGTCTCAGTTCATCACTTACACATGTAAATTACAATTTACAGATCACAGTGGATCTACAAATACACAAAACATTTAATAACAGGCAGAATATTGGTAATCTTGCACTTCAGACATTTCAAAATGTTCATATGTGTTCAGGTTATTTGCATTTTTGTGAAATGATAGTTTGTTTTAGTGTAAATACAGTAAAATGACATGAAAATGTTCACATTTACAAAGAGAAAAATTTGGAGTTATGAGTATTTATAGGTTATTATGGTAGTATTTTACTGATCCGACCCACTTGAGATTAAATTGGTCTGTATGTGGAACCTGAAATAAATTGATTTATATCTTCAGTGTAATTTTTGCATTTCACAAATTTATCCCAGGGGCCAGACTGGACCCTTTGGCAGGTCTGATTTGGCCCCCAGGCTGCATGTTTGAGACCTCTGAAGTAAAGTGATTGTTGCTTTAGCAGTGAGTGGACCTTCTGCAATTTTACACCCATTTTCTCCGATATGCTTTAGTTTTCACACGAAACTGCAGTCTTTTGCATAAGATGGCAGCTAAACTATCTGCAGCTAGCTTGCACAGTATATATGCATTTCATCTGCATGCTTTCTGTATGAAGTATGTGGGAAGGTATTGTCTGTGTATCTATATTGTCATCCTGCATACATACCAGTCCTGGCCTGCTGTGCTGTCAGTTTGGGGTCTCAAGCTGCTTGTCTGAAAAAGATTATCAGAGGAAGAGCTGGATGACAAAAACTCGGTGGGGCTTCTTCACAGTCTGTATAGAGGAGAACTCATGCAGCGCCATTACCCCTTCTTCTTTGTGCTTGTCTTTCCCACTTTGTGCGAAGAAAAACTCAGGGAAGAAGAGGGGCTATTGGAGAAGAAGCCACAGCAGCGACAGAGCCACAGTCACAAGCAGCCTCCGTCACAACTCCATCATTACAGAAAATGAACTTCTCCAACTTTCTGTGCTCTGGCTCAGTGGGGCCTGTGGATGAGCTGTGAATTCTGAGTACAAAAAAACCCTTTGTTTCCAATTGTGGCTGAGATCTGAATCGTGTCAGTGTGAAGATGTGAACTTTTGCCTTTATAGTCAACCGGGGTGAAAAATACTAAAATTCTTCTGGTGTTAAAGGAGAATTTGCAATATATATTCCTGCTGAATTTTGAATCTACTTTAAGCCGAACCATTTTTCTGCTGCAAAAAAGAATTATTTATATTCGCAGATACACTCTTACATATATATATTACTAGTCTAGTATCTGTTTTATACATGTTCCTATTCATCATGCTCATCGCTGTCCTCGTTGAAACCAGGGTCAAGGTAGTAGAGAAACTCTCTGCAGTTTCACTCTCTTTCTTTTTTCTGTTTCCTTTTTTATCGTAAATTTGTCTCCCAGTAAAATCTCCATCTGTGAGTGAGTGCAAGCCGCGAGAAGAGTGAATAATGATACAGCAGTGGAATGTCGTTTATGTTTTTTGACTCGGCTCCTGTTATTTCTTCCGATTATAGAGACTTATTCTTTTTTTCTTCGTTTTGCTGAAAGGTTGTGTCTCTTATGTTGGTTCAGCTAATTCTACACATGCTGCAATCAGAGACTCTCCAAATGCATAACCTTTTAATATCAGAACAGCAGGGAAGAATGAGGAGTTGCTGAGGTAGGCGAACACCACAGCTCGCTTTCAGTTTCACAGGTAAAAACATCCCCAAGGAGATAATTGTGATGATTTGTTCTGTGCCTGGTGGTGTTGGGTTCTGCCTCAGAGACTTCGTCTTCACACTTTCAGGCATGATTGTTTTATGAGGGGACATTTTAATAATGCACTGTTGATTCCGGCCATTATGACCAGCACTATGACTTAATATACGTTCTACCCCATGTGTTTTCTAGGTGTGTAGGTCAGTGAGGCCATTAGAATCCCCAGCAAGATGGTGGCCCTTTCCCTAAAGATATGTGTTCGCCAGTGCAATGTGGTGAAGACAATGCAGTTTGAACCATCTACGCCTGTGTATGATGCCTGCAGGATAATCAGAGAAAGAGTCCCAGAGGCCCAGACAGGACAAGGTATCTATGGTTCTATTTATCTACGTATCTATGGATCTAATTATGTATCTATAGATCTATATATCTATGATCTACGTCTCTATCTGTATATCTATGGCTCTAATTATGTATCTATCTATCTGTGGATCTATGGATCCACATATCTAACTATGTATGTATCTATAGATCTATATATCTATGATCTAAGTATCTATCTGTGGATCTATGGATCTAATTATGCATCTAATTATCTGTCTATCTATCTATGGAACTATATATCTAACTATGTGTGTATCTATATATCTATGATTTACATACCTATCTGTATCTATGGATCTAATTATGCATCTATCTATGTATCTATGGAAGTATATATCTATCTATGTATCTAATTATGTATAGATCTATAAATCTATGATCTACGTATCTATCTATGTATCTACGAATCTATGGATCTAATTATGTATCTACGTATCCATGTATCTACATGGATCTATGGAACCAATTATGAATCTGTGGATCTATTTGTGTATCTATCCATGGATCTATATATCTACGGAGCTACATATCCAACTATGTATGTATCTGTATATCTATGATCTACGTATCTGTGTATCTATGGATCTATGGATCCAATTATGCATCTGTGGATCTAATTGTGGATCTATCTATGTATCTATATATCTATGAATCTATATATCTGTGTATCTACATATCTATGTATCTACATATCTATATATCTGTGTATCTACATATCTATGTATCTACATATCTATGTATCTATATATCTGTGTATCTACATATCTATGTATCTACATATCTATGTATCTATATATCTAACTATGTTTGTATCTATGGATCTAATTATGCATCCATCCATCCATGTATCTAATGTACTATTATAAATGCGTGCCTCTCTTTTCAGCCTCAGATTATGGCCTCTTCCTATCTGACGATGATCCCAGGAAGGGAATCTGGCTGGAGTCTGGAAGAACCCTGGATTACTACATGCTACGAAATGGAGTAAGATTATGTCATATGGTCTTTGGATGGGGAGCTGTCAGTGTCACTTGTCATCTCCTAAAGTGATTTAGATTTTCTGGTGTGACCTGACTTATTTGTGCCTCTTTGCATGCTGGAAGCTGTGTATTTCCCTGTCAGGAGCCGTCAGTTGTGTTGAGGGTGTCACTCTGCTTCCTCTCCTGCTATTCAGGATGTTTTGGAGTATAAGAAAAAGCAAAGGCCACAAAAGATTAAAATGCTGGATGGTGCCATTAAGACCATAATGGTGGATGACTCAAAAACGGTCGGAGAGCTGCTTGTCACCATATGCAGTAGAATAGGTAAGTGATTGTCTCGCAGAACCGCTAATATGAATCTGTCAGCCCATCATACAAGCCTTGAATTATTCATCCTCGGTTTTATTTTTAGTCTGAGGCGTAGCGCTGCATTTGTCTCCGTGTTATTATATGCAATTGAATTCACATTTCAACAGCAGCATTTGTTAAGTACTTAGGAACAGTAATGAACACTTGATAAAGCCCTAATAACTTTTTGTTTGAAGCACAAAACGAAGGACATGATTTATTAAACTCAAACAAGCTTGTTTCTAATAAATACTGAAGTGTTTTCTTCTCAAGGGCCTAAACCTTGCTGGTCACATAGGTGTTTCCTAAGCTGTATATTTCAATTATAATAGGCAGCTATCAAGCTCCATTGGGTGAAGAGAAGAGGGATGTGTGTCTGGCAGATAGCTTTATTGGAAAATGTTTGTTTAAAGTAGGTCTTTCTGCTTGGCTTCTTTTCTGCCTCAGCTCCTATTTTAGTTTGCTGGCACTGTACCAACTTTCCTCCTGCTGCTGTTTCAAAGCAGAGAGAAAACGATAAGTAGAGAGTGAGAGAGAATTGAAGAGACACTTCTTTTCTATCGTGACAGTATGTTATCAGGTTGTTTGAGGCGTCTCCATCCCTGAGAATCCCCGGGCTAACTTGTACTCTTTTCAGGAATCACTAACTATGAGGAGTACTCGCTCATTCAAGAGGTGACAGAGGACAAGAAGGAGGAAGGGATGGGAACATTAAAGAAAGACAGAACGCTGCTGCTGCGAGATGAGAGGAAGATGGAAAAGCTCAAAGCTAAACTTCACACAGATGACGACTGTAAGTTTAAGTAACAAAGGGCTTCAGAAGTTTCTTCTCTATCTTGATGGCTTTAAGCCCATTTCTTATTTTTACATTACTGAACCTGGCTCGAAACCATGATCTGGACATGTTCTCTATCACTCAAGAGTAATTTGCTCCATGGCTATATCAAAGCTTAATGAAATTACCACTGTTATCTTTTGCCCAGAGGACACCAATTACATTTTTAAACATGCAAATACATAAATCACCCTCCAACTTTGGTTGAGAATTAGTTTTCATCTCAGCAGAAAATAATGCAAATGAATGTTCATGCACTGCCCTGTCAAGCTTTTCACTTACCCTGATAAATTTAGTAGATTGTCTTTCCATTCTGGTCCACCTACTATTTCTGAAATGTCTATTATTTCCACCATCACTCTCCTCCCATGGTTACTTCTATGTAAGCTGAATGCCTTTTTTCTTGTGCATTTTTTTTTAACACTGTGTGTGTGTTGATTGGACAGTGAACTGGCTGGACCACAGCAGGACATTCAGAGAACAGGGAGTGGAGGAAAGTGAGACCCTGCTGCTCAGACGCAAGTTCTTCTATTCAGACCAGAATGTGGACTCCAGGGACCCTGTCCAGCTAAACTTGCTCTATGTTCAGGTAAACCAATTACACACATATATGCTTGGGCAGCAAAAAGTGGAGGAGAAAGGTGGTGACCTAGGCACCAGATTTTTGCTGTCACAGCCCAACTTACCCATAAAGCCAGTCAAACCATTACATGAAATAGTGTCTGGGTTTTTGTTTTGTTTTGTGTTTTTTTTTTTTTTTTTTATCATGAAACAAAATAATTCTCAATAATGATATGACAGTAATTCAATAGTAATGGAACTCAGTTGTAGCAGGTCAGGTCTTTATTAACCACTTGGTTGACTTTTATGTCACATCTTGGACCTGACAAAACCTACTTTTTAACATAAAAAGATTCTTAAAAATGAATTTATCAATAGCCAGATACTGTATATGCTATGTGATATATATTTGTCTCTACATCAGAGCTCCCACAGCCAGAGAGGCAGATAATATATTATCTATCATCTGCTATTTTTCTTATCTAAAAATGCATCGGCTAATTCTGTCATGTGATGTGAATGAAATTTTCACACACTAACACTTCTCCTATTGATACATTCAATGTCACATTCCCACTTCATTCACTGGTGGATAGCACATTTAAAATGTGTTCCCACTGTCCATGTGTGGGTGGTTTGCACTTTATAATCCAGTTTTCCTAATAAATAACTGTTTAACCCATAAAGCCCCAAACATCCACGGGTGACCAAAACCATCCACTGATCTAAACTGTTTAATACCTGTTGATCCACTAATCCTATCAATACATGTAAATACAGTTTGTCATCTTTTCATGGTCATCAGATATGACCCATTTGGACTCTCAGAGGCTCTGTAGTGAACATGGAAACACTGTCATCTTCTACAACATTGATTCACCAGTAAAACCCATGGAGTTGGATCAATGACAGTGGATGAACACACTGGGTTTATGTTCAGTTAATAATTTATTTTACTAAAAAAGAAAGTTTTCTCTGTTTTTCATATAATAACCATCAACTTTAATCTGAGCTTTTATGGACATCTACATGATCAATACATTAAATATGGGAAAATACCTCCCCTTCTTCTACGCCCCCACCCCCACCCCCCATGTCAGGTCCAGCATCAAAATGTGGTTCAACAAAACTCATAATAAACACAGTAGAATATCAAAGGGCGCTTCATATACTTTATGAAGTTACCCTTGGCAAAGCAAATTTGTTCAGCACCAAAAGGAACCAGACTACCATTCTGCTGTTAGAACGCTGGACAAGACAAGCAGGGAAAAAAAAAAAAAAAAAAAAAGTAGTGTGAGATACTCCCTGGTAAAATGTCCAAATAAAAGAAGATACACAAGCAAAGGTGTTAGAAAAATGGGCAATGATGACTGGGAGTACAGTTGGTGTCGGCTGCTGCCTTATCGGTACAGACAGCTGCCTGTCAGCCAGCTGAGCCCATAAAAAAAAGAAAAGAAAAAAAAAAAGAGAAAAAAGAAAGGAAAAAAAAAAAAATATTATATATATATATATATATATATATATATATATATATGAAAATACCTGATTTATATTTTAAAAAATGCAAAATACAGAACATAATATTTTAATAAATGGTGATAAATCAGTTATGGAAGGTTAAGAATATTAAAAAAAATCATTTGGGAGATTCCACAAAAGTAGCACTGGGTCTTAATGGGTTACAAAGCTTAAAAACATCTTATTCCTTGTAACTTATTCCAACTTGTTTATCTGTGTTTATGATGTTTTCACCATTCATCCATTTTCTTGAACACTATATCTCAGGAACATCCAGACAAGATTTCTTCAAATCTGGCTCAATGCTCACTTAGAATTAAGGATTAATTAACTAGAGTTTGCTGGTGAAATGTCAAATATCATGGTCGATGGAGCCTCACAAAATATTTTTCACCATAAGTCAATAATTCTTATGCTTATGACAAAAATTCCTGCATCTGTATAACAGACAATGACATTTCGTTTCCATGAGATCAAACATCAGCTTCGCTATGACACCATCCTGTTCTGCAAAAACACTTTTTCCTCCATTATTCAACAGCGCACACCTCTGTAAAAATAACCTCTAGGTGAAAACAACATGCTTCTTCCTGGAAATTATTCATCTCCATTTTGCATAAAAATACACTCATTACCTTTTATTATCACTACATACATTATATGAGTATCAGACATGTATGCAAACTGTAACTTGAAAATGTACACCCTCAAGGGGGTAATTCTAGTTGCTTCTCTTTTTCTTATCCTCTGTTTCCTTCCCTTCCAATCTGTCTCCACTCCCTCTCCATCTCCTACACTTTCTGACATAATCACACACATCCCCACCCTCTTACCCTGCCACACATTACAGCACTGTGCATATCATTCTCTCCTCACAACACAGACTCATATTTCCTTTCACAATAACAGCCCTGCCTCCTCCCTCCTGCCCCCGCCTCCCTTTGCCTCTGTGTTGCCTTTCCCAGTCTATCTTTCCCTCTTTTCCGCTCTCACACACAGGGGTTATTACACAGGCAGATCACAGAGGCTCCTCACATGGCAGTGGCTCTAATTTGTCATTGTGTTAAAAAGGCCAGAAGAGCCAGAAAAGAGATCTCTAGCAGAGTGGAACATACTCCAGGCTTTCCTTCCACAGTCTTTTCTCACAGTTTTCTGCTGCCTCCTTTAACCTCTCTTACATCCTTCATCATTTACCCCCCCACCCCCACCCCCCATCAACAAGTCCTGTAATTCTTAAACACTCAGCTGAATGAAGTCGGTAAATTGAGACTTTGCTTGTGATGACATAATTGCTGGCGTTTCTTTGACAGAGAATCTTCCAACTCAACTATGAGCTCATATGTTTATTAATGATTTGAAGCCTCTATGATTTTAAACCTGCCCACACGAACACACACACACACACACACACACACACGCACACACACACACACACACACACACACACACACGCACACACACACACACACACACAAACACATAATGGGAGCTCTGCCAGTGACTGACTAATCTCTTTTACTACTCGACCACTCCCATTCTGTCATGTATTTGTGCTAAGAACAGGATAAACCTCCATAGCAATAGTATCACTCTGTGTGCTTCTCTTTTGCTTTGACTTTTTAGTGCATTGAAGTTGATTTGTGCTATTTATAACAGGGAAAGTCATATTCCCAAGAAGGAACAGATGAAGAATTATAGATAATCTCCAATGTTACATTATCCAGGGACACAGTGTGCATTGCAGAATTTAATATGTATAAACAATTATTAGTTCTGTTAGACTACTACATTTTTAAAGCTTAAAGGAATAAGGACAGATTTGAACCCAGACTAGTACAGCTGCTAACCAAATTAAACTAATATACCCGCAATTTACAGTATTGCTGTGTTTTGCACAAATCTTGGAACATTAATTTTCTTTTACAGTGATTTATTGGCAAACAGCTGGCCTCTACCCTGTGTACATTTACTTTCTTTAGTGGATCCTTATGTCAGCGTTTATTTTTTATGGCTGTATTATACCCTGTTCTCTGCTGGGCCATGCTGGACTAGTTGACCTTAGCGCTATGGCCCCAGGCTGTATGTGTCACAGCTTCTGATGTTTTGTGCTTCACTTCCACTCACATGGCTCTAACCAGTGCTTGTATTACTTGCCCACTATGGGGAATTCAGGTCTGACTTCAATGACCTGTCAAATAATCCTAATCTGTCATAATAAAGACCTAAAATCCTAGCAATAGGATATAATTGTGCATGTTATACACTAGTTGTTACATTATATCCTAGTACAAGGCATATATACTGTGGCCATGCACTGTTCTCTGCAATGTAAACATAATGCAAACCTAATTTGGATGGTTAGAAAACCATACAACATTTACTCAATATGTAGTCAGTGTATTTACTATAGAGATCAGCTCTAGTTCCCCTGGTACAGTATTTCTAACATCTTCCTTCACAATAGTACAGTCTGTTGAATAGTGTGTACCAGGGTGAATGGCATGTGTGAGGGCTAATTTTAGAGTGTCTTCTTGTGTTCAGTAAGAGCTTATGTACTCCACTATGAATTGCACTGGGGAAGGGACTTGATTGTGAGTGGAGGAGATTGTTGTCCTCGTTATAGCCGTAAGCTCTTTCTTAGTTTTTTCATTGATTTAATGGGACGTAAGAGTGAGCAGAGTCCACACTGTACACTGTTATGCTAATGCTAAAATTACTGATGGAGCCTTTCTCACTGTCAGCGATGCCTCCCATCTTTGGAGCCATTAATTTTGCAGCAGTGAACTAGAAAGAGGGAGTGAAAGGAGGCAGAGACAGAGGCAGAGCTGACTGCCCCCTGGAGAAAACAGCACACACTGACAACCATTTGAAAGATGTCAACAAAGGCTTCTCTCTTTCCATCTACCTAAATGGTGACGATAATGTAGACAGCCTGGCTCAAGTTGCATTGAAACATAAGTGATGTCTCAGCAGCACTAATCAGCCATAAACCTTTTTTTTTTTTACCCGGTGGAAAATATCCTGTCATTACATTTTTTTGAACATATTGAATGCTATTCTTTAATGCAAATGGAATATTGTGAAAGGCTGATACATTTCTGTAATATTTTTTAATAACACAAATTGCTGAAGCTGTTACATCTGAAATAGTCTAGAAGGGCTTTTACTGTCACAAACAAATCTTATTTGGCTCCCCTGTGTGGATGAGTCTCAGTTATGATGTCCCTCATTTGGAAATACACTTAGTCATTCGCTTAGAAGGCATCCTTTCGGAAACCACACTGCTTTCAAAGCACACAATGAAGTGCTCATTACGGAGCTCTGTTGGGTGAATTTTGGATACTACTCATGCCTTTGTAGTTTTATCCATTTCCTGGAATGCCACTATCTACCTCTCACTCATCCTTTCTTCTGTTCTGCTCATCTCTCCTCCAGGCTAGGGATGATATACTGAATGGATCCCACCCAGTCTCCTTTGATAAGGCCTGTGAGTTTGCAGGGATCCAGGCTCAGATCCAATTCGGACCCCACGTGGAGCACAAGCACAAGCCCGGGTTTCTGGAGTAAGCTTTTCTTATCAAAAACACACATTAAACCCACAATAACAACCACAGTATACACTTTCATGTGTTGAGTTTACAGCTGTGTATGTACAGCGGTTACTTCTTCCTGCTTCACTTTAGCTGGCCTTTACTTTAGGGATTTCCTCCAATGGAAAACTCAGGGGTGATGTCAGCTGTTACAACTGTTTTCTGATATGTAGGCAGTAGGGCAAGAATTACCTCATATGTTGAGGTATGTTAATAGAAAAGGAAATGCCTGTAGCACAAAAGTGTAACCATGTAAAAATGTCATTTATCTCCGTAGCCTGAAGGAGTTCCTACCTAAAGAGTACATCAAGCAGAGAGGGTCCGAGAAGAAAATATTCCAAGTATGTACATTCCATTGCTGCAATGTTGCATTTTAAAATAGATAATGTGTTTGAAACTGTGGGAAGCCCAGGAGGATTATAGCAATTTGCTCTGTGTTGAAACGTAAATTGACAAAATACAAACTTTGCATTTCAAGTACACTTACAGATGTACTGATGGTGTCACTTCTTGTCTTTGTCCAGGACCATAAAACATGTGGAGAGATGACAGAAATCGAGGCAAAAGTAAAGTATGTGAAACTTGCCAGGTCCCTTCAGACGTATGGTGTGTCATTCTTCCTGGTAAAAGTAAGTGCAGTGATTCTTTTGCTTTGTTTGTGTGTTTCGATGTGTGCAGTAATGCAGCTCTTTAATACATAATGAGGAACTGTTATCAGATGTGGGGAAAGTACACACATTCTTTAGAAGATACTTGTTTAAAAAATACACTGGTACAACTCCAAGCGCTGATTTACATTCAGCTGATTCAACTTCTTTAGTTCAGTGAAAATGTAAAAGATCAAGCTTTCAAAAGTACTCAAAAAGTAAAATTTGAAAGTACATCTTATTGTTGCAAATAGAATAGTTCTCATTATGGCACCTTTTCTCTACTCATATGTGTTCTACCAGTGCTGTTTGTTGTGCATCATGTGTGAGGGGTTGTTTTATCTACGTCTTACTGTTGAAATCAGATGCTGTGATGCAAAATAGAAAATAATTAATAACTCCATTCAGATACATTAAAACCAAAGTAACAAGCCTGTTTGAAAATGTAAGATGTAAGTACTGATATTTGTGTTAAAATGTAGGGAAAAGATAACTGAAAAAAACTACTTAAATACACGATCAGTATTTATATTTATTTACATTGCACCTCTGTTGATGGCAAACTTATTGAGCGTAAAGAGTTTTTTTTTTTTTAAAAGATGGCCAAATCTGAATATTTTGAATAATTCTTGAACAATATCTACTGTATGTAATGAGACCTCTGCTTATAGCAGACAGGCACATAATGCTGCTGTACTAATGAATGGCAGCTGTAATTACAAAGCTGTTTGATATGCTATGCACTGTCAAGCAGTTATAAAAGCTTGCTGAAAACACCAAAACTCATTATCACAACAAATCTGCAGTTTAGAGTGAAAGTGTGTTAGCCGTTCAGTCGCGCATTCAGTGCTGCAAAATACTTGTGACAATAGCAATTCTGTTCTGTTCTGGTTTGGTGAACAGAAAAGTGGGAAGGAAGTGCAGCATGTGAATGGGATGAAGTCGCACAGGCAGGTATTATAAAAGCTCTCTGACAGCAGCCCATTTCGTTACAAACTGCCGGGAAGCGTGGTGAAGGTGGGGGTCTTAATGGATGATAAATGGAATGTTTGGCCCAATAGTTAAAGCAGATAGAAGGTTTCAGATTATCTGTGTGCAAGAAAGCATGTGCATCTACAAGTGCAAGCTCTGTCTGTGTTCGATGAGGAAATATAGTGATGGAGATTTCAAGACTCTGTTAAATAATTCACTCCAGCTGCACTTTACTCTCGTTGTTAGCAGAGGCAAAAGCACAAACCTAGCTTTGTGGAATTCTGACAGCTTCTTGTATCCTTCTGTTTTTCATCTATCAGTCCAAAATAACCACAGGTTCTTGGTTGTCAGACCCAAAATTGCTGTGAAATCCCCAGATATAAAACACTGCATTCTGCAATTGTGCGTGTGTTTACGTGTCTGTCGCCGAGGTTTCATTGTCATGCGTTGCACAAGTAGGTTTTCCCAAGCCCTAAACAAGGTTAAATTCTTTACCCACTTCAGATTAAAAAATCAAACTTCCTGCTTGGATATTAATGACACTTAAGTAACCTAACCTAAAACAATGGAGGTTTTTAATAAACCTTTGTGACAACCTGTCATTATCACTGTTATAATGTTATCTGTCCTTGTGTTTAAGAGCTCTGAGCCTTGAAACAGTTCTACTCCTTGGCCTTTGTTCTATTTCCAGATCTTTCCTTTATGACCCACTGATAAAAAACAAACAAAAAAAAACAATAGCCCGGAGACATGAAATGTACACATTTACTCCCCCATCTCAACAAACCTCTAATTTTTGTGTCATCATCTGCACCCCTGGAGAGTAGCCAAGTGTGGGCTCAGCCTCTGAAGTGAGCTGTAATAGATTTTCAGTGGGCAGTGAGTGGAGGGCACTGGAGCTGGTCAGGCAGAGCGCTGGTGGAAGCACCACGCTGGTGTGCTGACAGTGACTAAAGCCTGGGGAGACCCTGCTCAATAAAGCAGCAGTTAAACAAGGCTGAACTCTGCAGGGTCAGTTCACAGCTGCCCTTTTCCTTCTCCTGCTGGGGCTTCAAACAGACACAGATACAGCATGTATATTACGACAGCACCGGCAGACTGGCTCAACCAAATGGCATCTTGAATGAATCATGCGTGTAGGTGTTTAGTGCATAAATATTGTCTGATGTTTTCCTATTTGACAGGAAAAGATGAAGGGTAAAAATAAGTTGGTTCCACGGCTGCTTGGGATAACTAAAGAGTCAGTGATGCGAGTGGATGAGAAGACCAAGGATGTGGTGCAGGAGTGGCCTCTGACTACAGTGAAGAGATGGGCTGCCTCCCCCAAAAGCTTCACTCTGGTACTGCCTGACTCCCCCCAAGACCTGAGCCCTAATTATAGAGTCAGATGTTATACACTCCAAATCCTGTGCACATATTCAGCTGTTCTGCTCACAGTGGGATTCACCAAACTCTAAATCACATATTTAATCTTTCCCCCAGTTTTTAGTCTCTAATGCAAACAGCATCCTAAAAATTATTGAGGCCTCTGACTGCAATATTGGATGTTTTCAGCATGCTAGCCAGCTATTTCATGTGGATTAACAATAGATGCCGGGGGAAGAATGTGCAGTATTTAGATGTATTATTTATTTGAAAGCTTTTTCAATTTTCTTCACCGGCAGTTGGCAACTGTTTTCTTCCCATATTGGAAAGGAGTGCTTCATTTAAAGACTAATAGATTATGTTAATTTTTTGAAGAATACTCCAAGGTGTATTTGCCAACATTGATATAAATTAAAAAAATATTCAATGTTTATCTATAATTTGCACACTGCTGTTTTGAGATTCACTACAACGGATATTTAATCAGCTCTGTGGAGAAGTCTGGAGTGCCATATTAGACGGTCGATTTTTCTTTTCATTAATAGTAGAAATGATGAAGACTTTGCCAAGTTTATTCAAAACCACAACCCACAGTATAAGGCAATTTTTTTTCATCTGTGAGCAGACTGCCAGGCTCTTATTAGGTGTAGAATATGTTCGCAGTGCTAGACAGAAGGTAAAATACTAGGACTTAAATGACACTTAGTTCACCCTGTATCTCTGCTGTCTTCAATAAAACAGGATTTCGGGGAATACCAGGAGAGTTATTACTCTGTTCAGACTACAGAAGGAGAGCAGATATCCCAGCTTATTGCTGGATATATCGACATCATTCTTAAGAAGGCAAGTCACTCCAAATCAAATGTGAACACTGAAGTATTGCAATGTATATCTCAGTCCATTTTGCATAGTTTGGTCTCTGTCATATCTGTTGTTCTTGTTGTCTACAGAAGCAGAGTAAGGATCGTTTTGGCCTTGAGGGAGATGAAGAATCCACCATGCTGGAGGAATCAGTCTCCCCAAAGAAGTGAGGAGCACTCATGCGCTTTCCCCTGGGTTGTCTGTGTTCTGCTATGTGCTCTGCATCGCTGACAGTTCTAAATTTGCCCAGTTGTTCTCTGTGAATCTCAAACCCCACTGTCTAATTGTGCATGTAATTTCATTTTTTCCTGCACAACACATTACACCAATAACAGGGAAATTCAACACAAAACAGCACTTTGAAATTTAGAAGACCATTAACGTCCTTTGCTTCAGAAGTGCTTTTGTGTACATTTTCTGTTTTTTGCAAACCTAACAAAAATCCCTTTTGGTGAAAACACTTAATTATTATCGTATTTAGCAAGACATGGCTGTATTATTTGGAAGTTAAGATATCACGCCAGGTGAGATATCATCTTACTGGGAGCTGTTTTATTCAGATTTTTTTGTATCTCCCAGTTGGTTGCTGTCTTTCCTGTTTTCCTGTGTGGTTTACTGACTGATTGAAATTAAGGTAACGCTTATAGACCGTGGTTCTATCACACAGAGATTGGAAATTTGTTGTCACTGATAATCCACATGGCTCTTAATGAAACTACTCTCTGGCAGAACGGGGCATCATATCCCTGCTGCTTACGGGCCAATTCACCCATGTTGTGGTTCTCAGCACAAAAACATAATTGCTGCCTCTCCAAACAAGCCATAATTAACCAATAGAGTCAGGAGCATCTGTTGAGCTGGGCAGGAAATCAGATATTTTTCTGTAGAATATTATTTCTTACAATGTCTATCCACAGTGGGAACAGTTGTTAGGAGGATAATTGTTTTAATTATAATATCGTGTTTTTTTGTTATTTTAATCAGGTACTTAATTATCCAAAACAGCTATCATAATTTAACAATCCACACATAAGTGATATGAAAGAAATATAATTACACAGTTGCATGCACCAACTTTTGATTAACAGATATAGGCCAGTGTTTTATTTTCAGTTACTATCTGTGGTTCACCATCATAAGCCACATAGACTCACAATCATGCATCCTGTGATTCCTATAGAGTGTGTGTGTGTGTGTGTGTGTGTGTCGTCGAGCATGTACTACCTCTACTTTCTCTTTGAAGGTCCACAATTTTGCAGCAGCAGTTCAACCGAGTAGGTCGTGTGGAGCATGGCTCAGTAGCTCTGCCAGGCATCATTCGATCAGGGTCCATCGGTGGTCCAGACACCTTCAACATGGGTACTATGCCCTCCGCTCAGCAGCAAATAACTACAGGGCAAATGCACCGAGGACACATGCCCCCACTTGTGAGTATTTTTAGTTGCAAGTTATTCTAGACAATTTTTGTGCAACTCTAATCTCCAACATTTAACATGAAAAATATTCAGTGGGAAGCAAATTAAGCTCAGTTTCAACCATTGTTCAGGTATGTTTTCCTCACATGTCTTATTTATATCTGTTATGCTGTGTTTGAAATATTGCTGACGGTCTCTGCTGTCAATTGCTAACCACAATAAATGATATGATGTGGCCTGTGAGTGAGATACAAAATGAGAAGTCCCTCATACTCACTCTAAAAGCCCATCTGTCTCCAGTGGTGTATAAACACTGCAAGCGCATCACTCTTTTGCACATACAATACATTCTGTGTATTTAAATTGCCTCTGCTTAGTCACTTACGTGTGTGTGTGTATGTTTGTGTTGTCAGAGTCTGGCTCAGCAGGCCCTGATGGGGACCATCAACAGCAGCATGCAGGCTGTGCAGCAGGCCCAGACTGACCTGGGATATGTTGATAATTTGCCTCCACTGGGCCATGACTTAGTGAGTACAGCATCTACTTTGTGCACAGTTTTGAAAGATATTTTCTGATAGATGTAGTGTGGGTAGTGGAGCCCCTACACATCCCTTCATTTATATTCAGCTCCTTGTGTTCCACTTCCACTCCTGAATTTATTCCTACTGATATTACAGACAGCTAATAAAGAATCAAGCATTCTCGTCACACTAGTCCATCACATTCCTCATTCCTCAAATATAATTAGGATGTAGAAGTGATTGTAAATATAGAGGTTGTATTTAATATTTGAATGTTTCTGAAGCCGTAGGTGTTTTACAGCCTTAGTCCTTTAATCCTGATCTAGAAAGTTTATATGATCTGAAAATCACCCACTGCGATGAAAGCTCTCCTTTTCCTCCTCCGCTGAAAGGCTTCCAGAGTTTGGGTTCAGAACAAAGTGGATGAATCCAAACATGAAATCCACTCTCAGGTTGATGCCATCACTGCTGGAACTGCATCTGTGGTCAATCTCACTGCAGGTGAGGATGCCAAACCACCACAATGGAACACGCTATCATTTTCAGTTTTTATGTATTTCAGCATCAGAATTTTGGTTTGTGATATTTGTACCGGACAACAAAATTAAGTGATGTAAAAAATATTGCTCATCTGCTCATTTTTGTAACCCCAAGATCCAAATCAATAAAACTGTTTTCCAAGCTGCTGCAAAGCACTCAGTCATGTAAGGCTCTGAGTGTTCTTAACAAGAATGCATTCTCCATTTTTCCCTGATAAATATTTCTTCTGATAAATACATGTTGAATTTCTTGTCCTGAAGCTTATCTGATTGGCAGAGTGGAGTCTCTTCAAGTCCCCTGTATCACTTGGCAATATGCCAGTCAAGTTCCTGCCAGCGTTTTGCAGGGTTTTAATCTTACCTTGCCATCTGTTTGGTTGCTCTTATTCTCCCCTCACCATGGAAGACAAAGTTTTTTCCTTTTCACGGCCACTTGCCCCATCAACGTGCTTAGCTTGGTGGAACCATTTCAAATAGGCTCTAATTATGACACTGACACTGTTGTGTGCGTTATGGCATATGACACGCAATCTGGCCCGGGGATTAACTAAATCAGTGTGGCAGCGTTACAACAAATTGAGATGCATATTAGAGGTGCAGTTTGTAATAATGGCAATCTATCCTCCACAGGTGAGCCCACGGAAACTGACTACACAGCAGTGGGCTGTGCCATCACTACCATCTCTTCCAACCTCACGGAAATGTCCAAGGGTGTCAAGCTGCTAGCGGCATTAATGGACGATGAGGTGGGCAGTGGACACAAGCTCATGGGTGCTGCCAGAATGTTGGCAGGAGCTGTGTCAGACCTGCTCAGATCTGTTGAGCCTGCAGCCGCTGAGGTGAGACACCCACTGATTATTCTACTGACTCGGACTTCATTCTGGACTGCAGTCCCAGTAGCCTCAAAGCCACATAAAGTACTGGACTGCATGCTTTGATTTTTATCAGTGTCCCAGTGAAGAACTATTACAGGAGCATTTTCTGGTCTGAGTTTTGATCCAAAAGTCTGTTTTTGTTAATTCATGATGGGCTGTGTGGGAACAAGCCAGGCCCGAGTAATGAATGTGGTGATGTCATCCTCATGCAGCCCAGACAGACGGTGCTGACTGCGGCAGGAAGCATCGGACAGGCCAGCGGGGATCTGCTCCGTCACATGGGGGAGGGCGAGACCGATGAGAAGTTCCAGGTTGGACGCCACCCACTCGTGGTTCCTATGACACTGCTGGCCAAACAGGAAGACACATTTATTCTCAGACCGCCATTTAAATGTCAATACACAGTTATATAATCACATAAGGCTTTATTATTAGCCTACTACTTCATGTGGATTGTAACAGAAGACATTTTCTTTTGGTAATATGGCAACACAATATTCAAGATATCCATTGAAACAAGCATATCTGTACTGCCTCCCTTTGTTTTTTGTTTTTTTTTACAGTTTATTTAATTTTCCTGCTACATACATATCCTTCTGTTTCTATTTGTGTTCTCACAACCTTCGTTCCACCTTGCTCATCTTTCAAGCACTAATCCCTAGAGAGGGAGCCTTGCAGTGTATTTCATTCACATTTTTGTTTTACTGACCTTGAGATAATACTTCTCTAATACATGCAGATCACTCACTGGATGCAGCCAAAAACACTCTTATTTGGCGTGCACTAATTATACAATATTCACACATTATTAGCAGAAGAAGTGATTTAAAAACATTGGCTTTACCTTTTTCCCCTTTGTCACATGTGCGCAGCTGTGCTGTGTTTCAGTGAAGGACATTGATTAATATGTTGCAGGACACCCTGATGAATCTGGCCAAAGCAGTGGCCAATGCAGCTGCTATGTTGGTCCTAAAGGCCAAGAACGTGGCCCAGGTGGCTGAGGACACCATATTGCAGAACCGGGTGATCGCAGCTGCCACTCAGTGTGCCCTGTCCACCTCACAGCTGGTGGCTTGCACCAAGGTACTGATCTAAATCTCGCTCATCTCAATAGCCAAGTAGGGAAAGGACATACCACCAAGGAAGGAAGCTATGAGGAGAGTCACGTGTAGTCTGCAGTAAACTAAATATATACAGAGGACAGGGCAATATATCAAATTAAACAGGTTTTTGTTTTTGACTGATGGTAAAAATGCTCAAGTTGTTAGTATTCAGTGTTTTCCACAGAGACTTTTCTTGCTCATGTAGTAACATATTTATCCAGTCTATACCTACCAGTGGAGCTTTGTTTTAGTCAAAATGATTTTTTCTTTTTAACAAAGAATGCACTTTGCTTATTATTTGTTGATATTTTACATATAAGGTGTATAATTTGGATGAAGAAAACTATGTGGAATCATCTTCTGTCTTGAGTTCATGTAAAAAAAAAAAAAAAACTAGTAAAAATCTGTACATGGCACATGAACAGAGCACATACAATATCTATGATGCAAATTAGTAACATTTGGCATAATTGGCATAATAGTAATTAGACAAAATTTCCAGTCTTGGGTATGTGGATTATTTTATTGATGCTGCTATCGGTTATTCCAGTCAACAATGAAAAAATCTGTAGAATATCATGAAATTAATAACACTGTCACTGAAACTAGGTAGATCAGGGATCATAGGTAACCACTTAACGTATGTACATACAGAAAGAGTGTTGAGCAGCACCTTATAACAAAAACAGTGAAATACTGAGGTGAATTCGCAATAACAGTCTACATGATGAGACACTTCCAACACATCCTTTTATCTGTAAATAATTGGTAGTATGTAGTTTTAACACAAAAGTGAAACATAATATTTGAAGCTGTAGTCTCTATAATACCAGAATAACGCTAAATTCTTAGAATGCTTCTAATTTTTTTGCCAATGACCTGTGCGTGGTGCAGGTGGTGAGCCCAACCATCAGCTCCCCAGTGTGTCAGGAACAGCTTGTCGAGGCCGGGAAGCTGGTCGACCGCTCAGTGGAAACCTGCGTTAAATCTTGCCGCTCGGCCAGCGACGATGGCGAGCTGCTGAAGCAAGTCGGGGCAGCAGCTGGTGTGGTGAGCCAGGCCCTCAGCGACCTGCTGCAGCATGTTCGCCACTACGCCAGCTGCGGAGAACCCATCGGACGATACGATCAGGCCACAGACACTATCATGAACGTGACAGAAAACATTTTCACTTCCATGGGTGACGCTGGTAAGTAACAGCCGTGGGTGAAGTCTTGCTGAAAAATGCATCAGTTCCATTTGTTTGAGAGCTTCATTCTCGATGGGACTGCACCACAGAACCCTACGATATTGTTCATATTTGTGTTCATTTCAACTTATCTTTAAATCACTGTTGAAACATTTTCAAAGCTGAGACTATTTATTATGGTTTGAGCCATGAGGCTGAAGAATTTCCAAACCCAGCCAATTCTCAAGGGGTTGTAGGAAACATGTCATCCAAAACCACAACAGAGCTTTGAATCTGGTCTCAATCAGCGTTAAGGAGGCTTTGAAACTTAAAAGAAAACACATGACCTGGGCAGTTTGGGGGACTACAAACTCCTTGTCTCCCATATAACAACACTGAAAAAAATAAATCTGTAGCCATAGATCAAAAGTTCAAGAGTATTGCTTGATTCCATATGTATGTAGGTTGTAAAGCAGCTCCATGTCTTGTCTTCTCTAGACATCTCTGAGTTATTTCCAGCTGGAGGTGGGTGTTTGGGAAACACAGCTTTTTATAGCAGGTGTGAGTGGGTTACATATATTTCGAAGACTTTAATTTGCTTTATAGAGGATGATTCACCAGGAACCTTTAGCTTTAGATACGTAAAGGTGCTGTAAATGTGATTCTGCCAGATGAGGCCATTTGCAGACATTCAGAAAAGAGCATCACAACTTTTACCATTTTGTGAATATGTGTGGTTGTACGTAACATTGAAAATTAGCCAACAATGCTACATGAACTTGAGTTTTACACTGATATAATGATATAAACATTTGTTTGTAAATCAGATACTTAGCCATCTCCAAAGTACTCCATGATTGAGCTCCTGTTGTCGTATTTATGCTGTGACACCTCTCTATACATTAAATGCATGTATATTGGTTCTGTTTGTGCACGTTTGTGTATTTGGTCCTATGAGTCTGTACAAAATAGCAACATTCAGTGAGTGAAAATATGAAATCTCCCCAGTGAGGGACTATTAAAGGCATTTTTCCTCTATTCTTTGTCAGATTACAAAATTTGATTCTAGTCACCCCCTGTTGTGCACATGTGCCAACACTGCTAAGGCACTGTTAGGAGTAAAGTAAGTGACTGATTGATTGATTAATTGATTGACTGATTATTTTATTTCGAATATAACAATAAAACCAAGACAACAAGAAAATTTAATGTGAAAAGAAAAGAAAACATATTCAAAAAAGAAGCGGGATGAAGTTTAACTTCAAGTCTGTTAGAGTGTGATAGTACTTCTGCAGCAGTGATCTGACAGATATTTGAAACACTGTGTTTATCCCAGTTTGTTTTGGCATTCATCACAAAAAGCACTTCCTCACTTTTGATGTTGAAATGAATGATGACACTTCACCAATGTAGCCATCACTTTCAAAAAGTTGTGCCTGTCGAAATGGATCCAATACAAATACACCAGATCTAACCCTTTTCTCCTACAGACATGGCTTGGATGTTAAAGCAGCTTTGTAGTGAATTTCAGCTGTTAACATGACCTTGTCTTTATGCTGCAAGCCTTGTAGATTTATGTGATGCTTTGACTGGGTTGTTCAAGCTGTATATCTGTATATTTTAACAGGAGAGATGGTTCGTCAGGCCAGGGTTCTAGCACAAGCCACTTCAGACTTGGTCAATGCTATGAGATCTGATGCAGAGGCAGAGGTGGATGTCGACAACTCCAAGAAATTGCTGGCTGCAGCCAAACTCCTAGCTGATGCAACGGCTCGAATGGTGGAGGCAGCCAAGGTAAAAGTATCTACTGTCACACTAAAATGTAAATGAAGGGTTATAATCTGTTGAAGTACCTCAATTCAATAACATCATCTTATTGCTTTTGTTAATAATTTCATTAGTACTCTATTGAAAATGAAAGTATATATTTCTCATTATATGTAATCAGTCTCGGAAAGTCATTTTCAACACATAAATGCATTGTTGAAAATGAAGTGAACTGAGCTGTTTTCATTTGATGAAATACACATTTTGGCATATTGCACGCAGTAGCTACCGGCATCGATTCACATCCAAAATAAAATGGTGCAGCATCAGTGACTCTTAATAAGCCCCTGGCACTGTTGAGCAGGATATTATCAGTGTGAAATACACAGGCAAGTGAAATGCTGCTTATGGCTCGTTAGATGTTTTTGATCTGTGACACATTAATCACCACATCACTGCTATTATCAAAGAGGAAGTGGGAATCTGGGACTGACGGTTTCCTTGGAAACTGTCAGAAAGCAGACAGAGCTAAATGCCTCTTTGCATCTATTGTACATCCAGTAAAAACAGAATTGTTAAACTTTCGTCACTGAGATCCGACTGCTTTTGTTATATTCTGTTTCATGTGTTATGGCTAAATGTGAATGTGTATGGATATCTGTGCACATCTCACGGATTTGTATCGCTGTGTATGTTACCCTCAGGGGGCGGCTGCCTACCCAGAGAATGAGGACCAGCAACAGAGGCTCAGAGAGGCAGCGGAGGGGCTACGTGTAGCCACTAATGCTGCAGCTCAGAATGCAATAAAGAAAAAACTTGTCAACAGGCTAGAGGTGAGTCATAGGAGTCAGCCTGTTTTGATCTTTGTGCTGTATGTCTATATGTTCCTAAATATCAATGAGAAAGATATGTTGCAATACAAACATGGCTTTACATTCCTTTGTATGGACTTAAATGATGGAGAGTCTAGACATTTGGAAAATGAGACACATGCCATAATGCGATTAATAAGATGCCTCAGCAGTTATTTGAACAATACGGTTCATTTAGTATATTTGTCTGTGTTATTTCTCTTTCCCGTAGCAGTGAGCTATAAATCCCATTAGTGCTCAGAATGAACTATCTGAGTGTAAAGATCTGTGTCTAGCCTCTGGTATCAGTTTGCCCCTAATGACTAGCCCCTCTCTGCTCTGGAGCGCCCAATGTTCAATTTCCCAGGCACATAAACTATGTATTACCCGCGGCAGGGATCAGCCTGTTATCAGACATACATCTGAGTCTGCATCTATGCATCAGATGGTCACAGTAATGGTCCTAATGGTCGCCTCCATCAAGAAAATGTGTGAGTCAGTGAAGATCAAATTTTCATTAATCTGCAAGTGTGCACGTAGCAGTTATTACACACACATTTAGGGCCTTAAGATGTCTTAATCTTACCTGTCTGTTGGCTCATGGAGATGAGCTTTCCTGCGGTCATCAAGTTTTTGCATTTATTTTTATTTACAACCAAAAAAGTAATTTATGAATGTACTGGGGTTAGTCTTAGAAAATAGTTATCCTCTCTGTCATGTCAGTTCTTTATGTGGTTCAGTCTTCATGTAATATATTGTGTGTTTCTTTTTCATTTACACCTCCTCATCCATTCACCAAGGATTGTCTTTCCCTCTGTTTTCAGTCTTGTCAACACTTCAAAGTAACTCTTGCGAGTATGAATTAATGTGACCTAAGCCATATATTTTTAGTACAAGAGGAAAGTAGTGTTGATCATTTCATGAAATAAAGAGATGAGCAGCATAGCTCACCTTTTTCCTCATCTTACACATTATTTTTGGTTTGGCTTGTGATCCATTTAGTTTGATCAACAGAACTTTGTCCAAAAACTTAACGTGACAGTATAAAACTGAACTGAGCAAAATGGAACGTTACTCTCAACCTGACACTAGTCTACTACTCTAGCTTCAGTCATTTCTGTTTGTATTTTTTCAACAGTTAGCAGCTAAGCAGGCAGCGGCTGCTGCGACTCAGACCATTGCAGCTGCCCAAAATGCGGCTGCTTCTAACAAAAATACTGCTTCTCACCAACAGTTAGTACACAGCTGCAAGGTAAGATCACTCACTCTCAAGTTAAATAGTAACTACTACAGCAAACATCATTGCTGTCTAACTGTAATCTTGCATATTTACATAGAATGTCTATGCTTTGTTAGTCTTGACACCTTTCAGTTTTTATCTTGATGCTCTGTATATTAAAATTTGTTTATGTGTTAATGATTGAAGGCAGTAGCAGACAGCATTCCCCACTTGGTGCAGGGCATGAGGAGCAGCCAGGCACAGCCTGAGGAGCTGGGTGCCCAGCGTGCCCTTATCATGGCCAGTCAAAGCTTCTTACAGGTTGGACACTACATAGTCAGCAACTATTAAACTCTCTGTCATCCAACACACACAAAAACTGCTCCTGTAGTGCTTATGAATTTGTTATTGTTTTTTGTCCCCGTCTCTCAGCCTGGAAGCAAGATGGTGACGTCTGCAAAGTCAGCTGTTCCGACAGTGGCTGACCAGGCAGCCGCTATGCAACTGGGCCAGTGTGCCAAAAACTTGGCTACCTGCCTGGCAGAGCTTAGGACAGCCACCCAGAAGGTATCTATACACAGCACTGAGAGAGATAGCAAGATTGCTCTCACTGATACAGTTGGGTTGTTATTGCTTGTGAAATGTTTATCATAAGACTATGCTTTGATCACATTTTAAAGTATCAAGTGCTGCATATTTCATTGCATCCTGACTGTTCTGTATGGTGGATGGATGAAGGTGAGTAAAATATAGGTCTGTGTTTTCTTTGAAGGCCCACGAAGCCTGTGGTCCTCTAGAAATTGACTCAGCCCTCAAAACTGTTCAGACCCTTAAAAGTGAACTTCAAGATGCAAAGATGTCTGTCATTGACAACCAACTTAAACCTCTTCCTGGAGAAACGGTCAGTGTATAACATTAAAGTTCAACTAATACATCTTTATGCTGATATTAGAAAGCTTGTAAGAAAAAAAATATGAATCTGTTTGTGTGTTGTTGCTGCTCACACAGTTGGAGAAGTGTGCTCAGGATTTAGGCAGTACTTCCAAGGCTGTGGGCTCCTCGATGGCACAATTGCTGACGTGTGCTGCACAGGGAAATGAACATTATACAGGTAAAAGAAGTCTATGCTTCACAGAAAGTATGTTTGAAAAGCTTAAGGAGCCCTGTAGTTAAATTATTTACCTCTGTCTAAATTACTTACCGTGCAGGAGAAGTTCCATGTAATACATGTATATGAATTGCTGACTGTAATGTTCACTAGAAAAAAATACCTTCTTCTAACTGTGCCAAGTGGGAATATGAGGACAAGGCAGGCAGAGGAAACTATGGCTCCTTTATTTATGCTATCACTGCGGCTTTAAACTGAATCCTTTGAATCCAGCATGGCATGCTTTGGCTGATTTACCATCAATTCTGCTTAACTGAAGATCTCAGGAGAGGAGAGATGAAGACAGATAGACAATAGCGTTTCTAACAATGAATGCTCCCAGGCAGCATTTCATGCTGTGGCCCAGGGTGCTGCTAGCTACTCATTAATCTTATTTTCACAAGATTTAACATTCCATCAGCAAATGGCTCCAGTTGGCTGGTTAACGCAATTTGATGCAATTTGCTGCTTTTCTTCTCAACTCTATGTGTAATAAGTTAGGGGCACCTCCCATGTGGGGCCATATTTATTATATTAACTCATTTATTAAAACAATAAGGGCACGTTAGGATCACAGTTTGTTCTCAGTGTGGTACTGCTAACTCTTGCCAGTTGATTCACACAATGCTGTTTTAAGAGCAATGAAAGGAAATGCAGTGCCTGACAAATTCTGTTGCTTAAACAGGACAAATACAAAAAAGCTAGCTGAAATCCATATGGGTAATAAAATGTCAAGTTCATTACACACAACCATGCTTACTTGTTACCAAACAAAGTGAAGGCAGGAAAGTGTGACCACTCAATTTCCTGTACATTTGTGGAATGTTTCACCTTTAAAACAGGTGTGGCTGCGAGAGAAACTGCACAGGCTTTACGGATATTGGCCCAGGCAGCTCGAGGTGTGGCCGCCAGCACCAGGGAGCCCCAAGCTGCAGCTGCAATGCTTGACTCGGCCCAGTGCGTCATGGAGGGCTCTGCCATGTTGATACACGAAGCCCATCAAGCTCTTGTTCATCCAGGAGATGCTGAGAGTCAGCAGAGACTGGCACAGGTAATATATATTGCTGAGATAGTGATTTTCATGTAAAGATCACATTGGTGCTGTCTACCTCCTTCTCTTTCCTCTACTGATTTGTAAACATTTCTCCTTTCAATAACAATCCTCCCCTGTATGTGTTGCTATTTTCTCTCTGCTCTGTCTCTCGCCTAGTATTCCTCTCTCAAGAGTGCCAGAGTAAAACTGCTCACTCTCCTGCAGCCCCTCAGGGGATAAACATATTGTTTGGCATATATCTGTGACAGCAGCATAAATTAGTGACACGGATTACTGTGCACCACTGTGAGCCCAATTTGCATTTGAGATGTTTTTCCCCTTATAGCTTTGCTCAGGGACTTTGTATTATGTAGCACATTGTTAGAATGACTAATGGTAGTCCACTGACAGAACATTGTGCTGTGTTTCAGGTGGCCAAAGCAGTGTCGCACTCCCTGAATAATTGTGTGAATTGCCTGCCAGGCCAGAAGGATGTTGACATGGCCCTGAGGAGCATTGGAGAAGCCAGCAAGAAACTGCTGGTGGACATTGTGAGTCCCATTCAAGTTTTTGTCCAGGTCTTTCTCAATGTTTAAGAATTCTTACAATGTTTTAAATTTAGTTTTTGATATTCGAGGTCTGGAATCGTAGGAGGCGAGGCATTAAATTAGATCTGTGGCAGAATTAATTAGCATATCTGTGTTTTGTTCAGTTTTTGTCATGTTTTACCTGCATTTCCTGTCATACAACAATTCCTGTTTGGTTGTAATATGCAAATGACCTCTAGGGTCAATTGGCAAATCTGAATATGTCTATTCTTGTAAAGTCCCATGATCAGAAAAGAATCACTAGTTTTTCTCCCAAAAAATAACTCAAGGGTGGTGGGTTTCCTGTATTTCTTGTGTCTTGATTTGTTTTGTTGTAGTATTGTCTTTTGTTTGTTTGTTCTTTTTATTAGTTATTTTTGCCTGAATTAAAAAGGTCTCAAAAGTTGTTAATTTTGTACTTGCACAAATACCAGTTTTAAGTCTATGTATTCATACACAACTTTCCTTCTATACACTGAAACTTTTCTAACAGGGGAGGTTATTTCCATTTGACTTCATTTCTGATATCCTCCTGTAGGATCTAATTGATGTGTCTTGCCTTTGAAGCTTCCTCCCTGCAGTAAGACGTTCCAGGAGGCCCAAACTGATCTGAACCACACAGCAGCTGAGCTCAACCACTCTGCAGGCGAGGTCGTCCACTCCTCTCGCGGAACTAGCAGCCAGCTGGCCGCGGCCTCAGGGAAGTTCAGCCAAGACTTTGATGAGTTCCTGGATGCTGGCATTGAAATGGCTGGACACACCCAAGTAGGTTTCATGGTCATGCTACCCCTACATGGAAACAATTCAGTGATCACCCATTTCTACCAGTTTTTGAATGTTTTACACATGGAGAAGAAAATTCAGACCTATGACTAACTAGATGCTAATGCATAAAATGTCAGGGGGTCTATCTCAGATTTTGATGTCACTTCAGTACCTGAGCTATTTAAGTCATTTGTTAATTAGACCTTTTCATCTAATTCACTTAGGCACATGATTGTCCCCAAGAGTACACAACACAGTCAGATGAAATGAGATCTTGTGATGTTATTCTTCTGGTTATTTTGCTCATTAATTTGGAAAGATCATCTGGGATTTTAGTTGATGTAGCATGACATCCAGGCGTTAATCAGGCTCATAGATGGTTGTGAGAGATTGACAAGAGGGACATAGTCGGTGTGGACACATTGGGTGCAGTTTTTTTAGTCCCTTGACAGGTGTTGTTAGTGCAATAAAAATCTGTCTGTGTATTTTGATCATGTTGGATACAGCTGTAAATAATCTCCATATTCATCCATATTTTGCCTATTTCTGTGCAGAGCAAGGACGACCAGATCCAAGTCATTGGTAATCTGAAGAACATCTCAATGGCGTCCAGCAAACTGCTGCTGGCTGCCAAGTCTCTGTCTGTGGATCCAGGCGCCGCCAATGCTAAGAATCTACTAGCTGTGGCAGCAAGGTGCGATAAGAGGCAGACAGCAATCAAATGTGCATCAGATATTTTCTTTATTTCCTTCTTATGAATGCCACCGAATATCTGATTGTAAACTGAACCCTTTTGCAGTGAATATGAATCCTGGCTGGAATTGAAGCAAGTTATGAAAAATCTGATTTTACACTTAAATGTCACAACATCTCTGTACTGCATCTGTATGCCACTCCTAAACTGTGTCTGTTCATCGTTGCTGGAGGGAGTATCCTCCCCCTAGTGGAGAGAAGCCAAGCAGCTGCTCCCACAGGGCTTTGGGGCTGACTGACTTCTCTCTGTCTAATTAGGAAGATGGAAGCTTTGGCTAGAGTCTGTCTGTGCTCAGCTAGGCTGAACACAAACTCAAGACAATCTCTGCGCTCCTGTGCACTGTGTTAGCCTATTGCAGTAAGAGGCCGGCAATGGGATGCTTGTGTCAAGGAGCCAAAAGCATCCGTGAGTGCGAGTGAAGCCAGGCTGTGCGTGCATACAGAGGACACGTGGGAACTAAAAAGGTTGTGTGGCTGCCTGTGTGTTTCAGGGCGGTGACAGAGAGTATTAACCAGCTGATCACGCTCTGCACCCAGCAAGCAGCAGGACAAAAGGAGTGTGACAATGCCTTGAGGGAATTGGAGGTAGTTGTCCTTTCACTGTACAGTACCACACACAGACCACTTTCTCCTCAGGCCTGTTTTCTGTTGCCTGTACATGCCTGTATCTTTTTCATCAGGGAAACAAAAGTCCACATGAATCCTAGAGTCATTCATTGGGGATGGAAATTAAATTCAAACCTATCATCAGTTATACTTGAATAGATGACAATATGTGTTTTTTGGTTATTTATATGTGTTAATAGCAAAATATTCCAGTCAGCTAATTACATTTATATTCTTTGCTTCTGTAAATCAAATTAAAACGCTGAAAACTATTTTCTTATAGCAGAAGATTTAGCAGATTATCCACATCTTACTTCTTTTGTGTGTATACAGGCTGTCCGAGGGCTCTTGGATAATCCTAACGAGCCTGTCAGTGAACTCTCCTACTTTGACTGCATCGAGAGCGTCATGGAGAACTCAAAGGTACAGGCTTTCAAAAATAATTGTATGCACTGTGTACTTAAAGTGTCAGAAATACTTGATGTGGCAGGCGGCTGAAGACCTTATTTTGGTTCATGTTTTCTCAATTTCCCCTTGCCATAGGTATTAGGAGAGTCGATGGCTGGCATTTCACAACACTGTAAGACAGGTGATGTGGCAGCCTTTGGGGAGAGCGTAGGTGTGGCATCCAAAGCCCTATGTGGGCTCACTGAAGCTGCAGGACAGGTAATGGTTATGCACTTGGGACACAAGGAACTATCAGTACTCTCAAAAATGCTGTTTTGAATATAATGTTTTCACTACTTAAACTTTAAAACCTGCAATTGATCACCTTGCTTACACAATATATTGAATCATTGCATCTTTTTCTCATGCTACATATTGTAGCTTCAGATTTTTCCTTGTATATAGTTCTATTATACGCAGTTAACCTTTGAGTATATCTATTCATTTATATATTTACTAGAGAGTCAGAGAATGTTTACTACATATGGGGATCTTGGCATGACTGTAACAGCAAATCCAGTCTTGCAGGACACCTAGAGATATGTGCTGTTTCAAACCAATAAATTGTTGCAACTCTGCATTGTTTTCTTCCCTGTAGGCCTCTTATCTTGTAGGTGTGTCTGATCCCAATAGTCACTCAGGCCACGAGGGGCTGGTGGATCCCATCCAGTTTGCACGGGCCAACCAGGCTATACAGATGGCTTGTCAGAACTTAGTAGACCCTGCCAGTAGTCCCTCACAGGTAAGAAGGTCCACTTGGGGCTGCACAACATTAGAACCTAGCATATGGAGGCCACATTGTGATTATGTATACAGATCTCTTGTGACTTCAATTAAATGGATCATTACATCTGAAAAATTGCCCAGTATGTTGTAAGTAATCCATCCAGACACCTCACTAAATTGGTTCCTTTTACACAACTCTGTTTGCTATTTGTTGGTGATTCTTGTGTCAGGTCTTGTCTGCAGCAACGATTGTAGCTAAGCACACCTCTGCGCTCTGTAATGCCTGCCGCCTGGCTTCATCTAAAACATCCAACCCTGTGGCAAGGAGACAGTTTGTCCAATCTGCCAAAGAGGTGGCCAACACCACTGCCAACCTCGTCAAAACCATCAAGGTCAACTCCCCAACTGATCAAAACGTTGAGTGTAAATTTGTTACAACATCTATTTCGTCTCGTGAGAAGCTGTGGATGTCTGCACAATACAAATGAATGTCTGTTTAAGCAGTTGTTTACAAGAATGGGCAAACATTGTCTCATTTCAGGCTCTAGATGGTGATTTTTCAGAGGAAAACAGAAATAGGTGTCGTGTCGCTACAACCCCACTTCTTGAGGCTGTAGAGAACTTGTCGACATTTGCCAACAACCCTGAGTTTGCAAGCATCCCAGCTCAAATCAGCAATGAGGTATTTATGTGTCTGTTTTAAGTTCCTGATTTGGTTTTTTCCTCTTCTTTTTCTATAACTGCAAATGAATAGATATATTTGTTTTACTTAAAAGTTAAGGTACATCTATTAAGTCGGACAGACTCATATCTAGAAGATCACAAAGCCACTCCTCAGAGAGGGCTGAAGAGTTATGTTTGCAACTATTACTCTCTTCCTTTGAAACAGGCCCTTCTTCTGTGAGCAAACAGTGTAAGGTTTGTACAACAGAGCGAAAATTGGATTGAGGTTCAATTTATCCTTTTCTTCTAATGTCAAGAAAATGACTCAAGTAGAAAGATGGATTTTTATTTTTCAATCTGAGCTGAAAAGTCCTCATGCAGTCCTCTAAAAGCTTTATGGCTGTAATCTGTTGGAGGGCAGTGTTTAACGGCACTCTCTCTCAGCACAGCTGCTCTAATCTTCAGCTTGTTAATCTAATTGTCGAGGGAGGCTTTGGCTCGGATCATAAAGACTGAAGGTGTTTCTTCCTGCGTCTCTGTAAAGCTGCCTTTCTAATCTCATCCCTCCCTTTGATTGCACCTTTGATCTCTCCAAGGTAGTCAAGGAATATTAACAACTCTTTCATACTGATGTGGCCATGTCTTTGCTGTTGAGCCGGTTACCTGAGCTGTTGTTTCACCTGCGCTAATTTTGTTCTTACCCACAGGGCTCAGCAGCTCAGGAGCCTATTGTTCGCTCTGCCCGCTCAATGTTAGATAGTTCCACTTTTCTTTTGGAAACAGCCCGCTCACTGGTCCTTAACCCTAAAGATCCTCCAACTTGGTCCATACTAGCTGGTCACTCCAGAACGGTATCTGATTCTATCAAGAGCCTCATCACCTCCATCAGGTTGGTGTTTAATTTAAGTACTAAGTAAGAGTCGTGATGGGGGAGGGTCTGAAACCATCAGGCTTATTCTGTGATAACTGTACAGACACATTAGTTTTAGCTGCTGAAACTCCTGCTGCCTTGTAATAGATTGTTGAAAGAGCAATAGTGAGATCAAAAGGCATGTGAAAGTGAAGTAGCACTCCATCAAATTATTTAATATTATTTGTCACCTTCACTCACTAAGTTCATTCACTCTATTCACAAAGCAGCTCGAATGCTGAAAACAGTGCATTTGATTTCTATAGAATGAACCCATTTGAATGGACATTGTTTAAAAAATGCTAATTATTTTGCACAAAAACCCAGACTTATATTTTTATCCAATATTTCTGGTGGCAGGGACAAGGCACCTGGACAGAGGGAGTGTGATTACTCCATTGATAACATCAATAAGTGTATCCGGGACATTGAGCAAGCTTCTCTGGCAGCAGTTGGGCAAACCCTGCCCTGCAGAGATGATATCTCTATGGAAGTAAGTTCAAGTACCCCATCAACTCTGTCTCTGTCTAAGGCAAAGAACTTAATTGGATATGTAGCCACTCTGTTGTGGCTTACACTGTAAATCTCTGCCATTGTAACTCACCAGGCACTCCAGGAGCAGCTGACATCCTCTGTGCAGGAGATTGGGCATCTGATTGATCCTGTCGCCACGGCAGCCAGAGGTGAAGCTGCCCAACTAGGACACAAGGTGCTGGTCTGATCATATATCCCTTCATCCCCTCTGGATTTCTAAAGAAAACCCTATTCTGTCTGTTTTCTATCCTGTGATCCAATTGTTTCTCAGACAGATCTTTTTAAACTCACTCTCCCAGGTGACCCAGCTGGCCAGTTATTTCGATCCACTCATTGTGGCATCAGTAGGACTGGCCTCTAAACTCCACGACCACCAGCAGCAAATGACTATCCTGGATCAGACCAAGACCTTATCTGAGTCTGCATTGCAAATGCTCTACGCTGCCAAGGAAGGCGGAGGGAACCCAAAGGTGATATGTGGTTATTAGCTAAATTTATATGAATGGATGAAGCTATTTTTTACCACAGAGCAGATGGAAGACATCTTTGCAATGATTTCATTTTCCCACAGTTTCCTTATTCACCAGCTATAAATAATTTTCACATAATGTATCTCATATGGAGCAGATTTTATGGCTCTCTATTAAGACTAAAATTTGTTTCAAGTTCTTCTTGATCATTTTTAAACCATTTTCACACCTTTTAATCTCATTTATATTGTATGCATACTTTTCTATCATAAATTAGCTTGTCTGAACAGCTTTGCATGCCACTTTCAAGTTTGCAACCAATGACATTTAGGAGGTAACACCTTTTGTTACTTTGAAAATCTGGCCCAGTGATGTTTTCTTGTATGACACTGGGTACTTACCCGCTGTAGGGACACTCTCGAGATGTTGTCAAGTTGATAAATTTGCTTCTGGCTAGACTCAGACAGTGTCACAAAGGCATTAATCAGCCAAATGTGTCCCCAGGCGTCCCATACCCACGATGCCATCTCTGAAGCGTCCCAGCTGATGAAGGAGGCTGTAGACGACATCATGGTGACTTTGAATGAGGCGGCCAGTGAAGGAGGCATGGTTGGGGGCATGGTGGAGTCCATCGCCGAGTCCATGGGCAGGGTGAATAACAGTCTGCATGTCTGGCTAGAGAATACATGAATATGTGATAACGTCTCATGAGAAATCGTTACAGGTTGTTTAAAAGAATTTCAGGTGACGCCTATCTCTAACTTTAATTGTCGGAAGGCAAAGAGAGCAATTCCTTTTAAGAGTAATTCCACTCTGGGTGTGCTGAGATTCTGTCAATGTCAGTGACTCTCATTAGTCTGGTAGATGACAAGTTTTAAATCCACAGCCCACTGGTGATGTTAGTTGTCAGTCATCCTGCTGGGGGAAATGTCACAGTGGTGACAGCTTGGTTAATAATTGATGATGATCTGCACACTCAGACGTATACAGTTAGCTCAGATCTTGTATTTTACTCTTTACTTTTGAATTTCAGCCATCATTAAAACACCATTAGCATATAAAACGTTGAACAAAGCTATGCATATGTGAAAAGGGTTTACATATGCTCATTAAATGCTGTTTAATGGTTGAAAAATTATATAGTCTTTCCCGTAAAAAGACCTTGGGTTGCCAGATGGTGTGTATCCAGTATTGTACTGTATATTCTTTTCCAGTGAAGCTCGACTCTTCAATTCATCATTCTAAGTGTGGACCATCTGACCTCTAGAAAAGAATCCATAGCATCCTGGCTACCCAACTCTTAATGATTTATTAACATTTGTAACTGTAGACTGACATTCTTCCCACATATCGTTGGTATTTCTATACTCCAGTTTATTGCAGTTTCCCTCTTGTATGCATAGACACTGATGTAATTAAATTTGCATGATATTTGCAGATATATTGTCATGGTCAGGTTATTAGTCAAGCTGTAGTCTATGTTAGGGGTTACTTTTTTTCACATGCATGAAAAGATAAAGCAACCAGTGACAAATTGTCAACCTGTTGACCTTTAGCTCATTCTGTATATAAAGGCTGACAGTCTGGCAAGCAAAAACATGCTTGTTTCCATTTAACGTCTTCTCTGTAATTTATAAACCATGATAAGAAACACTAGTGATACTGATTTGTATAGCTTCTCTTCATGGGTTTAATTAAAAACAACATCACTAATAGTAGACTGTCAGAAAGATAAAAAGGAAGCAGTAATTTGGGCAAATCGTCACATGCAAAATCCAAATGATGATAATAAATTGATCAACTATTTAATGATTGTATAAATGTTAGTACCTGGTTTAAAGATGTAAAAATCATTCACATTTTCCTCGCCACAGCTGGATGACGGAACACCACCAGAACCTGAGGGCTCCTTTGTGGACTATCAGACCACTATGGTGAAGTTCTCCAAGGCAATTGCTATCACAGCACAGGAAATGGTGAGCTCACAAATGCACTTTAAAATCTGTGTGTTTTCCATTACACTGCCATTATACAAAGTCAATATTCGTCAGCTGCTTCTACTGAGGATGTGTGTTCTCTCTGCTGCCAGATGACCAAGTCTGTAACTTGCCCCGAGGAGCTTGGTGGCCTTGCGTCTCAGGTGACAGTGGACTATGGGCAGTTAGCACACCAAGGTCGCCTTGCTGCAGCTACTGCAGAGCCAGAGGAGGTGAGAGGACATGCTCTGGAAGACGTGGATGAAAATTACAGGCTCTTATGAAAGATGTAGTCGATGACGGCATACATCATTTTCCACTTGTGCCCCTGAAATGCCAGACTGAAATATCTGCCTAGGTCTGGATTTTACACTAAAAATGCTTCCGGATGTATTCACTCACACACCGATCCAAGTGCATGTTTTCTGTTCTTTGATATGACGCCCCTTCCTCAAGGCTGCTCCTGACAGTGTGAGATCAAACAGAAATACAGCCCTGCAGCATCCATCATTCTCTGCATCCACACAGATTTTTTTGTGTAGTCCAGAGGACAGCAATGTATGGAAACACTGGACTAATAAGCACAGAGCTCTTATCAATATCTTGTATATAACAGGCTGCTCAAAACCCTGCTGGTTACCATAGCGACATTGTGCCTCTACAAATCTAAAAGCCTATAGTGATGCTTATAATGAAGTACCACCCACCCATGAATCTCAGTCTGGAAATTAAAGGTGTAGTGCCAGCATTCTCTCTCTGAGGGTGCTTGAAATCATTTTTCATCCACCCACTGGATAAGAGACATGCCAGTTTAGAACATGAATGTGATTGTGTAGTACAGAAGAGAGAAGATGGATGCAGCGTAAGTTGATGCCTCGTTTTGCTCGCAGGTTGGTTTCCAGATTAAGACACGTGTGCAGGAGCTGGGTCATGGCTGTATCTACCTGGTTCAGAAGGCTGGAGCCCTGCAGCTCAGCCCCACTGACAGCTTCTCCAAACGGGAGCTTATTGAGTGTGCCCGAGCCGTCACAGAGAAGGTAAGCTACAGGGACTGAAACTAGCACACTATCATGCAGAAGGAAGGTTTTTTTAATATCTTGACATTGCAAGTGAACTCTAATTTTGCTGTCATAATTTGCCATCTTTGCCGTTTGAAGCTCAGTAGGGGCATTAACTCAGCATTAGCATTTTTATAAAAAATATATTTTATGCATTAAGTCAGTGCTGTCGCTGTATACTCTATGTCCCCATTTGAATAAAGACAACTTATTATAAATGTCTGCAGCTGCAGGCTTTAAGGAGAAGCAGTTCATAGGTGATTAATTGTTTACTGTCCTCAATCTGACAAGTATGCATACTTTTATTTTAGCTCGTTGTTTGTTAACCTTGCATGGATTCTGTGAAATATACAGTAAATATATGGTATTTTATACAGTAATAAATTGTGTTTTGCCTTACCGGTCATACAGGTCATGACTACAGGCTCTTGTTACCGCACTCATACTGTGAAGCTAATAATAATACTAATGTGTCCCTGCTGTGACCCTGGCAGCAACTACCTAGCACTGCCTGCTCACACATTAAAATTCTTTTTACCTGAGACTATGATTTGAGTCAAGACTCTTATTAAACTTGTATAATTTGTGGTGTCATGCTTGCTGATACCTGAAATTTGTGCCTTATTCAGAAATAGCTCTCAAGGTGTTTGATTTGTTTATGAGAGACAAGTAGACAACTGTCTTCAAGGTAGTCATTTAGAGTCACTGATGTAATGTAATTGTGTAGTAAATTCAGATTTAATGTGTGTTTAACCCTGCTCTCTCCTCTCACCCCAAGCTTCACCCTTTAGTTGAGGTTATTTAGATCTTTAATCTAAATATGTTCAACCTGTTTTATGAAGGCATCTCTTCTTCCAAAGAGGAAAATGTCTTTCATTCTTGGAAATTATAGAATCTGCTGTTTGTACTGCAGATCTTTTTTCACCTTTAACAGCAGGATGAATATGGGACCTCTGCATCCCTTAATCTGTGTTTCACATGTTTTAGGTGTCCTTGGTGCTGTCAGCACTGCAGGCGGGGAACAAAGGCACCCAGGCATGTATCACAGCAGCCAGTGCTGTTTCTGGCATCATCACTGACCTGGACACCACCATCATGTTCGCCTCAGCTGGAACTCTGAACCCAGAGAATGACGAATCTTTTGCCGACCACAGGTGCAATGACCCGGCCACAAGCAAGATAATAATTTAACACCTCTAATCCCCCATAAAGTGCAACATACCTGAAACTATTTTATTTTCAGTTTAGAAAAGGTATTAAAATATACAATGACTTTCAGAACACACAGTTAATAAAAGAATCCCCTCCAGTCATGTTATAGGCCATATTAAAAATATTCTGATGTGAATAATAATTTCTTTTTGAAAATAGTTTTTCTAGAACGAAATTCAATGACCTCAATAAAATAGTTAAACTGACATTCACATCTCTTATTGAAAACACCACATTTTCTAAATATGCAAATATTTTTGAATGCAAAACCTTAACTGTCAGATACAAGAGGTTTCCTACTCTCCTAAAAGTCTATTTTCAGTGTATAAGTACTGATGACTTCCAATTTCCACCTCACTCCTGTAAACGTGTTGTAATACTAGATCGTGCTTGGCTCAGTAATGTCTGTGATTTACTAATCCTGTTCAAGTGTACACATCTTGAACTCAGATTTTAGGTGAGTACAGATAAGCTTCCCACCTTAATATGTGTGTACTGATTGAAAATACTTACATATAAGCCTACTTTTTTGATGACTCACTTACGAAGGGCAGTTTGCCAGAAAAGCTTAGATATTTTTCATATAATGGATGAAAATATGAACTTGTCCCCACTAAACAAACATTCTGTTGCTAGAAAAGCAACAGCTTTCTTTCATATTTCTGGTACTTGAGTATTGACTGTGGAGCAGATTGTGACACAATGTGTGCCGTCCCTTAGGGAGAGCATCTTGAAGACGGCCAAGGCGCTGGTGGAGGACACCAAGCTGCTGGTTGCTGGAGCTGCATCCAGCCAGGAGAAGCTGGCCCAGGCTGCCCATTCCTCAGCCAAAACCATCACCCAGCTCACGGAGGTGGTCAAACTGGGAGCAACCAGTATGGGCTCAGAAGATCCTGAGACACAGGTGATGAAAATACACCCATTTAACCTAAACAGCCACAGATGTTTTGGCCATATGTCATCATAGTTGTGTATTTGTTATTTCTCCTGCTATATCTCTGGTAATTTATTATTGAATTTTAACCCTTTAATAAAACTTAATATCATTATACAGTTCATTAGAATTAGTCATCTGCTATAAACGTCCTTTATCTTTCAGTACTCCCCAGCATTAGATTCTCTGTGTAATTGCAGTATTATCTGATGCACATAGTGTCTCCATCCTCCCTGTGTGTATATCTCTATCTCTGCCCTCCACAAAGTCTGAAGTATCATGACTAGGTGGGTGTGATAAGGGCTGCAGTGTTAAATCCTCTCCCCAGGGTATTACTGATAAACCTATACTCTGGCCATTGTGCCATATTGATTCCAGCACTATCTCCTCAGGTGGTTCTGATAAATGCAGTGCGGGATGTAGCAAAGGCCCTGGCCGAACTCATCGGTGCAACCAAATGTGCCGCGGGCAAGGCTGCTGATGACCCGTCCATGTATCAGCTGAAGGGTGCTGCCAAGGTAAAGGAATATGTACAGCTCACACAAATGACTGCCATATCTGGTTAGTTATACTGATTTCAGCAACACTGTGTGTGATGTATTATTGATCTAATACATCCTTGAATTAGCAGAATTACAGGGGTCCTATTCAGAAAAATAGAAAAATACATACATATTTACATCTACAGTCTCACCAGCCACTTGAAAGAACAAATCAGTCAGAATATGACATACATGTTACCTGTTAGTTTGTAAAACCATCTGTTTACATAATAAACATCGGTCTATTTGTGCTCATATGTCAAATGTTATGTGAAAAATCTCATCTGAGATGTCTTAAATGTTGAATTTGCAAATTACAGAGTATGAAATTGCAGAGAAATCTTGGAATTCTAACTAAATTAAAGCTATATTAAAGCTATACTTAAAATATTAAAGCTATAAGATATGAAGAGCTAACAGATAAAAACAAACCCTTATAAACAACTTAAAAGAAGATGGACTACATTAGCTCTACTTTCTAACCTTAGTGATTGTTGCTACATGTGGCTGCATAGGGTTTTTTGTGTTTTTCCACTAAATGGATTTAGGGCCACCCATGGCCCTAGTCATGTTGACAGATTGTTCCTGGTCCTCTAACATATGGTGACCTCTTAATGGGACCCTCTCAAACTCCTGGTGTTCATGTTGCTCAAATTCCTTACCCAGTAATCTAGACTTTGATGTTTTGGAGAGCAAAGAGAGGAAAAATCTCATCATGAGTACATTTTAGGATTACTTTTTATCTATATTATATAGCTTGTAGCAGCGTTGCCACTAGACTAAGCTACAAGCTTGTATTATTGCCACTCAGCAATCATCTTCCAATAATTTGGAAATGAATTCTTCATTCCTCTGTTTCTCATGTATCTTTAGCTTGATAAGTACTTTGGCACACGTAAGCATGATTCACCTGAAGAAGAACCAGTGCAGGAGGAGGCAAAAATGTATTTGTAATCAGATGTTTTGTGGCTCAGGAGAAAGGGCTCCACCTCCTGGTTTGATTGTGAGCATCATCATTACTTGCTTTATTTGACAGGTCATGGTCACCAATGTGACGTCTCTGCTAAAAACAGTGAAGGCAGTGGAGGATGAAGCCACTCGCGGGACGAGGGCATTGGAGGCCACCATTGAGTGCATCAAGCAGGAGCTGACAGTAAGAACACCTGACAGGCCAAACCTCTTCTTTCTGGCCTAGTGGGAGTCATCTGATGAGACGCAGCCTCTTCACAAAGCTGGCTCAAAGAGGGCCAAGGATATCTATGTCTGTTATTCTGGACAAAACAGAGGAGCTTTTTGTTCTTTTTTTCTCTATTATCTATCCGGCTTCTTTTCTCCTCCTTTCCCTCATCCCCTGCAGGTTTCTCACAGCTCTTATCAAGGTCTGGGGAATGGGGAGAGTGAGAAAGGAAGAAGATTTCAAGAGCTTGTTTTTTGTAATTTACTGCTAATCCTTATCATAGGACCTCCAGCTGAAGAGTAGACTTAACCATCTCCAGCTGAAGCCAAATTCAACACAGTCTACTGAACTGGCTGTATGACTGTTACGTACATCAGGATGTTTAATTGTTTAACCTTACTGTTATTCTGCCGCTGCAGTCCATCAGTTCTTCACTAACACAATTTACCATCCACACTGACATATTTGAGCTCAGGTCATGCATATATCCAACTACCTGTGTCTGCTGGTCATTGTCATGCCAGGTGTTCCAGTCCAAGGACATCCCAGACAACTCCACCACACCCGAGGAGTTCATCCGTATGACAAAGGGCATCACCATAGCAACTGCCAAGGCAGTGGCTTCGGGCAACTCCGCTCAGCAGGAGGATGTGATCGCCACTGCCAACCTGAGCCGTAAAGCCATCTCTGATATGCTGACTACCTGCAAGGTGCTAATCCACACCGCCCTGCCAGAACAGGCCTCACACAGAGAGCACCAGGCTGCCAGGGAACATGTGAGCTCAGCCTGCTGAGAGCTGATAGCACGTTAGAGTCCAGTCTACTTTATGGCTGCTCCCACTGGTAGTGACTCAGTCGCTTTTCAAAGTGCAGTGGAAAATCAGTCAGGATGTCCTTCAACAAAAAAAAGAATATTTAAAACAGGAAGAAGTTGCTATCGTTTCCTTTAGAAAACAAAAATGTTACAAACAATTAATCAAATTTTGCACCGAAAATGATCATTTCTAGGTCAGTAATAAACAAGGCAAGCTCACGTAACACCTTTACATTTGTACTGATTTCAAACAACCCAGTGCAAGCTCATTTTTCTGTCATTTTTTTTTTCACAATATTGTTTTCTCTCCATTGTAGCAAGCAGCGCACCACTCTGAAGTGGCTGAGGAACTGAAAATCAAGGCTATGCAGTATGGTGCAGAATGCACCACCGGATACATCAACCTTCTGGAGCAAGTTCTGCAGGTTAGAATCAGACTGATGTCTGTCCTGTAACACAACAGACAGATCTTAGATGGATGTAACCATGTGTTGTACAGGAGTTTTTTTTCTTTTTTTTGTTAAATCTTGTAATTTTTTAGAAGTATGTCCTGCTTTGATTTATTCTTCTGCTTACTGTAGCATCACCCTCCCTAATATAATAATACATATAGGGTCATCAACCTTCTTGATGTAATTCCCATGAAAAGAATATGTTTGTATTAGTGGTAATTTTTTATAACAGCTTTGATAGAGTTAGTAGAATGAATGGTAAACAGCGAGGTGACTTGTAACAGTGTTCTAATTAATGTGCTGCTTAATTAATGATCTTCTTGGCATAATTAGGTGTGCATCATGTTGATTGTGCCAGGATATTAGCCTACCAAAGTACCTTTGGTGGAAAGAGCTTCATGTGTTTTGCCTGCTTTTTCAATAGCAATTTTTTATTTTTTTATTTTTTTTGTAGTGCTAGACAAACATTGTGATGAGGTAACAAAAAATACAAGACAAAACGTCTGGCATTCTAATTCATAGGCTTTAAGACATACAAGTTCATAGACACAAGACAACACAGAATAGTTCATAGACATTAAACAAAACAAAGACAGGTGCAAACAGAGGGCTATTTACAGGCGACTTTGTGAGTTAGAGCTAGTTTTTTAAGTAAGAGAGAAATATATATGAAAAAAAAAACCTCAACCACACTAACTGGAAAAAGTACAGTCTCTTCTACCACATCGATTGTCATTAATCCCACCAAGTCAATTATTTTTGTTGCTGTTATTTATTTATTTATTTTTTTAAGTTTATTTCAGTTTTATTTTACAACATTATACATTCAGGTATAATCAGAGACCTGAGTAAAGAAACATGAAAAGGGAGAGAAGTCAAGTCTTCAAATCCAGCTTGTGTTTCCCTTTTTGTATGATTTACACTCAGATCGAAGGGCAAGTAATTTATTAAAAGCCGTCAAATATCCATAAACGTGGTGTCATTTCTCTTCACTGTAGCACTTAGTCTATCTATTGGCAACACTCTTTGCAAACATTTCTTTGCACCACTGGGTTACAGTAGGTGGTTTGTCATGAATCCAATTGAATAATATGCATTTTCTCGCTTGAAATAGTAATTGTTGCGTTTAAGTAAAATTTTTAGGTGGTAACTCCAATAGAAATTGTCCTGGATCTTTACAAATCATGTGCTTCAGTATTGCACTCATCTCTTTAGCAATAAATGACTAAAACTTAGATATTTTGGGGCAGTTCTAAAAACAACGTATATGTCCAAACACTCATATTACATTTGATGCACATTGGTAAACTGTCAGGATCTATTTTGTTCATGACATGAAGTGTTCTGCGCTGTCTTTAAAGCATTCTATACAGTATTTATTTGAATTTAGTACTGATGAAGAGTGAATGAGTGGTCTGGTGTTGCTCTTTTTTCTTAAAATGTGTGCGTACATGTGAATTTCTGTGGGGGAAAACTTGCTACATACTTGTATAACTGATATTTTGACATTCTTATTTATTCTTCACATTACATTTCCTTACGTCTGTTGTATAAATGTACTCTTTATGTTTACTGCATCCCTGTGCTCGGGCGGGTTCTTGTGTGTTCAGGTGCTTCAGAAGCCCACACCGGAGCAGAAGCAGCAGCTGGTCGTACACTCGAAGCATGTGGCGGCGTGTGTGACAGAGCTCGTCCAGACAGCTGAGGCCATGAAAGGTGAGACCACACACACACTGCTGATGTCCACTGTCACACACGGCAGGCACAAACTAGAGTCGGGCGTGAAGAACTTAAGTCACTAGAAGCGCAGAATCTATCTGATGTTAGGATTTTATGGAACATTTTATACATATGGAAGTTATAAATTTAGCCTTTTGAGTGTTTAAAGTGCTTTATGAAACAATATTATGGTGTTTTATTTGAAGATGTACATTTTATAGAAGCTTGCTCATCCAATAGTGGCTGGAAACAGATGTGAATGCTGAAATAACAGAGGCATTTGAGGTTCTGTGATGTAAAACCTTAAAAGCTTAAAATCGTAAGCAGGGAGATTCCCAATAGGGGCCAACTCAATTTGTTAAAATGTGAAAAACCATGACAGGATTGTGGAGATGGTAGAGATTAGTCAAAGAAGCCCTAATCCTCTTGTGCATGAATAATATTATGTGTTATTGACTCAAGCCACCGAACCTGTCTGTGGCCCTAATAAAGACAGGTCATAAAAATCACTTTAGAATATTGAAATCATACTAGAGAGTGATTGCTGTGCAAATTGTTCCGAATTAAGCTCTGCTAGGCGGTTATGACACAAACGCACTTGAGTGTTTCCTCTAGAAGCTTCATTGGTGCATCTGACAGGAGTAATAGATTGTGTTTGGATGAGAATTAGATTTCAGCGTATAGTCTGAGACCCAGTGGGGCTATCCACTCCACTTCTCTAATGTCCCATGTGCTCTCTCCCTCTCTCTGTGTCTCGCTTTTCTTGCTGCCTCAGATGGAGGTAAGTGGGATATGGTGTGTTTTGTTCCTCCAGATCACCTTTCATATAGTCAGAAGGGGGTAGACGGCTCGGGGGTGGGGGTGCAGAACAGATTTCCCCAGAGCTCAACATAATCTATGAAAACATTGTTCCATCTGCTTTACCAAGCTGTTCCCAAACAGCTCCATTTTATAGGCACTTAAAAACCTATAAAAAGACAATGATCCATCAAATGTGTGTTTCTTCTAACTTACCTTATTTAACTGTAAGGTGTTACAGTCTCACTGCAAACATTTCTTTTGAATGAAGGAACCTCGTAAGATTTAAGTCAAGATTTAGAATTTCTGTGTTGCATGAACTGTGTCAACATTTTGCTCAAGCATAATGTCGACTTGTTATGAAATTTGTTATGGGTGGAACTACTGAAGCACTGTTGTCTTATGTGAATCTGTGTTTAAAAGGCTTGTGATCATCCCTTTCAGGATCAGAGTGTGTGGACCCTGAGGACCCCACTGTCATTGCTGAGACTGAGCTTCTCGGGGCAGCAGCGTCCATTGAAGCTGCAGCCAAGAAACTAGAGCAGCTGAAACCCAGAGCAAAGCCCAAGGTATAAGTGCCCCTCTCAGCCCTTTCCACCCACACAACCCACGTACAGCTTTTTGCCATTAATCAGCAGGGAGACTATGTGGGCCGAGAAGTAGGAAAAGGTGACACTGACTTTGAAGTGGAGTCATCTTTTCTTGTGACTGAGCTGCTATCTCAGTGTCATTAAAGAAAAAAAAAAACAACTCTTTTTACACTAACTATTATGTGTCAGACAGCTGGTCCAGTGAGCTAACATATGATGCTTGGAAAACTTTCTTCAAAGGTACTTTTGGACATTATTTGGAGTTGCGTTGCCAGGAGACGCAATTACACTGCTGGGTCCTCAAGCTTATGTTGGAATGAGTTCAAGTGTGCGATGAACTGTTGTGACCCTTTCTGAATGCGAGGGCCTCTGTCTTATTGAACTTATTTCCTTTGTTTCATTGCATAAAATAAACTTATTCATCTCCCTGGTGCTATGGTATTGCAAAACAAAACATCTTTATCATGTTATACACAGCAAATACACAAAAGATGGGAGATGATAGTGATAGCACTTCTAGTAAATGAAATTACTTTTATGTTCTGTATGCAGTGCAGGGTTGTGTTTGTCGTGTGCTACTGCATGACTGTGTTGTTTGTTTATCTGTCTCTGGAGACTGGATAGTTGGATCCCAGTGGTCGTCCTTCTGTGCCTGCAGTGCTTTTCCCTTTCTCTTTTCCTCTCCCCAAACACAGTGATAGTCAGTTTAACCTTGTGCGTGTGTGATATGAAGGAAAGCATATTTAGGTTACTCTAGTTTTAATAAAGACCGTATAATGCTCTGTCTCATACTATAATTCCACAGCTATAGACGGCTTTTATGAGGACCTCTGTGTTTATGAAAAGGGATTAGTGAGCAAAGGCTTTTCCTCTTTTAGATGTCAGTGTCTCCCTCTAGTGATCTAATAGGAGGCAAGTTTTACCAGCTAGTATTTAAAAGAGGAAGACCCTGACTTTTACAGTTTTTTCTCTCCTATGAGGACAGTTTGTCTTCAGAATCACGTAAATCTCCCCAAACTGTTTTCAAACATTTGTCTATGCTTTTCACAGCTGCTGAGTATAAGAAAATATCAAAAGAGCAAAGACCATAAAGAGGATGTATTCTGGCAAATTGCACTCACAATTTATCGCTTAGCTAGTAATTATTAAATGAACGTTCTTTCTTTCTCTGAGCTCAGTTATTCAAATAATTCCCTCGCTCAGGTTCAGAGAAATGTAATATATGATTTTTTAAAATTGCACTGCACCAGAGATAATAAAGGTCCAAATTTAATTTGTAGAGGCATTAGGCCAAGGCTTTTAAATAGCGTTCTAGTTTCAGTGTGTTGTTTAGACTAGATCCTATGATAAAATACTATTTACTGTGTAAATCAGCCCAGACTCTCCTTCCTCTCCACATATTTCCTCCCTATCCTTTCTACTCCTGTGTCCCCTCACCCCTATTTGGAGAAGAGGGGGTCTCTCCTACCCCTGCATGCTTCCCTTCCTCCCCTCCTCTCTCTAAGCCGTTGTAGACCTGGAAGCCTTCTCTGCAGGGCTCTGTCTGATATGTTTGATATATTAGGTTGTTATTCAGTCCAACTATATATCAAACATATTCCTACAGTGTCCCGCCCTGTCTCCAGCCACGTGTGCCTTATGTGTTTATGGAGATCTGTGGTCAATCACATGTTGCTGAGGCAGAGAGGGCTGTTTGGTAACAGTCCCTGAACTGATGCACTGTGATCTTCATACCGGTATTTAGTGCAGCTTTTTGGCAATGGGGTATGGTACTCTATATGCCAATCTGTTTGTCCTTTGTGTTATAGACTAAGTTCAACATTGTGCATTAAATACAGACTCACAGTGAACATAAAGGATTGTGAAGTTATATTTGTACCTTTTCTTGGAAATTTTAATATTTTAAAATTAAAACTGGCACTGAGTAGATATTTCACTGGGTGATTAAATATTTGTACTCTGTGTTTGTATTTCTTTTTATTCATTTAGTTGTGAAAATGAATAAAGGCATGACTCTGTGTTTCTCTACAAGATTTATTGAATGATGTGTGTATTAAAAATTTAATTAAACACCCAAGACACATTTGAAAATTTATATATACTGTCACTGAACATTGTAGAGATAATAAAATGATAGAATTCCAGAAACTGAATAATTAGAGACCTTACTTTGGGGTTTTATCAAATATTTGTGATGGCAGGGGCACTCATAACCTCATTAAATCATGGCTGTAGCCCTAGATATACTTTTCTATTGCAGATTAATTTTTATCTGTTTTTAATGGAGGGTACAATTCTCATAAATCTAAGCTGAAATCTGATTTTACTTGCAGCAGGCAGATGAGACGCTGGATTTTGAGGAACAGATCTTAGAAGCAGCAAAGTCCATCGCTGCAGCAACTAGTGCTCTTGTTAAATCGGCATCAGCAGCTCAGAGAGAACTGGTGGCACAAGGAAAGGTCAGTCTATGAACCCAGTCAGACACTCAGAGTCTTAGAAATCACTAATAATGTAATATAATTATACTGTTTTCTAAATGAATGTTTGTCTCAGGTGGGATCCAATCTAGCCAATGCGATAGATGATGGCCAGTGGTCCCAGGGGCTCATATCAGCTGTAAGTTACTTTGACTTTTAAATGGTAGTATGACATTGATAACCGCATGAAACAAAATGTCTGATTGTAAATGTGTTGCTCACTACAGGCACGTATGGTAGCCGCAGCCACCAGTAACCTATGTGAGGCAGCGAATGCCTCAGTGCAGGGCCACGCAAGTGAAGAGAAGCTCATCTCTTCAGCTAAACAGGTTGCAGCCTCCACAGCTCAGCTCCTCGTGGCCTGCAAGGTGAAGGCAGACCAGGACTCTGAGGCCATGAGAAGACTACAGGTAAAAATGATAGAAAATGTACATTATACAGTACATAGAAACTGTGTCCGTGTGGATTTAAATGCATGCTAACTTTGATATTGTGTGTCTAAAGGCTGCTGGTAACGCAGTGAAGCGAGCATCAGACAACCTGGTGAAGGCAGCTCAGAAAGCAGCATTTGATAAGACTGAAGATGACAGCGTTGTGGTGAAGACCAAATTTGTTGGAGGCATAGCTCAGGTAAGAAAAATACTCTGTAAACAAGCTCAAGTGCTAAGTGCTCTGAAATATCCTCATCAAACAAAATAAATTATTCCCATCTAGTCAGCTGATTCTTATCTTACATGTTTTTTTTTGTTTTGTTTGTTTTTTTGCTAAAAAGACAATATTTTTAATCAGCTATTTATTTTTTTCTAAAGAAAATAATTATTCTCTATAATGTTCCAGTATACATGCAGACATTCATAGTCTCCATTGCAGGCTTTTTTTCTTTTCAGTCAAATGATTTTTGACATTTGACTGTGTGAAAACAGCCTCCCTTTTTCAGTCTAAACCACCTTGTTTGAAAGGTCGGTGGTGTATTGATATCTTTTCACATTGTATAAAACTGTGGGTGTGTTTCCTCTTTAAATCATGTGTGGGCTTTTCTTTTGAGCATCCATCTGTATCTTTGTCACTACCCCAAGGGAGAGCTGTAGGTCACACCCTGTGGTAAAAACAAGTGTAAACAGATTTCAGAAGTCCAGAGAATCTTCACTAAACCATAATAATATACAGTCACAGAAAAAATTATAAGATCACCCTTGTTTTCTTTCATTTCTTGTTCATTTTAATGCCTGGTACAACTAAAGGTACATTTATTTGGACGAATGTAATGATGACAATAAAAATATCTCATAAGAGTTTAATTTCAGAGCTGATATCTATCCATTTTCCATGTTTTCTTGATAATAACCAAAATCACTTCAGTTCTTGCATCAATAGCTATGACACTGTACTGACAAAAACAGTGCTTTTAGGCATTCCATGTTTTTTTTCTGTCTGTTTTAGTCACATGATACACACAGGAGTTAGTACTTGATTGCATAGCCATTGTTTTTGGTGACTTTCGATGGTTTACCAATTTTTTCTGTGACTGTAAGTGTATTGCACATCTTAATCTGTGAGTTCTCCATTCTGAAAAAGGCCTTGTTCAATATATCCAAATAAAATATGCTTATACCTATAAAACTTAGATTGTCATATAAACCTAACATCGGAGACCATATAGTTTACAACTTTTAGCAAAGAACCACAAAAAAAATCTTGCACTATATGGAGACTTTTCACCATAATAAAAATGTGACAGTGATAGAAAATGTATCATTTAAATGTGTCCTTCACATACCTTCAACATGTTTCCAATGCCATTAGACATTTCTTTCCCACTGCAAGATGCTGATTTGTGTATATTCTCCTTTGCGTCATTCTTGGAGTTAACAAGCTGTGCAGTTTGTCTGTGGGTTTTTCATGTCACGCTGCCCACAGGAATAGGATTATAATGAGTGGAAGGCACTTTTTCTGTCAGCTGTTCTCCTTCTCCTCAGATCATCGCAGCTCAGGAGGAGATGCTGAGAAAGGAGCGAGAGCTGGAGGAAGCCCGGAAGAAGCTGGCTCAGATCCGACAGCAGCAGTACAAGTTCCTACCCAGCGAACTGAGGGAAGACGAGGGATGATTGTCTGAGCGTGCAGGATATGCACCGCGCTGATGAGACCTGTGGAGATTTTGCCGATGTACTATTGGCTGCTTTACTCTCATATAACCGAGGAATATACAGCACTTGAAACAGGCCTGTTTGGTGAGAAAAACAAGTGCCTGTGCTCTTTTGTGTATTTGTGTGCGTGTATGTGTGTGTGTCTGATGTGTGTATGTACTTGTAAGTGATTTACATCGAAATTCAGACTTTAATATCAAGAAGGCTGTGACAGTTGTCAATATAAGCAAGTTGAGACAGTATGATAAAGCTGTATGATAAATGTATCATTGCTTTGAGTGTTACTGCATCATGAGCATTGCTGACTGTTACAATCACAAACTGAAGGTGTTACGAATGCAGAAATCTTCTATAATTGTTGAATGTCCTATAAGTGTTAAAGGAAATAGAAGAAGTAGAGATGAGCTGATGTTATCTCTGCAATTGGCAGAACAAACCTAAGGGTCCATAGCCTGTACACTATATATAAAAAACCTCAGAGTCGATTTAAAGACAGAAGGGGGATGCCTCATTTCACAACTGGCTTGCATGCACCACAATGTCTATACATATCAATGAAGCTACTAACCAATAGAGTAGTATAGAGCGGAGAGGCACTTGTATTTTACTAATAAAATGTGAACTTTGGGTTTGCTGGTACACAAGCAAATCTTTAGAAATTAATGATCCTGATGAAACTGTGTTGTTCAGCCTGACGCCAAACAGCGAGGGGCTCTGATTGGAGAAAATGATGAAAAACTTAATAAATAACAATCCACCGGCCAACACTAGCTAGAAAGATATTTATTCTTGAATTATTTTTGAAAGAAAATAGTAGTTCTTACAGAGCAGACAGGTGTTATGTGTGTTATTCAGAGAATCTGGACTTTATGTGACCAAATATGTCATGCTGCTTGTTCTTGTCTTTTCCTGTAAAACCACCAGAGTTTCTTCCTCTTCTTTCACCTACACAGAGTTGTGTAAGAAATATGTATTTATGTCATTGTCATGTTTGTTCTCTCTTGTTATGTTTTATTTCCTGTCCGATGAACACTGGCCAGATTTTGTTCCTTTGCCCACTGTACTGTAAACACACATACGGTTATTTTCCACCAGTCAATGTCCTGTAATGGTAAAGGCATTTTACTTTAGAATGGCTGTCTATAGCAATACAATACACTGAATATTCTAGCAAATTAATAATGACAGCCTGTACTGTTGTTGGTTGTAAGATGAGTGGAGTGTAATCATACTTGGCTTTGGGCTTGTGAATGAAACAAGGATTTACAGAATGCACTGAAGTTTTTCACACACTGAAGAAGGCAATTCAAAGTTTAGCTTCCACTATTTCAGATATAGGATTTTAATCTACCACTCTTGAAGGAAATGGCTAAAAACTCTGATTCCGGAAAAGCATTCTTTATTTTTTACTATATTAATGTGTAATATATTGGAAATTTTCATCTCCTCAGTCTGTTCATGCCAGTGTCTGGTTTGCATTGTGTACTAGTGCCTTACTTGAGTCTGCCCTGCGAGCAGCTGAAGATCAGGCTGGGTGGGAGCCTGAGCCTTGTCCTCTCTGGATCAGAACATTATGCCAGTCTAATCCCCACTGGGGTCTTAATAAACTGTCACCTAGTCCTTTGCCATACAATACAATGCCTTGGCTGGTGGCCTATCTGCCTAAAATGTTATAATGCTGATATAAAAGGGCATCTGTGGATACCTTAGGATTTAGAGACCATATTGAAAGACTAACACTAGACTGCATTCCATGAGCATGTGGCAATTTGTGTTTGAAGTTGAGAAATTGTTGAAATTTTAAGTCCCTCAAAATGTTGGACTGAATAACTTCATTGTTTCATCGTCTAACCACTATTAAAAAAAATTCCGTTTTTACTAGTAAATGTAAGAAATATCATGAGATATATTGTTTAACTGATTTGTCTGAGTATTAACAGGAGTAGAAACAGTTACTAGCTCTGTTATGAATAGGTGTTGTGCTTTCTTTAACACTGCTTTAGTTTTATGATTTGATGCTGTATGTATGATATTTATCTGGTCACAAAGGTATTTTTTGTATCTACCAAAAATAAAAACAATTTGAAACAACCAAAACAAAACAGATGACCTGATCCTTTGTCTAACACTAAGCGTCATTCTACATTCTTTCCAGCAGATGTCAGGATTATCCTTCACAGTTCAGATAGAGGGGTCAGTGGCTGTTGGGAGAAATATGCTCCAGTGAAAGGATTGACAAAGTTAGCCAGACCAAATATGGACATAGTGGATGTGCTTTTTTTTCCTCCTGTTTCTCAGTCCAGACATTGAAGTATGCAGTGATTCCCATTAAGATATTCTGGTAAAGAAGGAGAATTCCAATTCATCTAGTTGTTTGGTTTCCACAGTCTCATATTTCTTGTTGTTGAGAATGAGCCTCATGTTGATATTTTGCTCACATCAAAACAGACTTGAACTTGAACCTGTCCTCCTGCTTTGGCTGATCCCTTTAATATTTGAAGACTGAGCCTGTGAAGGATGGATGAAGGTGGCCAGCATAATACACTTCCTAATGAACTCCATATTTGGCTGTTCAAATGTTTTGGTCTCAATGTAAGCCAGGCCACACAGTAAAGAGGGGAAACTGAAGCCATGTGTTTAACAGGGAGTGCCCATCTACACTCACCCTTTATGTGTGTGTGTGTGTGTGTGTGTGTGTGTGTCCGGCCTCAGTACCAAGATGTGTTTGTCTGGTTAATGCTGGTGTTTGCATCACACTTTCAACCACTTTCTTGGTTGATGAATGATGTTAAGCAGAGATGTGGTCTGGCTAAATCCTTCCTCTATTCAACTTTCCACAAATATATAGACTTTTCCTTCTAAAAGAAATCTGTTTTTCCCATTACAATAGGTTGATGGATACACGAAAATTAAAATAAAAGTATGTTAGGGGTTAGAGTGTTCCTATCACCCCGTTATTCTGTCCCTAACATACTGTACATCCTGTTTTTCAAGTCTTCTCTTTGCCTGTCTATAGGTACTTCCTGTCTCATGTTGGTTTTCTGCACATAGGTATGGATTCCAGATGCACCTTGTCAGCATTAGGTTTGATGCCGGATCTGTTACACCGTAGCATACATCATTAACCTCACAGACCTTCTCCACATCTGTTGTTACAAAGCCATGGTATGGTGTGTTTCAGATTTCCAACACTTTCATTGTGCTATTTGTTCTGTCAAATGCAGGAAAGTGCGCATAAAATCATGCATAAAATGTCTTACATCTTAATGTTACATATTTCATTCAGTCGGTGTTGTTTGATGAAGCGCTCAAACACTGCCACAGTTTTTGTACCCAAAACACAAGTCTACTAATCTTTAGCACCTATATTTTGTAGTTCTAGCATCCTAAATGTTATACTTAGATTTGTTTGTCATTCACAACAGCTTGTGCCATGCTTAATCACCTCCGCCTGTCAGCTATTTAGTTTAGGATTTGCTCCACGCTCAAGTTTTCACAATGAACTCATGTTAACCCTTAGTTAAACTTAATGACACTGTGTCAACTCCGCACTTTCACTGTTTCAGAGCTGTTCTGTGTGTCCAAACCACAGCAAGGCAACAACATGCCAACTTAATATAAAGTTTCATTAATTACATATATTCATATGTTTTCCACTTTGTAATAAAGGAAAATTGTGCTAAGATAACATAAGTGATGATGGGATGGAGTCATGACTCTTGCATGGAATAGTCTTGGAAAAACTGACAATTGGATTGAGCTATGAGGTCTATCGTATAATTTTTATGATGCAGTTTGTTCACTTATTGGTTTATTTTTGGCTGTTCAAACTACACTGTTGCCCATGAAGTTGAAATAAAATATTTTTACCTCTTCTCATGAACTGATTGGAACAATGTGATTTATTCTTGATAGATAAAGTGTAACTGGGACTCATTATGTAATCATTACATCTGGTCAAAGGTGATTATTGATGTGTATAAATAGGAATAAAAAGTGGAATGTGTCTGAAAACAAAAGTATTCCAACTTTATGGGTGACAGTATAAACACATGAGCCCACTCATTTCACTGGAGAAAAGACCTGATTTAAAATGTACTGTAAATTAGTTTTTTTCAGTGAACCCAGTTACATTTATGAAACAGATAAATGCAGATATAGTAGGTATTAGTAGCGTATAGGCTGAGTCTAAGTTTTCTCTGCTTATTCACAGAAGTGAACCAAAGGGAAGTGAGGTTTGGAAAAAAATGCTTGTCAGGAAAGGCTTTTGGTTTTGGGCTGGGCAGTTTGTCCATAGCACTGCAACTGAAGCCTTTTGTTAACAAACAGCATATGTATTTGGCAGTATCCTCAGAATAAAATCCAATTGTACACTTTCTGCAGTGTAAGGATGTCCTGATTTTCCCTCGCTATGTACTATGTAGTACTACTCTCCATATTTATTTATTACTAACTGCTGCATACTATGGTAGGACCAGCAGAAAACAATAAAAAACAGCATTGTTTAGGGGAGAGGATGAAGAGAGAGAAGGTAAACAGCACTTAATAAATGATTAAAATGATCAAAACTACAGAAATTTCCCTCACTCTCCCTTTTTCCCTCATTGCTAATATGTATAAAGTATTGTCAGCTGTATTTTTGACATTTAGTTCAATCCTGCACATTAAACTAACAGTGTTGATAATTATAAGACTTCCTTCAACATGACTTATTGCTTATTAGTGTAAAATGTGCAGTCACCTTTTAAAGCACTTATACCACCTCTGTGTTTTTACAATATTCTCAAGACTTGAGTGGGGAAGAGCTGTGGAATATGTACAGTAGCAATGACTTACAGTATGATTTTAATAAAGTGAGTGAGATCATTGTGTTAAAACATACCTGTTGTTTACTCATGCTCTGGGAAGAACTGCTCCCTAATATAAACCTGGGAGACAGCAGCTGATGGATCTAAGAAAGCCTTTTACTCAGGTCTGGAACACATGACTATTTTAGGTCATCACTGGGGTTCTTCCCAACATGCTGGCTCCATAATTTATCAACTGTTCAGCCTCTGATTTAATGGTGATAGTAAACAGAGGCTGCAGAGGTATCTCCAGTGGTTTCGTAACTCTGAACTGGCTATTGTCTCTGCACTGTGATTTAACTCAAGAGGTTAAAAATGATGTTAAATTTCATGCCATACTTTATGATTTGACATTTTAACCCTATAACGCCAAACGTATCATATTTGATACATGAGTTTTGAAGCCCTCTACATGATCAGTGTGATATTTTTTTCTTAAAAACCTGATGTATACAATTAGATACATGCAATAGAAAGCTCATCCACTGGGGTGGGGGGGTGGGGGGGTGTCACCAGAGGCCTTTCCAGTAACACTACAAGATTGTCAGTAATGAGGATGAGGAAGGAGGTAGAACTTTGCCAATTTTGAAAAGGAATCACCAATTTGTTAGACATGTTTGTGTTATATTATGTTTTTGTTTGTTCAGAAATAATAATATTTGAGCATTGAGACCTGGAGTATCAAATATGATACAAAATTAAAACTCATACATGGAAATTGATATTTGGAAAAACATTTTTTTTGGGTTGTTCAGAAGGACCAATAAAGGCTCCAGTTTCAAGGAACTGGAATTTTCTGTCAATGATTTAATGGTTCAGGCTTTACTCATTTGATAGAGGTTTCCTGAGACTGGCTAGAGATGATCAGATAAAATAACAATCCTGCTTGTGTGAACGGTGAGGAAGAGTGTTCAATGCTGTATCTGCTGTGCCAAATATCAGAAAATTGATATTTTGAGTGTCAGATTGCAGGAAGTGTCCCTGATGCTTATGCAATACCTCAATAGACTGTATGCACCCATTTCTATGAGATTATGTTTAAGCGCTTTGATGTGAAGTATCTGAGATTGTCACCTTTAAAATGTCCAATGTCTGCTGAGTGACAGTATTTGCTGTCTATTTCTCCCTCCACGGCATCACAGCTCTTTTAGCCATCATGCAAGGAAGGCACAGTATTTCTAAGTCAGCAATGACAGCAGGGCTATATTGGGACGGAGCTGAGACTTAAACCTTGGCTGCTAATTTTGGACAACTCCACATGTAACATCAGGGATATCTATTAAATGATATCATCTGACACATGCTCTAACGGCATCAGACTTTCTCAAGATTTTCTGTGATTTCTCTCAGTTGTGTTCATGCCTGAAAAGTGTTGAGAGTGAGCCGTGGAACAGGGGACCCGTCTGTCTCCGACTGTGCTGCCGACTGGAACTGATCTGCACTGTCTCCTGGGTTTTAAGCTGTCTAGAGTGAAATGTAACACTCGTCCATCCAAACCCTCTGTCTTAATAAGGAAACTTTGCTCAACACTCGTTAGATGACAGGCCACATTTCTACAGAGGAAAAGTCCTTGGCTTTTTTTCTTCTCTCAGTCCTGCGGCCTCCCCACCCTGCATTAAAGCTGAATAAACAGTCGCTCGACTCAATGCTCAGCAGATTTTTCTCAACATCGATGTCAATTTTCATGGGAGGATTTAGTGTGGGGTCATGCAAAGTGATTAATCAGTGTAGTTTTATTCATATGTACGTCTTATATGGACATTTTTCCTGTTTGTTCCTTGACGCTGATAACTTTGATTGAGCCAAAGCTTCCTTCACAGTCATTCTCAGTCTTTTGATGGGAGTTACATGCCCTTTAGGCAGCCTCAGAGCATAATTACCCACTTACCAAACTCTATATTGTGATCTCAGGCCTCAGAGCAGGAACTAACCAGACCTCACCAGCCGAGTGTCTATTTATTCTCTTGCGTATGCGCTCAAGAGTTGTTTTATGACTGACTTTGTACAACTGCTTTATCTACCACCCTAACTATGCAGTTTGCCTGTGCTTGACTGGAAAACGGTCACGGCATCTGATCAAACGTGGGGCTACAGACAGGCTTTGGTATAAGAATGCAGGTGCTGCAGAGCTGTGGGTTCCTGTGGCATTCCTGACTGCAGAAAAACCACTCTGACCCAGTCTTAGTGAATGCAGGCTGCAAGCTTTTAAAGAGCCACTGAAAACCACAGAGGAATGTCTCATCACCGTAGATTATCACAGATGCTCCATATTATGGCCTTCCTTCAGCCAAACTATGGTCACTTTGTGGTTGGGAGTTAGTAATAGCAAACCTGATGTAAAAGTGTACTTTCAGCTTTAAAAAAAAGTGACCTTTTTGGTCATTGTGAGAGTTTTGATCTAAATCTTTTTCCCTTCAGAAGAGCTCAAAAGGCTTTTTTGCTAAGACTGGATGTATTAAAAGAAATTAATTTGCACGAACAAAAACATACAAAGGGAAACTTCCATATTACCATAGAAGTCCAGCATCTTTCTCCTCCTCTTCCTCCTCCTCTCACCATTGTTTCATTTCTCTATGCCAGAAGGGCTCCGACAGAGATGACTGTAACAGAGAGAACAGTGGCTAAGCTGGATGTGCATACCAAGAAGTTTTATAGCCCTGTGGAATGGAAAGAAATATCGAGTACGTCTTTGGACCTCACAAAAAGCCCCCGCAACTTAGCCCTCTCCTCTGTCTTCTCTACCTCGCTTACACCAGAGAGCCCATATATGGACACATATATGAAAGATTCTCCCTCTGTGTGCAAACACGGAAAGTTCTAGCCCTGTGACATGAGGAGTAAAAGACAGAAGGCAAATATTTAAAGAGAGCTATCAACAAGATGTTTGGCAGCTGTGAATAGAGATGAAAAACTAGTAAGAGCGAGCAACAATAATTAGGCTGCAAAGATATCAACAACAGCCACACAGTAAATGATAGCAATTTAGGAAGAACTTTAAACAGCTTTAGTTCACTGAATGGTGTATGTTAGACTAGGACAGTGATGTGAAAATGTTAAGAATCTCTTATCAGGAACCGGAAGAAGTTTGAGCTCCCTGTAAATAATGATTTACCATCCATTTCCTTCTTGACTTGCCCTTTGCTGTGTACAAATAAACACAATGAAAGTCCAAAAACTAAACTGAAGGCAGATGTATATTGCAGAATGTCAAATAGATTGACTTTTTATGCCAGTGTTTGTGCCATGACATGTCTGCTGTTTTTGGAGAATTTAATTTTCCACAAGGATTCTAACATGGTATCCCACATGACTTTGAAATGATTCGTGACAGTTCCCCCCCAGTGCTTACCCCCCCTCCCTTTTAGGCTAAGCTGACTGAGCAGCATCAGATATGGCTGACATTCTTGCCTTTCTGTGTGTCCCCATCTGTAGAGGGGGAACACAAACAAACTGTCTGGGAGGAGCCCTGCAGAGGCCACAAATATTCCTCCATTATGACTTCTACCCACATTTGCCTTTGCAAGACTGGACGCCTTCACTTTTGGTATTTTTACTCTACATCCAATTTCTTTTTTTTTTTTTTTCCCTGAATAAATAATAGCTGCTTGCAAAGAGTCATTGAGGCTTCTTGGAAATAATTATTTGCCAAAGCATTTAAAGTTTGGAAATGATATCTTTATCAGCTTTGACCTGTACAGAAGTGGTCTGTAATTGTGATTTTAAAAAAAAAGCAAAACAGTTGTAATATTTTAAAATACTTTACAACAAGTAAATGTCATTGACTTTGACATTCAGCCAAATAATTTTAGTAGAGTGGACCTCTAAATAAATGAGGTTAATCCCAGGTAGCATTAAATACAATACCTTAAGTACCTCCAACTATGCAACTAAATATGAACTTGAGAAATGTTTGCTAGAGCTTTGAAGACAGATGGGTTTGAGGCCTATTGTCTGCCTTTAAGTAACTTATTGCAGTTATTTACACTCAGAGAGATGACAGATCTTTTCATTTAACAGCAGCTACTTGTGCTGTAACACAGACTTGGCACAGGAGCAATGATTCCCATCTTCAATGGAGCACCTGCAGCTGAAATATTTGACCTTCAGGCCCCAGGAATCTGGTTTCCCGAATGATTAAACATGTGGCCTGATGAAAACGCAGAATTATGAATCATGAAACTTTTATACCTCACTTTCAGCATCCTCTAGGTAAACAGAAAGTTAAAAAGAAATACAACTTACCGCAGTAAACTGCATGATTTACACTCTTAACGACAGATTTACCACCACACAGAACACCACAAGTCAAAGTGTCACAACCTTATTACATCTATCCATCATGTAAAATACTGTGGATGTCTGTATGCCCGGTTGTGGTTGGCTGTACATGAGTGTTCACAAATATCCCAATTTGACTGTTATGACTACCGGTATATGTCAGAGGACCATTACTGTGAATAAACCCGGCGGCAGTAGGGTATCGACCTGGCTTGAGTTACAGCTTGGGTTGCACCCGCCCAGTACCCCCTCTCCCTTTTTGCAATGCTAAATGATTATGACCCTGCATGGAGCTATCTAATCCCAGGGGTAATGTCTGAAAGAGCCAAGGAGTTCTCTCTATATATATCTGGGCGATGTCTGCAGAAATCTTCAGATGGTATTCAACGAGGGGCGTGCCAAGACTGTGCTTCTCAGAGTTTCACCCAGTGGCTGTGGAGTCAACATTAAGCTACCTTTAATACTCTCTGGTTGTTTTCTGTCACTTCCAATTAGTCACATAGTATTTGAAAACAATTAAACTACATTTAAAAAAAAAATCTTATCACCTAATGAAACAATCATAAGAAATACCAAATAGATGAAGGTCTTTTCTTTAAGGAATTTTCCATTACATGTATCAGACATACATTGTGGCTAAGCTTCAAGAGGGCAGAAAAATAGTTGCGCTAATGCTGTAACATTTTAGCCATGATAAAACCTTAGTCTCCCTCTCAAGGGTCCTCTTCTACACACATGACTTCAGGCACAACAGCCAAGGAAAGTTCAGCTCCTCCCTGAGCAGTGAGTGAGGAGAACCGGACATTCCATATACACAGTGGGTCGTCACTGTAGGCCTCGCATATCAACTAATACAGTATTAAGACACTGATGAGGAATGTCATGTAAATTGATTGTAAATTAGTTATCACCTCAAAGCCATATCTGACTACTGATTGTTTAGATTCACACAGGAAATGAGTTTCACCTCACCTCAACCTAATTGCTTTCACCTCCTTTTTACATCTATATTTATTCATTCTGTCACTATAAATATTTAAGTGCCCTGAGTTGTCTCATGTTTAATGTGGTCCTGTATACTGTGATTTTTACAACCTTGTTTATAACCGTGGCAGCTGTAAAAATCTCCCATAACTAAATATGATGTTAGGGTAGAGAATGACTTTATGAATTGTGGTTGTTGCTGCACCTGCCCCTCTCAGCTGTCTCCTCCCTGAATCAGGAAGATCGGGATTCCTTCATGTCAGAGTATCTCGGATCTGTCCAGAAACTGGACAGGAGGCACACAAACAGCATGTTGTGAGGAATGAATTCCTCATTCACTAACGTCTGCCTCTATCCTGTCAGCTGTTTGCTCACTGTGAGGGTGAATGTTAAGGAGAATCTTTGCTCTTAGATGAATTTATTAAAACAGTCTTTTTAAACAAAACACTGATTTCTCCATTAATGAAATGGAAATTAAGAAGGTACTCCCACTTAAAATAAACATACATGTATTAAACTGTTCACACATACTGTTCTTACACCTAAGTTAGTTGTTTTAGAGTGAATTAGTCTTCAACACTTTCAGAAAAATGATATTTAACTGTAGCGTGTAATCTTAAATGTTTTTCAGATGCTTTCAGCCATGCTGGTAGGAGGTTTTGGAGGCCTTGAGAAGCAGAATTTTTTCCTAAGAGCACAAAATTATACGTCTGGAGATTTACTCCAGCGGCTGTGAAAAAGAAACTCTTTTTGGATCTGTGGTAGCTTCAGAAAGCTACCAAAGCCTAAAACTCTCTTAGATGTTAAAAGTTTGTCATTGCTTTACTAAAAAAAGCACATGATACAGAGAAATTAAAGAGAACTTGAGTATATTTTAATTTGTTTAGTTTTAAATGTGGCCAATATTTCTGCATAACCTCAAACTTTCCAAAAGGACATAAGTTTAATGCAGCAGCTTTTCAATAATATCAGGACAGAGTGAGAGATTTGTGACTACGCTTATCAAAGCATGAGCATTAAGCTTGGGCTATTTTTACTGTGTCAATATGTTAAAGGAAAACATCATAATAGAGCCTATTTTCATTCCCAGAATGCCACAGTAAATCCAACTTGCCATCACCAACCTCCCCTGGGTCCATTAAGTCAGAAGTAAAAATGCTCTTAAATATAATTAAGATCAAATTGCAGATCAAGATCAACAATGGTGCTTTACTGTCAATGGTAAGAGGAGAATATGATAATGACAAATAACTCTGAAAATAGTACATGACTCAAATATAAACCACTTAAAAAGTGTCAAATCTTACACAAAATGATTGCACAATTTATTTTATAAGTACAGTGTTTTCTGGCACATGAACAACATCATGCACAGTAAAATCAAAAGATTAATGTAGTAAAGTAATAAGTAGAGGATATGTGCAAACTCACTTACTAAAATAAATTACTGCCACCCACTGAAAAAAAACACAAAGATTTTTTTTCCATAAATTAGATGCTACAACATCCAGCATTAAATTACAGTTGTTCAGATTTAAAGTGAGAGAAGCAGTCATGAATAAACCCAAGTCTGAGGATAGTATTTTTCACTGCCAATCTCAATTATATAAATACCAGGCTATTACAAGACTGGCTTGTCTCCAGATTATCTAAATATTTTTCTATTACTGTCTCTGTCAATCAGTGTCTGTTACAACTTTTAGAAACCCACTGTCTGTAGATCCGACTGATACCTGAATTACCAGGACTATAACTTAAAGCAAAGTAAATAAAAATAGCAATAAAATGAAAAATTGCAAATATTATTTCTCATTCTCCTTAACTGCCAGTTGGGTCAAGTTCAAGGAAAGAGCAATTAGTTTCATTCTGCATGAACAAATTTGTCAGGCGTAGCAACAATAATCTATAAAACACGCCAAAGCATAAGCAAGACAAGGATTATTTTAAGGGACATATCTAATGGCATTAGACCTTGGACTCTTGGCACAGTGTCTCGGATCCATATTACAGACCAAGGCAGGTGCATGAAAGAGAAGGCGATCCTAAAAATATCCTTGAGAATCTTTGTCAAGACTAGGAGACACTTGGTGTGTCCTCAGTCATCTCCCTCCAATGTTGTAGCGCTACAGCAGTTAAATTCAGTTATCTTAAAAAAATCTCCATAACTTTTTTTTTGAGTTAATCAACTTAATAAAATTAGCATTTATTATTACATTTTGTTGCCACAGAAATTTTTCATTTTTAAGCTTTATTCCCAAGTTTAGAACATAAATGAAATGTTTTTGCTTTTTTTGCTTCTTTTCTCATTACTTTCCAACAACTTGTGAAACAGTTAACATATCTCAAATGTGTCATTAATTAGTGGGTTATCCGCTCTGAGTGAGCACCCATCATGCTTTGCAGGCTGTTGCCGTCCCAGTCAAATGGCCCATCCAACAGTTTACAGGATGGCTATCAGTCAGATACATTATCAGGTACACACTTTGCTCTCTTGAACCCCTCTGACTGTGAATAATGCCTCTGGGGCATTGCAGCAGCATCTCTTCTCTGAGATCTCTTCTTGCCTTGAACTCCTACAGCTCATTCCTGTGGAAGCTACTCCCACCCAAACACACTCACACACAGACACAGAGACATCATTGACTGTAAGTGGACAAAAGCTTCTTCAAACTGTTTGTGCAGCTGCCTGTGGTCCCACTCCTGGTCAGCCACTGGGCAAAAAAAGGCAGATGGATAGAAATAGTTTGTCAGTAAATCAGAAAACACCACTTACACACTTACACAATAAACAAAATAGATGTCAGAGGTTAATGATGAAAAATGAACAAACACTAAAGGCATTTAATGTAGAGACAAGCGCCACATACTGTTTCTAAATGGGATGTCCCATTAGGAAAACTAACAGTACACAAGTCACATGTAGAGATCTAATGATGTGCTCATTCGGTCAAAGTGGTGTCCTCTCCTTCTTCCCTGTGAATTAAATGGCTTCTGTTACATTAAGAGTTCCGTGGGAGCTGCCGGCCTGTCCATCACACCCCATATAAAGGCGTATCAAAAGTCAAATGTTTGGGACCGACGAATCGCAGAGCAGATCCTGAAAAAACGCCCGAGCACCCACACACGCCTACTCCAAAAAAGTATTGGATGTCCAAAGGCATCTAGTCACCCCCCCTTGAAAGTACATATTTGACAGGGCACAGTCAGGCAGAGCCCGCACTCCAGCTTAGCGTTCAGTTAGGCACAGACGCCCTAGCCCCTCTCTCCGGGTCTCTCCTTGGTTTTCATTTGGACGTTTTGTTGGTGCAGCAATAACCAGCCATGGATGCCATCAAGAAGAAGATGCAGATGCTCAAGCTCGACAAGGAGAATGCCTTGGACAGAGCTGAACAGGCTGAGTCAGACAAGAAAGCAGCAGAGGACAGAAGCAAACAGGTCGGCACTTTTTTTTTTTTTTTTTTTTTTTCATTTTTGAGGAAAATCCCATAAAAAAAGCAGGAATACCAATGGCAACATATGCTACTACCTACTCCTTAAATGGATCTTCACCTAAATGCGGATTAATTATTTGCACGGAGAATTCCAAAAAGAGGATTAAATTAAGACTAACTCATCTTGCTTGGTTGTTGGATGTTGTAAATTATTCCTTCATCTGTTTTTGGCAGTTGTGATGTTAATATAAGCATGGAAATGCTATATTCCAGCAGTTAAGACAAATATATTAGAATGTTCTTTGATAATAAATTGTTTTGACTTTAATTTAATTATGTGTTTAACATTATAATGTCTTTGCATGTGTAGTTAGAGGACGATATAAGAGAGATGGAAAAGAAAATGCGTGTAACTGAAGACGAGAGAGATAAAGTGTTTGAGGAGTTCCAAACTGTTGAGGAAAAGCTGCTGACCGCTGAGGAGGTCGCCACCAAGGTATCTGATTCTGATGTGCATGAACCTCGCTAACTTCTCTTCTCTTCCCCTCTCTTTCCTCCTGTCCTTTCCTGTCCTGTCCTCTTCTGTCCGTGTCTCTCCCTTTGCTCTATTGCGCCTGTGCGCGTCACGCACCTCCGTCTCTGCGCTGATCACCTCTGCAACTGCCCACACTTAAACTCACCTCAGCTTGAGGACGACTTGGTAGCTCTGCAGAAGAAGCTGAAGGGAACTGAGGATGAGTTGGACAAGTACTCCGAGGCTCTTAAAGATGCCCAGGAGAAACTTGAGCTGGCTGAGAAGAAAGCCACCGATGTAAGTACGGAAGGGCTTCACAGTGGCACCAGTCCTGCACCACGCTTCCTCACATCTTCATTTTCTCATCACTGAGTGTGGAAAACAACAATTTATACCCACAGACAGTCACCTCTTTGTCTACACCTCTATTTCACTTGTTATCTGTTATCTCAGGGATAGTTTTCTTATTGGATGGGAACTTCACGCACCTGTCCATCATGTAAAAAAAACACATTTGGATAAAAAAAAACTATATTTATGGTTAACCTGTGAATTTACAAGCCCAAATAATGTCTGATTAGCTACTTGATAGACACTCAGATCATTTATTTCAAAGACAGATCATCAGTGAGTGATAAATGCAGTAATAAGCTGTTGAATGATCTCTTCACACCTCTGCAGCCTTTAGGTCTCTGTGTTCAGCCCAGTGTTAGGATGAAGAAGTTTTTTCCCAATGAAATAAGAAGTATCTTAATGTGCACTCTTCCCAAGAGCTCAGAGAGCGAGGGCTTGGATAAATATAGCCCACTGCTTTATATGGTCAAGATAGAGCTCACATCTGCGAGCCGCGCTCTTTGCTTACCACAAGGGGGAAAAACAGTTTCCCATCAAAATGCCCTGGTGCGTAAAAGTTACATAAATTATGTTTTTCAAAAAATATATTTGTGTTTTTCCCCATGGAGATAAATATTACGCAAAAACTATGTACGGAATTTCAATGTAGGCATTTAAAGGTCGCGACCTGCTTGAGACAAAACAGCAAAGGTCTTCATAAATATTTTTCCAAGACAAACAGCTCTGCTCATGGCTGATTTGGAGTGACACTAAGGTCAAGTGCGCCAGACGAAGATATTTCTCAGTCAGTCTGCAGTGTAGTCAACAGCTACCTCTAAGAAAATTAACTGCAATAATCCTTTAATTGGATTCATTAAAGCCTACAGTCTGGTTTCTTTGTGACTCTACTAAATAGTCTAGAGTTTTTACCCTTTGAAACCTCATGTGACTCTTTTCCTGATTGCCTACTATTGTAGTTTTCCTAAAATATGATCATATGAGCTTTTAACTGGGTTTAACTAAACTACTACTTAGTGTTTTTATGACAATGTTTTTCCCTCATGTTCGCATTTTAGAAGGACTTCTGTGATACTTGCAGAGGCTCATTCTAAAACTTAGTCTATAATTACTGCGTTTTGTCCAGACTCATTGAATAGCCTCCAGGATCCAGATAATTCACTGTTTGCGGTGTGTTGTTCACAGTTGACCCGCAGAGGGCGCTGTGGCTCCATCAGTCCACTACATACAGGCTGATAGTGAATGGGTGGGTTCTTACCATTAAAGTAAGTATTGTTGTGTGAATTCAATTTGAGGTTTAATTACTTTATGTGCAATTTTTGTAGATTTGCACCCTATTAGACTTTGCAGAAACATGCGCAACACTTTAACTTTTAAGTCTATTTTGCGATCAGCTTTACTTCCTGGACGAATAACAGGCATTGCAGAGTGCGTCTCCAGAAAGCTTGCGCACTATTCCGCCTGTCTGCACGCAGCTTTCTGCACAATCAAGGACGTCATCTTGCTCATTGTCATTTTCTCGGAAACAGTGCCCACAGAGTACTCTTTATTTTTATTATTATTATTATTATTAGTTGTTAGAGTAAAAAAAAAATGGCCGGAGCTACATCGTTGGAGGCAGTGAAACGAAAGATCAAATCCTTGCAAGAGCAGGCAGACGGTGCTGAAGAGAGAGCCGAGAGATTACAGAAGGAGTTGCTTGCGGAGAGGAAAACCAGAGAACAAGTAAGCATGTTTACGCGCGTAAAATAATAATAATAATAATAAAAAGGACGCGCTTATTATTAAAGATCCTTCTGGCTCTGGCGTTTTCTGCGGCAGTTTGTGCAAACACGCAGTGAGATAGCGGGATTTCTGTGTCTCTTATTACTGCAGTGCTGCAAACTGAGCCCCACTTGGCTCCACGCAGTGCCACCACGCCACGGAGGAGCCTGTCCTGTTAAGGGTCTGAGCCTGCTGCTCCTGGCTAAGCGCTTCTAATTGGTAACGTTAGGCCTCTGGTCAGAGCAGTTCAGCAGCCCAGATGGACTGTTTTATTTTAATACCTCATGCCAGTTACCCCTTCTTTGCTCTCCTCACATTACCTCTCATGCACTTTACTGAAGGCGCCAGTTTCAACCTGCTTTCCAGTAAACAATATTTCCACTTCAGCAACCATGCCAGCTCTAGATTAGACATTTGAATTTTTTTTTTTTTTTGTGCAACCAGGAAGTCACATTTTAACTGTGACAACATCTAAGGTGCCAGTGTGCACTAGTGTGAGCTTATGTTCTTTGACTTGCCCTTATAAGGACAATAGGAATGATTTGACTGTGCAAACATAGCGGCAGTGCCTTAGACGGGAAATGAATGTTTCTGTAAGGGCTTGAAGTAGAGTCCACCTTAAACTCAGTCTGACAATCTGTAATTCGTGTTAATGAACCATGAGGGACTTTACTACAGCTGAAACTGTTGCCTCAGTTGATGGATTATAAGTAATTTCCGCGTCACGCCTCAGAATTTAAGATGCACTTTGGTCCAGCAAGCAGGGGAGGCAGGGTTTAAACAGCTGCTGGTGGTAATATTCTAGTTTTCATACATTCTAAACAGTTGATAAACAGAATCTTTACAACAATAGTGTCACATTTTATTAGTGCACAATATAGACACCTGGCACTATACCATTAAATGTACAAAAAAGTTATAGATGATCCCATTAAATGTACAAAAATATGTTATAGATGATCCCACTTAGTGTGTGACCAGTGTAAATAACCCTTAAGTACTCAGGGAGTTCTGTCTGCTGTTGTATTTGCACCATGGGATCATTCATTTACAGTATATTGTCTCAGGGCCTTTGCCTTGAGGCTTGTTAATGTTCTCTCCGGGGCCCAATAATGAAGCAGGGTATTCAGTTTGGGACTTTGCTATCATTATACATTGTCTGTGAGGAGTACAGCAGGCATCCTGAGAGAGCTTTATACACCAGTTGGCGAATGGAAATGCTTCTGAATAACCCTGATTAAGATACAAGACAGACAGACTACACAGAAAATCATTCATTATTTGGGCTTACATGGGAGTATGTGTTATAGTGTGTTGTGTGTGTGTCTGTGTGTGTTTGTGTTAAAATGTTGAGATGTAAACTTGCTCCTGTTCTTTCCCTAGGCTGAGGGAGATGTCGCTTCCCTTAACAGACGTATCCAGCTGGTTGAGGAGGAGTTGGATCGTGCTCAGGAGCGTCTGGCAACTGCCCTGACCAAGCTGGAGGAGGCTGAGAAGGCTGCTGATGAGAGCGAGAGGTGGGTTGTTGAGAGATTGAAATGTCGGATCTACGCCATTTAGCTCTCTTTGTGTTATTCCGGGACCAGGTGACAGGAGATAAATAGACCGTGCTGCTGTGTTTCCATCCCTTTGTATGAAGTACAAGCAGCGTCTCTGTGCTGCAGAGCCAGATGTCAAACAATTAACTATGTCTGACAGAGAAGCTATTTTTCTGTGACCCCAAAATGCCTAAAAGAACCTTGGAAGGTTATCTTAAAGATGTACTAGCTACTGCAACTGTCCACTGGATACATGTGTCCTCAGGGAGTCACGTTTGTTGCGTCTACCCGTCTGTGCTGTTGTAAAAGTAGATGCGTCTTAACGGCCCCTTGTTGTTTTTTCCTTTACACAGAGGCATGAAGGTCATTGAGAACAGGGCCATGAAGGATGAGGAGAAGATGGAGATTCAGGAGATCCAGCTGAAGGAGGCCAAGCACATCGCTGAGGAGGCTGACCGCAAATATGAGGAGGCGAGTTTTTCACATGCTGGCAGCCACCCAAAGACTTAATAGGCCACACCCGACGACGTGCAGTTTGTCTTGCACTACAATTAGTAACTCTGTGACATCCAGTCATTTGTTAAATAATACCCTTATGCTTTACTTTAAATCACTAAAGTATTTGTTTTCCCATACCTAATATTGATACTCTAAATCAAGGGTGTCAAACTCGTTTTACTTCAGGTTCCACATTCAGCCCAATTTGATCTCAAGTGGGCCGGAACGAGTAAACTAACAACAGTGAAAAAGTAAAATTACATCATGAAAGTTTCATTAAAAATCTGAATAACATGAACAACCTGAAATGCTTTAAGAAAAATAAGTGCATTTTTAACAATATTATGCCTCAGTTTAGGATTTCCATATGTGCATTCCAACTTACAGATCATAATGGATCTAGAAATACACAAAACATTTAGTAAAAAGCAGAATATTGGTAAAATTACACTTAATTCTCTTAAGACATTTCATGTTCATATTTGTTCAGGTTATTCACAGTTTTTTAAAGGAAAGTTTGTAAATGTAGACATCTTTACGTCATTTTAATTTTCTACACTAAAACAAAGACAAAAATTTGCAGTTGTGATTATTTATAAGTTGTTATGATAGTGTTTTATGGGTCTGACCCACTTGAGATTGATTTGGTCTGTATCTGGAACCTGAACTAAAATGATTGTCACCATTGATTGTTAATATTTTCAGTGTAATTTTTACACTGTAGGGTTAAAAGACAGTAATGTCCCGTCAGAGAGCAAACTTTAATTGATTGTCATTCCAACATTTATTTCAGTATAAAGTAGCTCCTTGTTTTGGATAATCCCTTATGGTCCAACTAAAGCAAAAATGAATTTAGAAGTAAAAATGTAAGTCATTTAGCAACACTAATCTGTCAAATTGTCTCTAAAATGTCCCGTCAGAGAGATTTCGAATACTGTGTTTTGACCCTGTAACAATACATCCCACGGGCCAGATTGGACCATTTGGCTGGCCGTTTTTTATATATTTGACACTTGTGCTCTAAATCAAGAAGTAAAATTATACTGAAACATTTTTCCAAGTAACACTCTGTTGTGATGAACCTAAAGGTGGCTCGTAAGCTGGTCATCATTGAGGGTGACCTGGAGCGCACAGAGGAGCGTGCTGAGCTTTCAGAAGGGTAAGATATTTGACCGCTACATAAAATTTGCACTTAAACACACATATAAGCTTGCTTTTTAAACAGTTGGAACTTTGAGCACTAGTACAGTACGTACAGCACTTGTTCCTGTTTAAACATTGTGCCTTGTGTTCTTACTGTATGTGCTGATTATTTGCATGCTCTTCATGGTTTGAATGGTTTTGGCTTGTGCACCTACGCCACACCCACTAACAGACGAGCTCGGAAAGTGGAAGATGAGCTAAGAGTTTTGGAGCAAAGCATGAAATCACTAAACTCCTCAGTCATGCAGGTACTACAGACAAAAACATAAACTACTAACAAACACACACTTGTGTCTTTAATTAGTGGCTCTTCCTACTGTTATTGACTGTCCTGAATGAAACCTCTGCTTTGCTTGCTCTGCTCATGCTTTTCCTCTGTTATGCTGGGAATGTTAGACGCTTTCACTCCTGTAACATTGCAGGGACTGTGCGAGAATAACACCTCACACTGAAGAAAAGCATGAAATTTAGATGCACAAATTGCAGTTGCTGTTTTATTGATAAACCTTAGCCTTCCTCTTTGTGTTAATACCATAAAGAGTCACATTCCTGCTCTGTTAAGGTCTTTAAAGGTACTTTGGGTTCCCTCCTTGTGTAATCCCTGTAGTTCATACTTTGTTTCTTCTTCCCCTTTTTCCTGCTGTTTTGTGTCCATCTCCGGTTCCGTCTGTTCTCTGTACCCTCCTCTTTTTTCCCCTTTGTACCCTATCCCCTTGTCTAAAACACCAGCAAATGCTCTGAGCTTGAAGAAGAGTTGAAAACTGTGACCAACAACCTGAAGTCACTGGAGGCCCAGGCTGAGAAGGTAAGAAAGACCCTTTAGGTCAAATGCATGCAGTCAGACCTCTCAGCTACCCTTGGTGGAAGAGCCAGGGGACTCAGATTTCTTCTCTTTGGTGTCATTTCACAATATATTTTTCTATAAGTCTGTGTGTTAATATTCTTTTGTTATTCAGACTCTGAACTCCCATCATTCTTTCTGTCCCACAGTACTCACAGAAGGAGGACAAGTATGAGGAGGAGATCAAGGTCCTCACCGACAAGCTGAAGGAGGTAAAGTTTCACGAGGCCTTATCTGGGTTTGCAGGCTGAGCTCAGGGAAATTTACACAAGTCGCAGGTGCAGTATCACAGTGTTACTCATATAAATCTGTCTCTCAACCACAGGCTGAGACTCGTGCTGAGTTCGCTGAGAGATCAGTAGCCAAGCTTGAGAAGACCATTGATGACTTGGAAGGTATGATTTTTTTCACCTCTCACCTTCAAAGACTACCCTTACAGTACATATTTATCATGTCAGTTATTGTATTTAGGTAAGTTCTCTTTGAAAACCCCCTTAGCCCATTCTTGGCTTTGCTCTTGGACTCAATTTCTGTTTCCTGCTTAACTTCGTCATGGCTCTTTTTCACGCAACATTACATTTTTGTAGTCTCTTATTTCTTTATTAGGCTGGGTTGATTTGGTTACAGGGTAGAAACAAACAGAGATATCAGACCTAGATGTTCACTCAGAGCTTAAGGGGTCATAACGAGGGCTAAGGACTACTTTACTAGTTTACTTCTAAATGGGGTTGAGGGAAACCTTTGTTCTGTTCTATCATTTTCTGGTGTAACTTTGTTTTCCCTTTTCCTTCTGTTTTCAATTTTCGCCTCTCTCTATCTTTCTGCTCTCCTTCTGATCTGTCTTCTTGGTCTGGTCTGAATGTTTGACCCTTTCACCTCCTGCTTTTCATAAACTCCTTCACTTTTGCTCCCTTTCACCGCGCCCTGCCCTTTCACCCCGACCCACCAATAGATGAGTTGTATTCTCAGAAACTGAAGTACAAGGCCATCAGCGAGGAGCTGGACCACGCCCTCAACGACATGACTTCCATGTAATTTTCAACTTGCTGTGCCTGCTTGTCCTGCCGTCGCTCGTCCTTACAGTTCCTTCATATACATCTTCCGTCTCCATCTGCGTGTTTTCACATACCCATCACGACTACCCCATCAATTGTTTGAAGTTTCTACATTTAAAGACTGAAGCTGCTCTTTTATAGTCTTACACAATATTAGTCTTAAAACATAGTACCACTTCTGTCTATAAATGAAGCCAGTTTGCAAAAATTGCAAGGAACTTTAAGAAGTCTCCTACTGATCATGTTAAATATTATTGTGATTATGATGATACTGTGTGTATCAGTATCATTGTTGTTGGATAATTCTGTGAACAGGACTGAAGTCATGTGCATGAACAGAAGAAATGCATGGGTCTCTGGTTATACTTTTTTAGCTGATTTAACTGGAGATGTATTACATTTTGCTGGAAAAGTAATCATGATCATTTTGTAATGTGAATGTTAATTCAGATTATTTTTGACAATTTCACATTATATTTTGACATGATGAGAAATGCATGCAACTTTTCTGTTAAAATGTTACAAACTGTATTGAGAAAGCATTTCCATGTCTTTTATTCATTCACTGTACCTCAAGTGGTGTCTCTGGTTATGTTGTCTTCCTATACTAATACGGTCTACTTCTGTCCAGAAGAAAGGCCACAGTGTGTTTGCGACGTCCCCAATAGTTAACCCTGTAATATCCACAAAGTTTGGTGTTGTCTTTCAACATTTGGCCGTTCTGTGGGAGATTAAAAAGGCGCACCACATTTGCTTGGTCCATCGCTGTTCCTTGTCTTTTAACAGAAAGGTCTTGATGTATTCAGAGGTTGGTCCAACCTCTAATTTGTCTCATTAGCGTGGTTGGTCTCGCGGTGCACTTCCATTGAGCATTGTGGTTTCGTTATGCCGTGCCGTGACTCCCGTTGCTCTGGTGTATTGTGGTGCGCATCTCAAATTTCCCCAGGTCCCACACCGACCCCTTCGGTTCACTGTACCTCTTCTCTCCCACACAGATAAATTGTTTACTCCTCATCAACGACGCCTCCCGCCGGTTGAGCAGTGTCTGTCTGCTCTCTCCAGCCTTCTCTCCATTTTCCCTTCCCTCTTTGTCTTTCCTTCCCTCCTCATGTTTTCATCCTCATGTCAAAGTTAACTGCATCCCATCTCTTGTACAGACCTAGAATCTTTCTGCGTTGTGTAAAAAATAAACGTCCTTCCTTCTATGTATGCTGTATCTCTTTACTCTGTCCTTTTTTTCTTTTTCATTTCTATTTATTTTAAGTGGCTCTAATAAAACCAGGAAGCCTTGATTTTAAGTTATGCATTTGTTTTTGTTTCTGCATCTGAACAAGCCATAGGCTGAGCCTTCTCCTATTTCTCTCAGTGTAGCATTAAAGATCACAATGAATGTTCTTTTTATTTTCCTCAGATATTGTTCCGTTTAATTGCGATATTAAAAATATCACAGCAGTGCTATGAGCACAGTACCTAGAAAGACTGCAGGTCCTTGGCTGAAAGCTGAGCCTAGTTGTCTTCTTGAATTTTAGACTGATGCATGCAAACACTTTGCAACATTTAGTCATGTAACAGGAGGAACTGATTCTAGAAAGATTTGACAGTAGGAGGGGATTAATGTTGGATTGTTATCAGGAAGTAGAGTAATGGTTTAACAGTGGATTATGAACAGTTTGTAAGATGTGTCGAGTTGTAAAAATGGGATGAAACTGCCTGAGAAGGTCTGTTACAGTTTCCTGTCAAATATTTGAATAAATATACAATCACACAATCTGAGTGTTTTTATTAATGTCGACTTCAGACACAGGAAAGTAGCAGAAGTGAGAGCTGTTGTGAGACATTAAAAATAAAACAAAATGTGAGACCAGAGGTTGAGCCACATCCTTAAAATCATAAAATGTCAATGACTATAGAGTGAAGTTAACAGTGCTGAATTTGATCAGTTATTTTATCATATGCTTGGACATACACTTGAGATTGAATAGCAGACAGATATTTATTTTTTTACTTAGATTTTGATAGTTAACTTTATACTTCAGTCTGCTTTCACTGCTCCTTTTAACTCCTTGGGTTAAATGTGCTCATCCTCTTTTTTTTCCCTCTCTACACACTGACCTGCCTTGAAACAATCTTAACATTAGTTTGCTATGATTCCCAAAAACAAGAGAATCAACACCTGTTAAATCATAAATGACCGCAGATATTTTTAGTGTGCTTTTCTCCAGTGGTCAGTCCTGGAGAAGGTAGGTGTCAAAGGCATTGCAGTGTCTCCTTTCCAATCTCCCTCTGATTTCCTGTCCTCTTTCTGTTTTTCTACTTGCTGTCTGACTGCAAAGATCGCCTCTACCAGCAACTTGAGAAAAACCGCCTTCTCACTAATGAACTACGTGTGGCCTTGAATGAGGACTAAATTATGTGAATGTTTAACTGTTCTTGATCAATATGCTTTTAATGTGTGAATGACAATCTGATCCACCGCACTTTTGTTTGCATCATTTATATACAATTCCTGCAGAGCTTGCGATTTGTTTTGCTTTTGGTGTATTTAAAAGGTAAAAATCAGGTTTTTTTTTTTTTTAAAGAATATCATTCCCTAGACTTCCAACAGAGTAAAATTACATTACACAGTATTCCAATTGTTTACGGATTTTTGCTGCTAACATATTAATGTGTATTGACTTTTGTGTATTGACTGTGTAACCTGTCTGCATGGTTGCTTGCATATTATTGTTTTGTTCATTTTCTGTGAGTGTAGTGTATAGGTCTGGAAACTCAAATTTAATGACTGATCTGATTAATGTAGCAAGCTCGATTGTCAATGCAAGCTAACCAACTGACATGTTTGTACCTGCTTGTTGTGTGAGATTAAAACTTTTTCGTTTGGTGTTCTAACAGAGAAACTGTCACAAGCTAAAGAAGAGAACCTCAATATGACCCAGATGCTGGACCAGACTCTAATGGAACTCAATAATTTGTGAAAACACAGTCTGACCCACACACTGTGGCTTTGGCTTTTTGTATTTGCACCTTGCTTACCATAAACCTCTCTTCTCGTACATTGCTGATGGTGGAGAACAAACTGCAGATGCTTTTCTTTTTGCACCGTCCTGCCTTCAGTGGAACCCTGACCAAGGAGTGAACCTAAGGGAATGAAAAGCTTAACCATTCCCTTTGATAAAGCATCAACTGAGAAACACAATTGTTTTCACAAGCCAGTTTTTATCTAGTGATGACGTTTACCTTTTGCAATCTTTTGAGATACTTTTTTTTTTTTTTTTTGACACGTCATCTGGTGAAATGACATGTGCCATTGGTTACAAAGATTGTTTGCTGTTTCTGCATTGAAGCTGATCTGGTACGTTCTCTTCCACCTCTATGCACATACCAAAGCACAAAGTGAATAAATTTTATACTTAAATAAACCTCAGCGTTACGCACATTGTGCATACTGTTAAGACAAATTACACCCTTAAAAAAATGCCCATCTCACTCACAATTTCTTTATAAGTACATTGGCATACATTGGCAATGTCTGTCAGTGTGGATACTGGTGCTACTGTATTGTTAAGAAATGACCGTAAATGCAAATGCATCACAGTATATTATTAGTTTCCTTTAAAATTTGTTCATGTCTATAAAGTATGATTTCAGTCATCTGGTTGTGCATTGTTTTAGCATTGTTTTAATATAGATGTTACAATTGTCTAAAATGTACAAATTATGAATATAAATAAAAGCACGTTTTCAAAGTTTTCTAATTTGTTTGTGGTGCATAGCCTGCATAGCTTCTTATCATTATTATTATTATTACTTATTTTATTTTTTTTTAGCAACAACTGATGACAAGTTAAAGAGAAACAAATGACCCTCACTGACTTTCAGCTCCAGGAAAAACATGGTCACATGTTTGTATGGTTCACTGGAGCTCACTAAGCACCACTGGACCATATAATTTCAGTTTCTAAATATTCAAGTCAAGGGGTACTGTTGGAAATCATGAGTTATTTTTGTTGAATAAAAATAACCTAATGAAGGAAATGCTAAAAGAAGTTCTATGTCCAATTTTAGATGAAAAGCTACTCCTGACAGGAGGTCTCTCAATACATTTTTCTTGAAATTTATTTTGCATAGCTGTTGAAATTAAATATATTTCATGATAAAAAACTACTGGAGGAACCACAACTGGACAATATGACAAAAATTCAGTCAGGAGATAAAGGTTGTGTGAATGAAATAGTAGATACATTTACTTAAAATGTATTTAACCAGGAGACACTGAGATTTAAAGAAAAAAGATTTTACTAGAGCACCCTCACCAAGATAAATAGCAGTGGGTTACAGACAGTGAAGCAATGACACTTGCATATACAGTGACATATGGAATACAAGTATAGAATGATGAGTCAAAAGAGTAATTAATTTTAATTAGGCAAAACATGTACAACCAAATGTTTCTACCTCTGTGGGATTGAAAATCCCTGTTTTCCTTAAGTTTGGTGTCATTTTGTAACTAGTTCTGAGCAGAGGGAGCAGCATAATATTTATAGGTATTTTCCCCTCTTCAGTTCAGACTTTTGGATAAGACAGAAGGAAAAAAACCTTAGCGTGAACACAATATCTAAGTGTAGTTTTTTGAAGATATGATGGAAGCAGATGTAGGATACATTTATAGATGAGAACATGCCAGTGTTTCAGAGTGTGACCAAAGTGGACCATCCAACATGAGCATACAACAACTAGTGATGAGTCAGGGCTTTAAAGTTCAGAATAAACCTCAGAGCTCAATGATTAAAACTGTCTAGAGCATGAAAGCTTTGAGAGGACATCACATGATCATAGTCCAGTACAGACATTAATGTTCCTGCATTGAGTCTCTGGTCAGCACACGTTCACTGCCTGAAATGTGTCAACAGCAAAGGTCGATAAAGACACTATATGACACAACAGAACATCCACCATATTAGGAGGTGACACATGTGAAAAAAGCAGATGTGGCTGCAGTTTAAAGACACTGGAAATAACAGAGCAATGTTCCTTCACTGTAAAATGAAAATCACAGTAAGAGCAGGTTCCACCACAAACAGACACATCAGAATGGTCTGGTTCTGTTTTTAGGTCTGTTCCTGGTCTGGTTCTGTTTGTAGGTCTGTTCCTGTTCTGTGGATTGGTTTGCAGTGTTTTGTTAATTTGTTTGTGGGTAAGTTTTCTTAAAATATTAAACAGAAGCAATAATGCTTTTGTGACAGAATAAATGCACAAAATGAGGCATTTATAAGGCTGCCAAAGGGTTTAATAACATGTAAACCATTCATAATTTCGAAATTAGTCGAAAACATTAGGCTACAAATTATACAACATTAAGAGCCGTTTGGGAGCCGAAAGAGATGACTCTTTTGTAGGAGCCAAGTCAAAAGAGCCCACTCTCTGAAAAGAACCGAACCTCCATCACTATTTTGCCCCAATCAGGTAACATGTGACTTCACTGCTCACTAAACAACTGAAAACATTTTTAACTACACATGAGTGCAGATTATACACAGTACTCACGGGCTGTATCATGTATAGCTCATTTATTTAACCCTTTCATGCATGAATTATGAGAGCCTTAATTAAGATTTTTTGTTTTTACTGAGTGTTTTTATCCTCTAGGCATTAGAAAAATAACGTGATTGACATGTTTTTATGAACCTCTTTTTCATGGAGTTGCAAAAATGTTCTTTCAGCTGGACACCATGTGTTTAATTTTTGAAGAGAAGAAACGTATTTACTGATATACTGTGTGAAAACTATGAAATAAAAACATTTTTAATGCAGCTAATCTGATGTTTTCTCACATTTTAACATACTCTAATACTGGTCATTACTCACTCCATGGAGATAATATGCAAAAAAAATAAAACTTTTTGTTTAACCCACGAAAACCCAGTGCTACTTTTGTCATCATTATGTTTAAAAAACTGTTAATTACAGTCTAATAACAACAACAAGCAACTGATTTACATTTAAACATGTTAGTGCAGATCAAATTTATGAAGAACAGCAAAGTTACAATGATTATATGAACTGCAATGTATGGGATGATGCATGAGTGTCCACTGTGTTGGCAGATATGGAACTAAAATAACAAAATCCATGAACAGAACAACTGTAGAATAACTGTCCACTGGAGTGACCACTATGCATAAAAGGGTTAAATATAAATGTTTTTTGTAAAATTATTTGAGGTGATTTCTGTCATCTTCTTCATGGTAGACAGGTGGGTCGGCACCCTAGCGCCCTCTATGGACGAGCCGCCACTGGTGCAAACACAAACCTGGCGTCACTGTGTTCGATTATTTTAACCTTATTATTATTTTGGGTAAATATCATATTCATTCTCGTAAGTGGAAAAATACGAACCCCTCCTTCAACTTGTTTTTATGTGAATTTATTTTGTATTACAAATCTCTTAAGTATATTGTAAATATGTCCAAAAAAAAAAGCCAGAAAACTTTATTTTAGTTTATCTAAGTCCTTGCTGTTTTAATTATATCTTACCTAGTCCTTTGTGCTCTATTGTTCAGTCTGATTTAGTTATTTATTTTTCTTTCTGCTTCAATACTTTCATTAAATTTCAAATGTCTTATTTTTTTCCAGATAGTTGTAATAGTTGTGTTTAATCATTCCACCATGTCTCCAAATGTATTTCTATATTTCTCTCGTGTAATATTTTTTCCAGTCTTGTTCTGTAAATTTGCTTAGTGCCAATTAAAAAAAAAAAAAAAAAAGTTCGATTATTTCCGCTCCTTCCCTCGATGTTCTCCGAGTCTTGATTTGATTAGTCAGGCCTGAGTGGAGTGGATCACAACCCGGAGGTAATTTGATCTTAACTACAGGAGTCTGGAAGTCTTCCGCAAACAAAGAGCAGCATTTCTAATGAAGAGCAGCATTTTTAACACAGAACAGCATTTTTAACAATGTCGCGTTTGTTTTTTCCGAATCGTTTTTGTGCCAAATTTTCCCAGTTTGCAGCCTATGACCCTCCGTGGTTTGCACTTCGACTCAGACAGCATCAAATAAACAAACAGAGGGTTATTTTGCAGCAACAAAGACCCTATATCAGATCATGGAGTGCAGCCTCTTCAAAATACAAGACAAAGTCCAGGATCTGGGCTTATGGGGTCGGTGTGGGGGTAGCTTTAGCTGTTGGACTGAAATACTACGAAGACACAGTGAAGAGTTCGTGTGATGTTTCAGTGAAATCTGCACACACTGGTCGATACAGAGCAGCTATTGAAGTGAGCAGAGATCTGTTGGAACGGATAAAGGTAGGCACAGAGGTAGGCCTGTGGTTATTCTGACTGAACACATTCTACTTAATGTCTTTTAATGTCTCCCGGAATGTTTATTAATACAGTGTTTGTGTCCTTGTTGTCAGGATGAGGTCGGAGCTCCAGGGATGGTGGTTGGGGTCTCAGTAGATGGTCAACAGGTCTGGTGTGAAGGTAAGTGTTACATAAAGGATTGTGTTCAATAATAAACATCCAACTTTTATCAGTGGTACAAAGTGTGTCAAAACCAATGAAACATGAGGATGAAACAACATTTGTGTTGTGATGTAAACACCATCATTTCTGTAAACAACAACCAATACAATGTTTGTTTGTTGTTTCTTTAGGTTTTAATTTCATCTTAATATTAGGGCCCGACCGAAGACCCTGTTGTATTTGTATTGTTTTGTTTTTTTCCACCTCTTTCTTCGCATTTTGAGGGCCTGGACATGCACGCGAAAAGTTAGGTTTTTGTTTTGTTTTTTTTGCAAAATTATAAATGGAAAAAGTTCAACAAATCTTGATATTTTTGGAGTTTCGGAAACAAACCTTCAAAAATGGCTCTGTAACGCCTCTTAAACCGCAAAAGGCCACGTATGCGCCTCACAGATAAATAAAACATCAATGAGGTCGAGGACGGAAACACCAACAGGAAGTCCGCCATTTTGAATTTGAGGCAATTTTTTGGCGATTTACTAGCATAGCATTTTGTTGAATACCTCCTAGGGATTTAACTCAATTGACTCCAAACTTAGTGAAGTTTTAAGAAGTTGTAGATGAATACAGATTGGGACTTTCAACGTGTTCAGGGCAGGGCAGCGAATTTTGATGTAGGCTATTGCCATGAAAAACAAAACTGTTGTAAGTTTTTTGTTTTGTTTTGTTTTTTGAAATTGTTATAACTTTTCATCCAATCAAAACCAAACTTGATGTGTTGCTACTAGTCCCGCCCCCAAACAAAATGACATAACAATAGAGGATATGCACGTGACGTCACCGCTAGCGGAAGTCACCGCGGTTACGTCCACTGAGTGGCAGAAAGAGGGAGAGGAGTAGCGGCTTTGGCTTGAATACTGCGAAAACTTTAGAATAATCTTAAAAATGGGGAAGAGTTGTTGTGCCATTGATTGCACAAATAGGTTTAAAAAGTACTCGGAGCTATCGTTTTAGCGGCGACCTAAAGCCAAAGACAGAAGAAGCAGATGGATCGCTGCAATTCTTAGCAGTAACTGGAATCCAGGCAACGAAACCTGGATTTGTGGTTGCCATTTCATGTCAGCTAACGTTAATTTATGCTGTATTCTTGTGTAAAATCATACCTTAAATTACATATCGTTTTGGCTAGAGTTACTTCTTAGTAAAGCTCTTAATGTTAGCATCTGTCATTTAGTTCTATATTTCATAACTGAAACGTTTTTGTCTTCAGTTGTGTGATTAGGAACCTTGTGCTCTACATGATTTGTAAACTAGCTTAAACTGAGGCTAACCTAGTTTTCCAAATAAGGGGGTACTCTGGCACAAAGCTGTTGTAGCTGTGTTGTATCAAGTATTTGATGTTAACTCTACTTAAATATCCACAGTACCAGTAGATCATTCACTCACTTGGGTCAATACTAAGGGTTCAACTCCAGTAAATCAATAGCGAACTGTGCGCACTACTGCTGGGCCTTTACCTTGGCAATCACCACCAAGAAAATACGTCTGCACTGACATAAAACCTCAAAAACAATAGTATGTTGAATCGAAAGCACTCACTTGCTGTAATCCTCTAATTAACGATGACGACTCTTTGTCTTTTGTATGCTTTCAGCCTTTGCATTGTGTATTTTCCTGGCGTTGAAATCAGGTTCATATAAATGTCAGGATACATGATTTCCGGCCACATATCAATGTTCGTAGACCACTTGTTGTTTGGTAGCTTGTATGGATTCGTGTCGAGTCCAACTGTCCTTAATTTAATGTTATATTCCACATTTTTCCCGGTCTCGCTGTAGTTACTGCTGTGCTTCGCCATGTTGAGCCGGTTTGTTTTTGCCACTCAAGTCTGACTTAGAGGGGCGTGGCCCAGGGGAGAAGTGACGTATCTGCATTCCCTCTATAGAGGGTATGCACGTGATGTCGCCGCTAGTGGAAGTCACTGCGGTTCCACCCACTGAGTGGCAGAAAGAGGGAGATGAGTGACAGTGTTGGCTTCAATACTGTCTAAACTGAAGAACAATATTTAATAAAAAACGGGGAAGAGCTGTTGTGCAATTGATTATATGAACAGTTTTGAAAATCAATTGGAGCTATCATTTTACAGACACCGAAAGACAAAGAAAAGAGAAGTAAATGGATCCACAAATCCAGGAAACCAAACCTGGATCTGTGGATCCTGTATGGTGTCAGGTAACATTAATTTATGCTGTATTTTTGGGTAAAATCATACCTTAAATGACGTATTGTTTTGGCTAATGTTACTTCTTAGTAAAGCTCCTGGTTTCATGATCAGATCTTTCATGGTTTTTGTCTTCATTTTGTGATTATGAACCTTGTGCTCCTACATGATTCGTAAACTAACTTAAACTGAGGCTAACCTAGTTTTTCAAATACGGGGGAACTGGAGAATAAAGCTACGACAGTGTATTAGGGCCACATTGTAAAATAAAGATGCTTGTCACTACTAGAATAAAGTCATAAAATATCGATATAAAACCTGTAATTTTATGATAATAAAGTCAAATACAAAATAATCACAATGTTATGAGAATAAAGTCGTAGTTATTAAAAAAAACTCATAATTTAACAAAAATGTCACTCATTTATAAGATTAAAGTCGTCATATTCCAACAATAAAGCCATAATATTACAAGAATAATGTCATAATTTAAAAACGGGTGGGAAAAATATCATAATTTACCAGAATAAAGTTGTACCCTGCTGGTCCACAGCAGTAGTATCTGTGTTGTATAAAGTACTTGATATGAACTAGACATAAATATCCTCAGTACCAGTAGATTATGCATATATTCACTGGGGTCAGTACACGGTCTACTGTAAATGGACTTTGGATCAGTTGGTTCTCTGCCTAGTTTTGGACCCTGGTTGTCAGTGATGATGAAACCATGTATATTTGTTTCAGGTAAAAATAGCGATGATCCCCTACACCCTGGATGTTCGGATATGCAATTTTGGGCTACATGTCAATGTTCGTGGACCACTTGTTCTTTGGTAGCTCATACGGATCCATGTCCAGTCCAATTGTCCTTAATTTAATTTCATATTTCACATTTTCCCGATCTCGCTGTGTTTACTGCTATACTCCGTCATGTTGAGCAGGTTGGTTTTTGCCACTCAGTCTGACTTAGAGGGGCGTGGCCCAGAGGGGAAGTGACTTATGTGCATCCCCTCTATATTGAATTTGACTCATAGCGCCACCTATTGGGGGACAATGGAAGTCACATCTAAGTCAGTATTGCAACCTTGCAATCCTCCGTCACATCAGACCTCCAGACCCCTGTATTCCAGCTGTTGCATACATGCGTGCGAGGGCCAGTCATAATTGTTCGTAGTTGCTAGTTATTATTACATACTCACTTGCCCTATATGACTTTGACTCATTACTCATTACTTTCTTTTCCTTTTCATGTCCTTTTTCCTCTTATATTTGTACATACAGGAACCTAAATTTCCTGGAAGGCTCTGCTGAAGGACACTATAAAGTTCTATCTAATCTAAATTTTCCACCTTTGTCAAATATGGAATAACAATAGCAACTGAACGTTTCACTACTTTTTCATTGGTTTATTCTTGTTTCCTCTTCCAGCCTTTTACCTATAGATCAGTTACATTATGCACATTCTGGCTAAAAAATGTCCCCACTTGGATTTAACTTGGTAAATCGTAAACAAGTTAGTTAACTCTAACTGATGCAGTGAGTAGCTTTTCATTCCTTAAACAGCCATCAGTTTGATAAAGACCATAAAGACTGGACTGTGTTTCAATGGAAAAAGTTCATGTGGTCTAATGAGTCCAGATTGACCCTGTCCTAGAGTTATGGATGCCTCATGGTGAGCAGAAAGGCAAATGATTACCCATCATACCCACTGCCTACAGTGCCAGCCTGTGGGGGCAGTGTTATGATCTGGGGTTGATTCAGTTGGTCAGGTCTAGGTTCAGCAAAGTTATGTGTCCATAAAATGATGGAAATTAATGTTGTGACATTGCATAAGTTGCAGAACAAAAATAGTGATCAAAATTAAAAGCAACTCTGAGATATTAGAATGTCTGACTTCTTTTTTTTTGGCCTGAACTGTGCATAACTGAAAATTGCAATTGTGCTCTTAAAGTGGCTGATGATACTAATGGGTGCCACTTTGCCAGAATCTTAAAAATAGTCACAAAATGTTAGCAATAAATCACCAGTAGGATTGTGTCTGCAAAAAACTATGATATATGATATATAAAAATTGCGATTTAGACTTGATAAAACTCTTTTTGGCACAGTGCAGTACATATATAGACGTATAAAGCACATAATATAGACAAAAATAACGAAGATTAGTAATGACAGCTGACATTTTTCAGGCATGTCAATAACTGTATACCAGTTGTGCAAAATAAACATAAAATGCCAATGTTTCACTGAGGTAGATCAACTTTCTTCTTTATTGTGTGTTATATTCAAACCCTAATGATGTCACATAACATCTGTGAACGCCAGTGCTCTGAAATGATGCATTTTCATTCTCTGTGAAATTTAGGCACTGGTTATGCTGATTTAGAGAATCGTGTGCCATGCAGCCCTCAAACGATCATGCGAATCGCCAGCATCAGTAAGCCTCTCACAACTGCAGCTGCTGCTCGTCTGTGTGAGGAAGGAAAACTAGACCTCGATGTTCCCGTCCAGAAATACGTCCCAAAATTTCCACAGAAACAGATTGAGGGACAAGATGTAAGTCACTTAAGTTGTCATAGGATGCATTACTGTATTTGATCTATTTATGTGTGCATTCAGCTCAGATGCACGTTGTTTATTGTGTTTCTTTTTTATTTTTCTTCAGGTCATAATAACCCCTCGTATGATTATGTCCCATGTAAGTGGTATACGACACTATGAGAAGAATGCTAAGAAACTGGCAGATGACAGGGAGAAAGTGAAGCCAATAAAAGAGAAGGAGAATGAAAAGACATCTGAAAACAAAGATAAATCCACAGCAGAACAGAACAACAAAAGCAAAGAAGCCACTCAGGTTCAGAGGAAAACGGATGTTGAGCAGGATGAGTTCTACTTGAATCAAAAGTTTGAAAATGTTAGTCAGGGCGTAGACCTCTTCAAGGACGACCCACTCGTTTTTAAACCTGGTAAAGGACTCAATTACTTGTTAAACAATTCATACACCAAAATGAAAATATTAGTGCCATGACATGTGAGTATTTATGTCTCCCTTTCCACAGGCACTGGTTTCCTCTACTCCACCCACGCCTATACCCTGCTGAGTGCTTGTATGGAACAGGTGGCAGGTCAGCGTTTCCTGGATTACATGATGGGCATGTTTCGTGAGCTGGGGATGCTCAATACTGTGGCTGACGAAAATGAGCCCATTATTTATCACCGCGCCAGGTAATCACATTACAGTGTGACTTTGGGAAATCTGTTTTTGCTTTGCACTCGATTTGATTTTGTGCTGGTTGATATAATTGATGAAACGGTACATTGATTTTAATTCCTCAGAACATCAATTTTTCATACATTGTCATACCACATCATAGCTGAAACCATAACTGTAATGCTTCAATAGTCAGCAAATTACATAATATTGTTCTTGGTGAGGTGTGGACAGTGTATTGAGAGACGACCCCTAACAGTTACAACGTAGCTGTCAAATTTAGAACAAGCGCCTACAAGTTACTTGGTTCGCAACGTCACAAAGTGGAAAATTCATGATGTACTGTCTGTTTTTCCCACATTGTAGTTTGCACAATAAAAACTGTTAGATTTTGTAGCTGTTCTATGTATACTGATTCTTTCTTATAATGTCACTGCATAATTCTGTGATAAACTGCTATACACACAGTGTACATTATAAATTGTAATATGATAGTGTTTTTACATCTGTGCTTATGACAACAGATTAAAGCCCTACTTGCACAGGACTAGTTTTACCTGTGGACCTCTGGTACTTTTTAATAACTTTAGATGTTGTCTAAAATCTTAATTCCGTATAATTATTTGAAAAGTTAAAAATTACCTACAATATTAAGCAAACGCAGATCTCCTGTGATAATAGTAGTTCTGTGAGAATCAATATCTATATAATTTGGGAAGATATGCAACATTTTTAGTTTTCTCTGTGTATTTGTTCAGTCTGTTTCCTGGTCGAAGATGACGGAAGCTGTGATGATGAATCAAAGTTTAAAAAGTGTTTTAGGTGGAAATTCCTGAGGCTCATGTCACGATGTAGCAAAGATGTTCACAGAAAGAACAAACTTAAATCTTACAGTGAGTGAAAGTGAGTGACATCTAAAAAGGTGAGATGGAAGACATGCATGACAGTGATAGTTAAGAATATTGTTCTGTGTTGAGTCTGCCTTCAACATCAGAACTAGGGAATTATGTCAGAAAATTTGAGTAGAAAACAGACTTCCCTTATCCAGCGCTGTACGAAACACAAACAGTGGAGAGTTTATTTCCAAATAACCATAGTTCCACAGGTTATACTAGTGCTGTACGGATAGGGCTTTAGTTACAAGCCTAGAATCATGGGTAAATATCCGTAAAATTTTACATAATATTAAATATTATTATGAAATATTTGCGGAAAAATCTTTTTTGTGTTTCAAAATGTGTGGCTCCATCAGACAGATGCAAACAAATGTAAATAATTGTTGTTGTATTTTATTATTATTATTATTATTATTATTATTATTATTATTATTATTATTATTATTATTAACAAGTAAAAATAACAAAACTAAATTCTTGACAGTTTCAACATAAGTTCAGTGGCTTAAAGTGATTCTTAATGCAATATATGCATGGGGTGTCCAAAAAACGTTTGTCCACCTCTGTATAACAAAAACCCAATCCTGCCAAAAAAAAAAAAAAAAACACACTTGACGTACTGTGAAATCATTAGATTCCAAAAAGTACTGGGATGCAAATGTTTGGTCTTACTGTTCAGCTCAGTTGGATTGCTTGTAAAGACTGAATTCTTGTAACATAATTAACATGCACCACTATTAATAAATGATGCTCCTTTGCAGGTTTTACCATATTAAATGGGGTCGTATTGTAAACAGCCCGTATGTGGACAACTCCTACAAGTGGGCTGGAGGTGGCTTCCTCTCTACCGCAGGTGATTTGCTGCTGTTTGGAGATGCTCTGCTCTACAGCTACCAGCTTGCACACTTAAAGGACACTGAAGGTTTGCTGCCTGGCTTCCTCAAACCCCAAAGTGTCCTGGATCTGTGGGCCCCTGTCGATAAGACGGAGGCCACCTGGGATAAGGATGGACGCTATGCCCAAGGCTGGCTGGTAGTGGAGAAACTTCAGAAATATGGCCACTGCAGGAAGCGCAGACACTACGTTTCACACACAGGAGGCGCTGTCGGGGCTAGTAGCGTCCTTTTAGTGTTACCTGCTGAAGACATTGAAAAGGGCCAAGGAAAGAACCGCCACCCTCCGCAGGGGGTGGTGGTCACCATCATGACTAACATGCAGGCTGTTGGACTAAACACAACTGCGCTCAAAATTGCACATGAGTTTGACAAAGCCAGAAGCCTGTGAGAGTAAGTTGTTTACAGAAATAATTGTGTTTACATCACAATGCACAGTAATTTCAAAATTAAGCTTATAATTTTCATACAAGTATTATATTCAGATATTTATAGAGGATGTTTAGGAAATTACATGTATTTGGACATGTATTTTTTCAACATTTTATAGATTCTGATACTGTTTTAATTAAACAGAACTTGACAAATGTCCATTTTGCCACTAGGTGGAAGCAATTTACTGCCTTTCTGACTAATGCTGCTGACCTGTGACGTAAGATTGTTGGGGTTTTGTACCTTTTCATGAATCTCTTGGATAGCACAATAATCCAGTACTTTTTCTTACATTTTAAACAAATAAGAAGCTTTTGATACAGAATGAAAACAGTGCAATCAAGGCATTCTCAGTTACATTTTAAGGCACACCCTGCATAGATATGTCCTCATAATTACTAATCTGACCTTTTTTAATATGCCAGAGTTAACCACAAACTCAAATACACTCCTTTAACAGAATAAGTCATTGGAATAACTGAGATAATGTGCCAAAATTCCCAGTTAATAAATGGTGGAAAGAATTTTAGGAATTTACTAAGCTGTCAGCTGTCTGAATGTAGTGTTTTTGCCAATAGTTTGATTTTTGTAGAAATAAATGAAGTACAAAGAGAAGATACCAAAAATGTAGTGACAATGCAATGTAGTGAATGTAGTGTAAGTGTCATGAGACAACTTCTGTTATGATGTGGTGCTATATGAATAAAATTTGATTGATTGATAGTGTAACAAGTTTTAATACCACTCTAACTGAAGCAAATTTGTGCTGCCATTTTCTCTCTAAAACCCCTGAGATCTCCTGTACCTCTGTTTTTAGATTTAGGAGGACTGATTAATGGCTTGGGATGAGCTAATTATACAGACAGAGAGTCAGATAGTATCACTGCATTTATGCATGCGTGTTCTTCTAGAGTGAAGACATGTTTTTCATTTGGAAAGTGAGCTCATCCTAACTGGTCCAGACAACTAAAGAGCAATTATGGTTTAGGGTTAAGATTAAATTCACATTAGGCTAAAGGTTGAGGGTTAGTAATGCAATGCTGATGATTACATCCAGGGAATGACTACTCCAAATATACACACTGTCTTTCACCACAAATCACACTGTTAAGACACAAAACAATCATTTAATATTACAAAACATTTACCAACAGTAGATTGGATTAAATTATTAATGGATACAGGTTTATTTCATATTAACTTAAATATTAATAATATTTTACATTACTACAAAACATTTTACTTAGTCAAATGATGCTCTGTAAATACACCTCAGACAAAGCACATATATTGAAATGTGATTTAATATGAATAAAGCCAGTGGTAATTTAATAGCTGTGTTAAAAGATGACTTCACAAGGTATGATTTGGATAACACCCACTCACACCTGTTGGTATGTAAATGGCTAATTCCATTTCGTCTTTCAGCTCTTTCACTGCCTTGAGTTTTGCAGGTTAATTTTACTGCAGTTTTTTTTTTTTTCTTTTCTCCTGGCCTTTTATCGTCACGGCACAAAGTCCAGCAGGTGTAACACACTCAAGTATGACAAATATCTCATCATCCCATTAAGCGCACAGCCAAAGGAAGAAAAAAATGTACAAAAAAATTTTTATACTCTCATACTCTGGACTTTCCAGTATTGTGGCTGACTGTTCTGTTGGCTCTGTTGGCTCTGTTGCCTGGCTTTCAACATCCTGCATATAGACATAAGTAATGGTTATTACCTTTTAAACAATTTCATCTGGCTGAAGTACAATGGCTTTACAATGATGCTGTTTTTGGACATCTTCTCATTGGATCTCAAACAGTAATAGACTTACTTGCGTATGTAGTAGATAAAAACCGCCAATGCCAGTAAGATGAGGAGAGCGACAATGACAACAGCTGCAATTAACCCAGCGTTCTCGCCGAGTGGGGAACTGCTGAAAAGCCGTAAATTCTCACATCTGCTGCCTGTGTAGTTTGGATAGCACCTAAAAAGTAAGCATTATGAGCAAAATGCAGGCAGTCAGTCAACGCAGTCTGAAATTTGACACCAATATAATATATGTCACGGCTTCAGAGGTGAGTGTTCCTTCAGACTCGCATGAAAGATGACTGAAAATTCACTTTTGTGTAACTTACACACAAGAGAGTGAATTCATAGAGGGTATTTTATAGCATGTCCCTCCATTCATGCAGTAGGTGGCCTCCTCCCCATTACAAGCTTCTCCGTGATCTATAGAGAAAAATATGTCAGAAAGGAAACCACTGTGAAGTCAACTTTTTTTTCTGAGAGCTATAGTTTGTTTTATTACCTGCCATCATTTGGGATATTGAGTTGTTGCCTGCGAATACAAGGAGAAAATGTAGAAAAGCGATCACTCAGCAACTTGTAAAACATGTCACAACCTGAAGCTTCAGATGCCAGTTACAAAAACAAACCTACACTATTATTTCCTAAATTAACATGTCATAAACTAATGTTGACAGTAAACCCTCAATTCCCTGTTTTAAAATAAAAACAAAAACTTGTCCTTACCAGCTGGTGAAACCCTAGATTTTGGTAGGTTAGCTCAGGTTCACAAGGTGACTCAGTGACACTTCAAAATAACTCAGAACTGCTTTATGTTGGATCTCTGAAGAGTGTCATGTGGGCGTGTTCCTCCCTTGGCCTAAAAAATGTTGTGATAGCAGTTTGTTCACATTGTAAATGGCAAGCTAAACATCAGGAAACTACCTACTGATCGTAGGTAATTTGTTTGAGTGTTTCATAAATGATGTCTTAAAGTATGTGTGAGCAATACAAACATATCGCTGTAAGTGTTTTACAGAGACAGTGGGAGAGTAGATTACATTTTGTTTTTGTTGTTAGATAGGGTGCCTCAGGAGATCAGGCAAAGGAAGGGTTAGGAAATTACCTGCTGTGCATGTGAACACAGCGTGCCTGGGTTTGGTACAAGACAATTGGAAGAATGACTGGTATTCCAAGAAGGCATGAATGGAATCGTGGGAACTGCCTTGGTACTCTAAGAATACATCACACCACTTCCTTCAGACAAATAATTACAGTTTCTCTCTCTGAACCGTTAGCTGACTCATCAACTGACTTCTTTTACAGTTTCTTCAAACAGCGTCATCATTAATAAACTGCATCATTGATGAAGAAATTACATCAGTGTGCAGGTAGGGCTACTTTCAGGTTAGACCAGTCGCAATGAATCCATTCTGGGGCGATACTAAACAGATTTTGACGATGTTTCTGTTCAGTTTTTCATTGCTCTTGTGTTAGACTAATAATAGCACTTTGGAAGAGCAAGTTTGGGACAGACAGGTTGTGACAAATCCCTTGGCCGTTGCTTATCCTCCTGCAGCATGACACCTGACTTATCAACTGCTCAGGTTATCTGCAATAGAGTGTCTGACAATTATTGAATGGAAAAGAAAAGATGAGGGCCTTCATCTCTGAGGACAAGGAGGAGCTGCAGAAAGTCCAGAGGGAGCTGAAATATAACATCAGGAGGTGTAAGGACAGCTACAGGAGGAAACTGGAGCAGTGCCTGGAGAAGAACAACCTCTGGGATGTGTGGAGAGGCCTGAAACACATCAGGCCACGGAAAAATGGGGATGGACATTCTTTGAATGGAGATCAGGACTAAGCAAATGAGCTGAATTTGCATTTCAACAGGTTTGACTGGTTTGACTCTGTCCTGACTCTGACCCCCACCCATCCAGGCCCCTCTTCACACCTCTCCAGTGTGGCACCCTCCAACCTGCTGTTACCATCAACATCTCAACTCCACTAGCACCTCTCTGTTCTGGCTCCAGCCCCCACCCTTTCATGTCCCTCCTTTCAACCCTCCAGAATGACAGAATCCCCCCTGCTGATACCACTATCATCTCTGCCCCTCACACATCTTTCTACACCTCTCCTCCCTGTCACACAGGACCCCCTCCAATCCCCTCCCGCCCCCCTGTCCCTCACTATGGACCGGGTGAGGAGGGAGCTCAAGAAGACAAAGGCCAGGAAAGCCACAGGCCTGGACATCATCTGCTCCTTGCTGCTCAGGAAATGTGCAGACCAGCTCAATTAGGTGGTTCTGTACCTATTTAACCAGAGCCTCAGTCTGGAGAGAGTCCTGGTCCTGTGGAAGACCGCCTGTGTGGTTCCGGTTCCCAAAAAAGCCCACCCCAGTGAACTGAACCAGTTCAGACCTGTCGCCTTGACCTCCCACCTCATGAAGACCATGGAGAGGTTCGTCCTCCACCACCTCCGCTCCCAGGTGAGCACTGCGCAGGACCCTCTGCAGTTCGCCTTCCATCCAGGCATCAGGGTGGATGACACTGTCATCTACCTGCTGCACTGGGTCCTTTCTCACTTAGATTCCCCTGGGAGCACAGTGAGAGTCATGTTCTTTGACTTCTCCAGTGCTTTCAATACCATCCAGCCATTGCTGCTGCGGGTGAAGATGGAGGAGGCAGGTGTGGACCTACATCTTGCTGCATGGATCACCGACTACCTCACTGACAGACCCCAGTGGGTGAGACTACACAACTGTGTGTCAGATGTGGTAGTCTGCTGCATAGGGCCCCCCAGGGGATGGAGGTCTCTTTGTTCCTATTTACATTATACACCTCTGCCTTTACATACAACACCACTCACTGTCATCTTCACAAGTTCTCTGACGACTCTGCCATTGTTGGCTGCGTGTCTGAAGGGAACAAACAGGAATACAGGGGGATCATCATAGACTTTGTGGATTGGTGTGAGCAGAACCACCTGCTCCTGAACACCGGGAAAATGAAGGAGATTGTGATTGACTTCTGCAGGTCGACCCCACAACACACACAGGTGAACATCTGGGGCTTGGACATAGTGGACTCTACTGTGTACCTGGGTGTTCCCCTCAGTGACAAACTGGACTGGACAAACAACACAGATGACCTGTTCAAGAAGGGCCAGAGTCGCCTCCACCTGCTGAGGAGACGGAGGTAGGGCTCTTCTTCGGACATTTGTTGACACTATGGTGGCCTCTGCAGTACTCTTTGTCATTGTGTGCTGGGGAGCAGGCAGTACAGACAGAGACAGGAAGAGACTAAATAAACTGATAAAGAGAGCCGGCTCTGTCTTAGGCTGCCCGCTGGACTCCATCAAGGAGGTGGCAGACATGAGGATGTCGGTAAAGTTGACATCCATCATTGGTGCATCAAACTGTAGAGGCCCTGAGCAGCTCCTTCAGCACCAGAGTTTTACACCCCCAGTGCAAGAAGAAGCGATTCTGCAGGTCATTCCTCCCTACAGCCAACAGACTCTTTTGCCGCGTTTCCACTACGTGGTACCAGCTCGACTCAACTCGACCTTTTTGAGTTGCCATTACATAAAAGAACCTGGAATCTGGTATCTGGTACTATTTTTTAGTACTTGCTTGGCCAAGGTTCCAAAATGGGTGGAGAGATACTAAAATGTGACGTGTAAACACTGCAAACCACTGATTGGTCAGAGAGTTGTCTCTGTGTCATTGCGTCATCAATGCACAACACGCCATTAAAAAAATAAAATTCGGAAGTTTACAGTAAATATACCGGAAGTCTAATCCATGATGACAGCCCGCAAAATTACACCGTGGTCAGTTGAGGAGGTTCAGACGTTTCTGTCCTTGGTGGCTGATGAAAAGATTCAGCATGAGCTTGACCGGGCAACACACAACGAGTGAGTTTATCAGCAACTCTCTGAGCAGATGTTGCGGAAGTTACATGCTGCATTGCTATGACATCCTTGTACTCTAAAGTCGGTAGTATCCTGTAATGGAAATGTTCTCTAGGAATAGTACCTGGTACTCGAGTCGAGCCGGTTCCACTTAGTGGAAATGCGGCATTAAACAGTTCCCAGTGACCCCCAGCCCCATATCACACATGTACATGTGCAACCACAATGTATAAATGTATATAATATTTGATTTTTAATTCTAATTATTTATATAGATATTAATAAAAATACCAAGTTTCTTATTTTTATCTTTGTATTTTCATTCTTCACTCGTTTGTGGTTTTTATAGCTAAATATCCCCACAGTGGGATAAATAAAGTATAATCTTATTAACAACCACACTGCAACTGGATTAACAAATAAAGACACATAAGAAAGGGTTTTTTTTTACACAACACAATTGTTCTCTTAATTACAACTATGATCTATTGAGCAGTGATACTGTGCTCTTACCCAAGAACTGTACACATTTGGTACACTAGTACTTTACTTCATTTTATGCAACCTTGTAGATCTACTCAACTACATCTCAGAGACAAATATTGTACTTTTTTACTGATGGCTTTCTTTTCACTTTTATGCACACATCCCCAAATCTATGTACTGTGCATCTGTGCACATCAAATTTGGCCTTTTGGAAATTCAGGGTCAGGTTACTTTACTTATACCCACAGGTGGATTTGTTTTGGAGTTAGATGACTGACTACCATGTGGGTCTCATAGGACAGCTATGCTATAAACATAATTACAATCTTACACATTATGATATATTGCTGTAGATTAAACCACAAAACTGAAGAGACTATGGAGAAAACCATTTGGATTCATCATACCAACAGTTTGTAGGACTTCCCATTCATATGAAATATAATCATGATATAAATGTTCATGTTATCAATGATTATCACGAGAAATGTCAGTATTTCTTGTAAGTGTAAAATGACTATAAATGGACAGAATGTGACAAATGTTTCACAATTCTAGAGTTTAATCATTTAAAACAATTAGAATGATAAAAAAAATCAATGTTGACTAAAGTTAGAAACTAATTTTCTAAGCATAGATAACAATTTGAACAAAATTAACCCAAACGACAAAATAAATAATTTATTGTAATGGCATTTATCCCAATAAAACAATGATATGTCATTATCATTTTGTAGCCCAGCTCTCTGTTAACAGCAAAACACCTGAATTCAAGGTGTCTTAGTACTTTTGTCTATTCGGTATAATTCAGATGAAGTTGACAATAACATCAGCAGTAAAATGCAACTTATCAATTTTTGCAATATACACTTTTGCCCATAAAGTTGGAATAAAAAAAAAATTACCTCTTCTAATGGAATGATTGTGACAATGTAATTTGTTTTTGATAAATAAAGTGGTCAAAGGTGATTTATGGGCAAAGGTATATATCCAAATACATAATGTGTAATGTAAAGGGCAGGGGCATTTTTACTGATAAATATCTACTTTTGTTTTCAAACTTTAAGTACATTTTGCTGACAATACTTGAGGTCTTGAATGCAGCACATTTACTTCAGTGTGGTATTAGTACTTTTACTTAAAGACTAGGCTACTTTTTCAGCCACTGACAACAACAGTGAATAATTAATTATATTAACCTTCTGAATGAGTATTAGTAAAAGGTACTTTTTTGTATCATAACTGTTTCCTATTTGTCCTGCTCTCCCTTAGTTTGCATTTTTTAGACGCAGGTGATGAAATGCAGCTCGTAAACGCAACTCCCTACATGTGAAGCACCACAGGAACACTTGAAGTCGCTGTATGAGAATTGGCGTGTTTTTTGTTTTTTTTTTCCTCTCTCTCTCTCTTTCGTGCGGGTGGGTTGTTATCGCGAGGAACTCTGAAGCTCAAGAGGTGAGTGTTTTTCTACGTCGACGCTTGCAGGGTGGCATAGACAGAGGGACGTCTGCGAGCTCTTATGATATGACTATAGGTTATCTGTGCGTTTTCTTTAAGGTTATTGCGTTGTGGGTTTTTTTTTTTTTTTTTTTTTTTTTTTTTTGCATCCATCCAGCCTCATGTCCTTCTGGCTGACGACGCTGCTCTGCTCGTATCTGTAGGCGCTGGAATCCCGATTTCAGCACCTGGACAGCTCCCGGTCGTGAACCTCTTCTTCTTATTGGGCACATGGAGTCCCTGGTGTGATTGTGGGGGAAGCCCTGCAAGCACATTCTGCCTCAATCCGAAGATGCTGAGAACATCCTGATTCAGTGACAGCCCTCGTCGTCTCCGCTGAAGGATGCTGCTTTCAGTCCGGAGTAGGTGTTTTCATCGTGTGCTGTCTTCTGAGAGGCGATTCGGGTACGTGGCCAACGCGAATTTAAGGGGAATCGCAGCCTACACACAGCAAGATCCGAGCTTCCCTCACACTGATCATTACCATCATCATCAACATCATCATCATCATCAACATCATCGGCGAGGAGGGAGATATTACCATCATCACAGCGAGGGCAAAGGAGTCACGACAACACTTCACACAATGTAGAGCAAGAAAACACAAGAGGTTAGTGTGTGTCTTTGTGCATGGTTTCCAGTCGGTGATTCGTGGGTACGTGATGTATTCAAGCTGGTTTTGAACGTGGACTGAAACGAGACTGTGTGGCCTCTAAGCACAGTGAGAAAATGTTAACAGCACCGTAACTGTTCTTGTATGACGCCGTGGGAAGTGACTGCTAATGCATCTTGATTTAATTACATGTAAAAGCCAAGGAAGAAACAGGATTTATGTATTCATTTTATCCTATCAGTGTGATTTATTGTAACAGCTGCTCCTGGCCTCTTACTGTAGGCTGTAATCTTACAAAAAGGGGCAACTTTTCTAAGATGCTGATCACTCTGATACTCTGATACACTCAGCTCTGGAATACTTTGCATTCATTTACCTTAAAAATCGTACACACCTCCACAGCAGGTAAAGCTTCTCAAATATTTAGACAAAGTGGGAAAGTCTGTGACTTTCTGCGCACCCCATGGCACACAATGAGTGGCCTATGCTTGCAGATCTATTATTCTTTCCCGAGTATTATGCTAAAGACCACATTTTTGGTGCTGCAGTGAAACAATATCACTCTCAGCCCTTGAATGACCTGGGCTGATTTATCCTGAGTAGCATTTAATCTGCTGTGCTTCACTACATTACTCTGCTGTGGTCTGCTGTGGCTGTGAATGCTGACTCCTCACCTCTCTACGTTTGAAGGTTTTCACTGTCACACAACCCTTGAATCCATGCAACACTGTGCAGCCAGGAGGACAGTGTGTTTCAAGGGACGCAAATGCGTAATCACTACAATAATGCATCTCCAGCTAAAGTGTTGGATTTAATTTGTAACACTTTTATGCTTCTTTTAAAAGCGGTTGGTATATGTTTCTGACTTTCCTGTCTGGTCACCTCATGCAAAGCAGCTGGAGTGGCTTTCTCTGAACGGAGTTGGGCATCAATGGCTCTCTATCCTGTGGTACAAAGAGCTAGCATCCTGCTGTACTTGCTATGCAAGAGGTGTGATGTTCCTCAGCTCCTGATTCACAGAGCGGAGCGTATATTGGAAGAGATTTAAAATCCATTACAGTTTAGTCCTCTCTGGGAAAACAGTTGAAGATGGCACAGCTCAAGCCAAACTTTGGAGAGGGCGTCATCAGAAAAAATGTATAATGTCCTGAAAATTGTACAACCTCTACTGATCATCTGTGTACTTCTTTATAGTATAATCGTATTGGTCTTTCTTTCTCTTTCTTTCTCTTTTTTTTTTTTTTTTTTTTATAGGTGTGGTATGAGCCAGGTGTCTGCAGCAGGGAAACATTTCACTCTTGGGGTCATTTAGTGTGGACGTCGACTTTATACAACAAGACCTCGATATGAGCAACCCCCAGTAAGTAAGAATTTAGTTTGAGACCAGTTTAAGAGTGTGTGAAATATTAAGTCACTATAAACACAGTCATCTAAAGAGCAACTCACCATGGTAGGGTGTGATTAGCAGAACTCGATGAGCATTTTTTTTCACACCCCTCTAGTGAATGACTTTGAACAGGGATCATTGGAACAGCAACTTGGCCCCATCCAGCATGTCTGAGAGAGAGCAGCCGGCCATCTCCAGCCTCCGCTGGCATCTCTTAGCATTCAGGAGGGATGTTCACTTGTCATCTTCTCTTATTAATAATTACTCTGTGTGTGGTCCCCCAGACAGGCCCTGCATTCTGATGACAGCCAGGGTTGGGGCTAAGAGAAGGGAAAGGGAGGGAGCAGGGGAATGGAGTGGAATGGAGCGAAGTGGAGTGGAGTGAGGGGTGAATGCAAAATGGGTTCAGTCAGCTGCATCTTCTGGTTAAAGGCACAGGATGCGGTTTCCCACAGAGATCTCTGTCCAGACAACAGACCAATGGGCTCAAGTGGATGATTGGTAAATTTGATGGTTGATTACAAGTCCATTTGAAGGGCAACACGGGGGGCAAAAAATGATTGTTTATACGCAGTGTATTGACTGGCTAGTAGCACAAAAGCAAGATTTAATGCTGCTGAATGCCGGTGACTCTGTGAAGTGACAGATGGGGAACTCTCATGCGGGGAAAGGTCTTTGGAGTTATTTTCACCCTTGCTCTCTTAGACTTGACGCTGCTGTAAATCTTCTTCCTCTCTCCATCATTCTCTAGCATGACTGCTCTGGAAGCAGTTGAGACAGGATAGGAAAGATGGTCAAGTACACCAAGTTCAAAGGGATATTTCTCTAAAATTAATGTGAAAATGGAAAATCTATCTATTTCTAAATAAAGTTTACAGTCAAGGCAGAGAGGAGACTGAACAAGGGACATTAAACATAAAAAAATAAATGGCAATTTAGCTGCTCACATAGAGTAAGGAATCTAGTAGCTTTGAGACAGGTCATCTCACGGTTAGCCTCAGTGTCATGTGATCCAGGTCCATGCTGCTCTTAATAAAAACTCACCATGACGAAGCGTTTCTCCAATCATCAGAAAAAAAGTCCTAATTACCAAGTCCATGCATCCACAAATGTTGTTTATGATTTTGGGTTTATAGTGTTTGTTTTTCATTTGTTTTATGTTCTGAATGCTTCATATTTTAATCCATTTCTCAGCCTGTGAACTGCACTCAGTCTATAAATTATATTGTTTATAGTGTTGCTGGGTGTCAGTGCCCAACTTAGTAATGGTTTGTATTGAATGCTCTCTCTCTGGCACTTGGTGAAATGGGTATAAAATGCTGGATTCAAAGCTCAAGCATTCCCTCTATTAAGAGTAAAAACATGGCTCCAAAGACCAACACAACACCCTCGCTCTTCACCGTTGCAGTGTAATTGTCAACTGCTGTAATTTCCCCTCAGACCTGCTTGGAAACTGTGAGCATCGCCCCAAAGATCAGATTGTACAAATGTACCACTGTGTCAGAAGCTCATGTCAGGGGTGCTGCTGGGAAATCTGGACAGTGATATAAGTGATTCGGCACATCGGCCCCGCGTTCCTGATGATATCAGGGTGGTGAATTGCTGTGCACCAAGGAATGGCCAAGCACTGTATACAAACTTATTGGGTAGGGCAGAGCAGCTGGCTTGTGGACAGCTGGCTAGAAACACAGTGGCACTGAGCACTCGGAAAGACAATGATACCGATGCCCTCTGCAAACAGTTCGTGCTGAGGCGGCACTTTAAAATCCACTGAAGTGACAAAACCACATTTTTTTTATTGCACAGTATAGGTGATTTAGAAGATGGGATGACAGGAATCAATCTCACCCCTTGTTGTCATGACAGAATAGCCTTATTTTTCATAGTTTGATCAATGCTGTTGTCTTGTAATTAAACTGCACGGGTGAATTATGATCTACTGTGTTTTACGAGTACATTAATCATTCATTTTACTTGTATGTACATATAAACAAAAGTTGCTCACAGTAACGTTAAGCACCAGGGTGAAAAGGGTTAAGCACTGTTTTGTACAACATGTCAGATACAGTTTACTGTCGATACATTAAACTGAGGCTGAAGCTGTTCAGGCAAGACTACCTCTTAAACAAAAGGACAAGGACCTGCCAATACAATGCAGGAAAACTACAGGGCAAGATATTATTCTAAACTTATCTCAGACTAAAGCCTTTGTCCAAATAAAAGGTAGTATAAACCAAACAAACATATTAATGTAATGTATTTTATTGCAAAGAATGAACTCTAATCTCAGATATATACTGGTATACTAACTAGTTTCATTATAGTTTTATATACTCTAACTTTCCATGCAGATTTGTAGCCCTGGAGGTTACAAATTCCCTCCTGATGTATCTTATGTCACAAGTTGGACCTCCTTTATGAGCATGGGTGTTAGAATTCAGAGTAAAAAGATATAAATTAGTTTTACTTTCCGTTGAGTTCAGCAGTATTGGACTTCAGTGGTATTTGAGTACCTTTCTCAAAGACAGCTGCAGGAAGCTCAGGCTGGAATAGATTACAGGTAAGATTCATTTAAACTCCACATCTATAAAATCACAGAGTACTGCCAAGAAGATATACCTATTGAAAATATCTTAGTGAAAACGAGCATTTTTGTGTGCCTTTCCAAGAAATGTGTTACTGAGGAGGAGTGTCTCTGTAAGGAGGGTGTTATACCGTTATACCTTGTTGAAAGCGGTTGAGACGAAAGAAAAGAGTCAGTGTTGAGCGTACTAATAATGAAAACATCTAAACTCACCACATATTCTTAGTTCTTAAAAAAACATGCCTGTCATGTTGTGAAAAGCAGCACCAAGTCTGAACTGGAATGGAAAGGTCTGAGCAGTCTCTTATATTTTTTTATATGTATTGATCACTGCATGGTGATTTATAGGAATGTGGAAAAAATGCTGGGGGAATAACTATGGATTGCTCTGCAGTGCCAGTCCCTGGCAGTAATTACACATGAAAAAGAAATATTCCTTTTTATATATAGTGTTATACAAAGTTTAAACAAATCTGCTTATACTAATTATTACATGTTTGAACAATTTATTACCTCCGCCAGGTGATATTGTGATCGTTTTGCTTTGTGTGTTGGTGTGCATGCATGTGTCTTTGTTTATTAGCAAGATAACTCAAAAAGTTATGGATGGATTTTCATGAAATTTTCAGGAAATGTTGATACTGGCACAAGGAAGAAATGATTAAATTTTGGTAGTGATCAGGGATGGGGGGCATGTGGGCCCGCTGATCTGCCTTGGCGGAGGTCTGCCCTCTCCGAGTGCTTTTCTTTTTGATCTTGTAGTAGCACCAAATGTTAGAAATTGATCAGAGCATGTAAGAAATAAATTAAAATAAAATGCAAATTTAACCACTGTTTTGCAATAAAACATCAGGAGTTCATGAATCTAAAGATTCTAGACTTGCTGTATGAGCAGTCCAGCATAACACGTTAGACTGACAGAAGCATTAGAAAGTCCTTTCAGGCCTCATGGTAAAGCTTAGATCTTACTCAATATGGGTGTGAGATTCTCCCTCCAGTCATGCATGCTCTATGTTAACCTTTTTGCTTCCTCTGCTAATATTACATGCCTCTGAAAGGATCCCAGCCTTCAGCATGCTACTGGCTACCCTTGTCTACATCTGTTGAAGGGAGTGTTCAGATGTGAAGCCTCCACTCCTTCCACAGCATGGCAGCCAGCCACTTTACCGGGCCTTGCACATAATGGCTCCTAGCCTGCTCTGTGATTGTCTGGAAATGTGATTTTGATGCACTAAACAGTTTGTGTCTGTCATGACTGATTAGCGTCCTTGTTGCAGTTGGTCAAAGGTGCCAAGTCCATAGAGAGCACAGGGATGCACAGGCATGCTTTGTAGTGAGCTTGTTAATATGTATAGACTTTGACCCTTGACCTAAACACATCTACCAGTACATATGCAAAAGAAAATATTCAGATGTTCAATGGGTGGAAGTGCAAGGCATGTTATGTAGCAAGACCTTGACAATCAGAGGAGTTTGAGTTGTAAAGCCATGTATTGCCGTGTTAAGACGACAGTGTTCAAGTGATTCTTGGTTTCTTGTGAAAAGAGCAAAATAACCTTTAAAGAGAGTCCATTAAGCAACTATTACTCACAAAGCAAGTCCGGAAAAAGACAGACCTATTTTCCTTTCTAGTCCTGCCTACATTAACATTTAACAGGAAGGTGGGTCTGTTCAGTGATCTTCCACTAACTCTTTCCACCCACTCTGTTTCACCTCAAGCACAGAGGTTGTAGAATCCACCAACCCAATGCCTTTTGTTCCCTCTGTCTTGTAAGCATTGCCGTCTTTCACCATTAAGCACTGGAGGCATTGATATCTCCACACTGGCTGCACTGGGACAGCTGCCAAGTCGTGTGAGACTCCTTTTCCAGGGTGACTTCTCCTTGTCCTCTACTGGCTGAGCTCATAAAATTACAGCCCTCCCAACACATTTAAGTTTTAGGACCTTATTGGCAGATGAAATGACACTTTGTCGGATTCTGCCAAATATGGCTAGCCTCACAGCAAAATCACAGAGAATAAATCAAAATGTAAAAAAACAACTTAAATAACCTTTTCGTGTCCTCTAATAGCAGTAATTCCCTCAAAAATGGATTGCAGTCTTATACGGCCTTTTATCAAATACAGACATGGCTAACATTAAGATGCTATCACATTGACCTCGGTTATGGTACTGTTAATCGACAAGGCACTTCTGAGGCTATTACAACCAAAACGCTGGTGAGATGATAACATAAGTAAGAGGGATTTTTCCCTGTGTTCTCAAAGTGTAATGACATCAGGCATGCTAAATCACCCATTTATGGTCCTTTCAGATCAAGCCCACAGTGATTCTCTGACTTTAACAGTCTTTGATGTGTGTGTGTGTGTGCGTGTGTGTGTGTGTGTGTGTGTGTGTGTGTGTGTGTGTGTGTGTGTTTGACACAGGGCCCCTCCTCAGGCTGGAGCGTCAGAGTTGGAGGTGATATCCCAGCAGGTGGAAGAGGAAAACCAGTGTGTGGCCCCTGTCCAGCTGGTCAGCTTTGCCTACAGAGACTTGCCTTTGGCCGCCCTGGATATATCCCTCGCCGGATCCCAGCTCATTTCAAACCCAGATGAAGAGGACAACAGAGATGGGTATGTCCCATGAATACAACACCTCCCTACATTTTCTGTTGTGGTTTGACAGTTACAGGGTCATTATGAAAACAGTGTATGAAGATGGTTCTGCAAGTTATCAGCACGACTAGAACATGGTTTGAGACAGTAGTAAGGGTATGGTTGGGCAGAAAAAGAGACACTGCATTCGAAAGGTTTATGATTTAGATACAAGGAGACTAAGTCACCCCTTGTTGCATGACTGTGCTACATTCATAATTAAGACAGAATTGTAATTATTACAATCTATAATATGCCTTGGCAGAGAGAGGTGCTTCCATCACTCTCTCCATTGCTTGTTATTGCACATGATAATTACACCTGGTGTATTGAATCACCCCTCATTTTATATTTGAGTGTGAGTATCAAGCATATTTGGTCATGAATTTATTAGTGTCACCATGTTAAATGGACAATGTCTCCACTGATGTGTTCATTTCAGCTCAATGACACAGCAATTTCTGTCTAGCAGACAGCCTTCTGTTCATAATGTCGATTTCTGGCAGAAAACAAAGCGTGCTGTTAGCACCATAGCTTTCCTTAAATGTCAGAGCCCTGTGGCGGTGCTGTTTCAGTCCATGACGCCTTCTTGTCCTGTCCTGGGTTCATGTTGTTTTTTTCTATCACCATATCGCCATGCTGCAGGCCCAGCACTCTCAGGACAGGACACACCCCTCCCACAGCACCCCTGTAGCAAGTGTCCATGGCTCTCCACTCAGGAAGCGTGACTCACAGCCCTTTGGCATGCTGCAATGCTGGCATCCATGCAGAGAAAGTCGACAAACAGCATAAGCTTAATTAGAGCATCCGGCATTTCGCCATCCAAGCCCTGGTGTGTCAGCTGACCATGTCCGGCTGGACTTTGCCTGGTCTGGCCCAGTTGAGGCCAATGGCTCTGTGGGACAGAGGGCAGGGACAGATGGGTCCTGTCCTACACACCCACTCCCTCACTGTACCATGGATCTTTCTCATTCTCTCTTGCTCCCAAAAAGAACAGAAAATACACTCATACAGTATCAGTGCCACAGCAGAGAGCAGGATATGACGTCCTCACAAAATTATAGTCACAGTGGGCACTCTCATATGACACCATATGACACCCTAGTCCCCTGAAACTTGGCATTGTGCTCTCGAAAAGTCAAGTGGCAGCACAATTTGTCTGTTAAGGCTTCATCAAGCCAGAGAAAGTGGATAATCATTTTTGTCTTTACTGTGAAGTGATTTCAATTCAGAGAGAGATGCTTGTAAGCTCAGAGGTATTCCACAGAACAGTAAAAAAGGAGATTGGAATTTGTGATTCTTCCGCTTACAAGCATTCCAAGACATACCAGTCATCACAGTTTCGTTCATACATCTGTCCTTTTGATGATCTCTTGGAAAAAGTAACAAAGCCAGCTTGTCATAGGTTGCGGCTGCTTCATGACTCATGTCTGTAACATCAAGAGAATGTCATGACTCTGTTGCGTGGTGTGAGTTTATAAATTCATCTAGACGTACAGTAGACACAGATAACACAGTAATGAACTGAATTGCTTACATCATTCTGTTATCTCATAAACAGTTTACTTTGTATTTAATGTAATGTTTTGGCAAGAGCTATTTAAACATACTGCAGGCTAATTTTAGACAACTGGAAATGATTATGTACAAGAATGTAAACCAACTTTCATCATTTCACTTATGGACTATGAGGTAGTTTTGTGTGTGCATTGACTTGAGTGATAGCAGTTTGTTTTCTTGAGATATGACTTACATTCCTGACATGTTTCTTCTCAGCTCAGTGCCTTCCTTGTTGTGACTATATCCTGTTGTTACAGAGAGGGCGTATTTTGCTTTATAATCGACATTTGGTTTGGAAAATTTATCTTGAACTGTAGTCAGTGTGTTGGTTTTGGTCTAGAAAACATTGTGAAAATGAGGTCATAGAAATAGCCTCATACCAATGGCAAGAAGCAGGATAATATAAGGCTCCGTTATAATCATTTCTAATTTGAGCTCAAATTTATGATTAGTACGCCTTTGTTTTATTTTTGTTACATGGTCTGTAAAAGAAAGAGCAGAAAAATACACACCAGAGATCCACATTAATGTTGTTTTGCAGCTTCTCGTGGCTCTTTAGCAGAAAACGTGGGTGATTATGTAGGAGGTGGATGTTCTTGTGGACTACGAGGGGGCACAGGCAGTACTTGCAGATTGTGTACAGTGGTAAGCTGGTTGGAATTATTAATAGATGTTGGCTGCACCATTTCATGCCAGAACTTGCTGTAAAGTCCAAGATAAACATTGTGTGATTTCATATCCCCATTTGGTCACTGTACTAATATTTCCAAAATTCAATATTTTCAGTATTCAAAACATTTTTTTTTTTTTTTACCAGAATGTCGTACTGTGTTAAATGAAAACTCTACTATGCTTCGATATTCAATTATATCACCATTTACACATTGTAATATATGTGCTAGTTTCCTCATTTACGTTTAGAAAAAGGGGATTAGCAAGGACCAGTGCTAGTATAAATAAGAATCATACATATATATATATATATATATATACACACACACACACACACACACACACACACACACACACACACACACACACACACACACACAATTTTATGTGTGATGCACATAAAAAATGATGCATTTTTGTGCTGAAACTTCAATACTTATCATAAAAAGCAAGAAAAAGTCAGTTGCAATAACAACTTAGCACTGTTTGTATAAAGGCAGTTACTGTTATTGGTAACCTAAAGGTGTAAAAGCATGTTGAGGCAATCCTCTACCTAAATTGCAACCTTTAGATTGAGTGGATCCCAGGCTTCTGGGGAGCATCTCCTCACCTGGCCCCAGTCTCTGGGGCCCAGAATGCACAGCCTGCACTTGTCCAGGGTTATCGTCCCCAAATCATCGTGCTACCCACAGCAGCTGTAGCATATGCCATTGATCTCCAGGGCCCGGACTGAGAGGTGTGAGGCACTGCAACACTGACAGATGGTTCATATGGGTCAACCTGCTACTTTGACTGGAGGAGAGTGGAGGTGGAGGGGATAAAGAGTAGGATGAAGGGAGGAATGAAGCACTTTCATTCACAAAGCTGCCGACCACAGATCAAGAGGAAATGGCTCCATTTGATGAATGTCATATCTGTCCATGTTGGACAGTGTGGGATTAACCCGACGTTGTGTTGTACCCTGAGAGGCATGGTGGCTAGCTGATAAAATGTTAGGTGAAATGTTATACATTAGATCAGCTTAAGTGTGCCCAGCCAGCCTAGACTGATTGCATTACTCAACAGAGTGCTCACAGTGTCTTAATGAAATAAAGTTTTCTAACCACTTTTCATTCAGTGCAGTGCATCAGTACAGCAGCATTTGAACTTATCTTTCAAGCTTGATAATGCTCAAGGTTGAACTAGGATGAAATAATTAGACAAATTTAAACTGTAGGAAAAGGCACTGAAGGACTTTGCCAGGCTCTTGTGTGAATCTTGGCAGCAGTAATATTTCATGGGGCTTTGGAGCCAGAGCTATACTATACCTGTTCTGTGTTGATGGATGTCTGAAAAGAGATGCAGGATTTCTCCTTTTTCCCCCCTCTGACTCTATTTCAAACACACAGAAGAACAGTCCTCTCTATCAAATTGGCTCTCTTGCCTGGCACCATGTGCGACACAATAGATGACATTTGAGTGCAGGGTTTGAGGGTTTGTTAATATTCACAGACATGCAAAGTGTGAGATTGCTTTTTAGGCTGAGAGCGAGAGAGATCAAGTGTCCTGGTGAAAACCCATTTATCAGGGACAGCTTGTCTGCTGCTCTGCACATGGAGCCCCATCCATCTCCATTTGCCTGGTATCTGTGGCCCATTTCTCAAAGACCAGCTTCAGGTCTTCTCTGCAAGGTGGTTTCACTGCGTAGGACAGAAGAAATGATAGTTGATCTCATTTGGTGGTCAGAAGAAAGTCTGATAAATGCTGAAAACTTGCCTGCATTTTTTAATTAGATAAAAAAACATATTTACTTTTTCCACAAGAAGGGATGTAATATCTAGTGAAAGGCTGATGTTTAGTTATTGGCACCTGCTATTGATTAGCTCTGTTTGCTGCAAAAATGTTTGCTAATTCCTAAGGCATGTGACCAAGAGATTAATACTGGGGAGGCTTGGAACCTCTAAAATGTACAATTGATTACCTATGATAACATCACTTGAGGCTTTGTTCAGCATATTTATTGCTCAGCTGGTTTTCTTTTCTCAAGGCTTCTGTGCTTCTATCTGTTGTAATAACACAGCTAACTCAGCAAAAGTAAAGAAGAAGGGATTTAGCCAGTTGTTATGTTGGCATTTGTCTTGATTTTCTAGCAATTTAGATAGAAGCGCTACCTGTGCTTTCTCTGGAAACAGGGACTCTAGTGCGAAAGATGCATATTTTTGGGTATGAAATAAATGACCCTTTGAGTGTATAAAATAAGTTAAGCAGGAGTTGGAAGATAGAGCCTGAATGGGATGAAGTACTCCAACATCTGCTGTTCAGGAGCCTGCAGGCGCACAGTTGTGGTCCATTTTCCCCTGCCCACGCCTGCTGAGTTCAGCAGATTGGTGTGAATTGGTTGAAGTTTAAACTGGAGGAACCACAAGACTATGTAGTTATCACTGCAGAAAGAGAAATTGAGAGGAGACAGAAAACCTGAGTCAAGTACTGTCATTTTAAAATACTGCTGGGGTATTATGTGAGGCTGAACCACATCTTCAAACAAAATAGAGTCAGTCAAAAGCTTTTCCCCAGCTGTTTATTTAGGGTTAATTTTAGCATGAAACACAATCCTCTTAAATCATCACTTACACTTATTAATTGGTCTAGTCATTTACATACACCAAACTCTGTCATTATTTATTTAGTTTTAACCATCAACCTGCCCAGGGACTACAGGTGTAGATTAGCACTCATGCTATAATCTGGCACCAAGCATCTTTCCTCTGACTCTAAATTAATGTATTGTTGTGCACTGTCCCTGTACAAATAAAAGCATACCATACCATACCATACCATACCATACCATACCATACCATACCATACCATACCATACCATACCATACCATACCATACATAAAATAAAAGTATACCTTAAATATTTGAATTTTTAAAAACCCTTAATATCTGTGGAGACTGAAGTATACTTTCAGTCTGTTATTCAGGATCTTGGGTTACAGCAGAGAACTGAAAGGAAGCGTTATTGTTTTGAGACCAATGATTAATTGTTTCGGAAGCAAATGTAATTGTGTGGCAGCTGCCACATGTCTATGCCCTAATGTGCTGAAGTTTTTCACCAACCAAAGTTCCTCTGTTGTAAATGTGCAATCAAGACATCAATCAAGAGTTCCAATCAATTATTTAGAATACAGGCACAGCAGTGAAAGTCATTCAGAGCAGCACTATTTTCAGCTTTCCATTCCAAACATTTTGAAAGATTAGTGTTTAGCTGTTTGTGTGTGTGTCTGAGTGTGTATGTGTGTTAAAATCAATACCCCAGACAAGTTGATAGAGTCTTTCAGACTCATTACTTGTAAATGAATTTTCCCCTTTTGCAGCCCTTCTCTTCTCTCCATCTCTTAACTCTCAAACACATACAAACAGAGCACCACCTCTCTGATTTAAGTTCCATTTAACTTGTATCTAATGAGTTTACATTGTATTTTCTCCTGCCTCCATTACAGGAGACAGTATAATGAAAGAGATGCTCATTGTGTTAGGCTCCCCACCGTAGCGTGAGTTACTGATGTGAGGCCTGAGCCAGAACTCAGTCCTGTCTGTGTGAATGGGCCCCGACAGAGCAAGCAGACACCTTCCTCTGTGCCAGTCACTCTGCCTGATGTCTTTGTCCGTTCTGCCTGGCCATTGAGCTATGAGAGCCACTGCAGCTGGCATCATGTACAGCATGCCATCACTTCCATCTCAGGCCAATATCGATCAGTCTCATGATCTAATCCCCTCACTCTGCGCTCCTGTCGGCCACTCTTCGATCGTCCCTCAGTGTGTTACCGCTGCAGCCGCTGGCCTGTTGATGTCTTTATAAACCTGTCCACCCCACATCTCTCTTCCTCTACACACAGTGTCCATTCTCTGTGTATGTGTGACTAATGTTTGCCTCTGCACGCACATGCACACACGACCAGTTTCTTGAGGTATTGCCCATTGGATTTGAACCTGCCTTGACCCTGTGAGAGAGTGAGGTGATTCTCTTCCATCGCTTGCTTCACCAGAGAGGCAGCCTCACTTCTTCATAAATACTTCAGGTCGTCAGTGTTCAAGGTTTAAAGTGATTTCCCTAAAATTAAGTTTCTGAGCTTGGAGTAATCCATCACTGCCATTTACTCTGCTTCCAGACAGGGTTTTTCTTTACAGGTTTATTAAATTAATATCTTTTCTGCCTGGCTTGTGGGAGAGGTCTGAATGAATTATGATTCCTCACAGTATGAGTTAAATCATGCTTTTCAATCCTGAAGGTAAGTCAGGTGTCTCCAGGAGTACTCTATGTGCAGCTCATTCCATCTCATAACTAATGATCCACAAATGTCCGGCGACTGCGTGTTAGGCGAATCATTAGGTAAATGTTTCTTTTTCTTGGCTCCCTTCCACTGGCAGATGGGGTTTGACATTGTTTCTTGGGAACAGATCCGTGCTCAGGAGAGTCTCTGTGGTATCTGCTAATGATACCATTACCCTCCACTACTTCTTTCTCACCCCAGGTGTGGAGCTACTAATCTGTTGGCAGTGGATGGTACAGAGCATTGCTGCAGAGGACTCAGTGCACCGGTTAGCCTCTGGGAGAGCACTGACACAGCGTGGCCGAGCTCCAGCCCCTTTGCTGACCTTGGTGAAGGGTGGAAAGGATGTGTATCTGTTCTGCACAGGAGTTCAGATAAAACAGCAAAACGACACTGTTTGATAGGGTCCCCTTTCTTTATATACCTTAAAGGATCGATACACTTATGATTATCTTACTTTGCTTTTGTCATTGTTTACATTGACTTCAAAAATATCATATTCATCAAAATCAATGCTGAGATGTAGGTGCCTGTCAACATTATCCAACAGGGCAAAAACATATGGTCAGATCATCATATACACAGGTAGTAAACAAGCCATGTTATCCATGTTAAGACAGATTTTTGGGTTAAACCTAGAAATCTCATTCCAGTTAATGAAGATCATCTCCTACTCTATCTGTATGCATGAAGAAATGAGTGAAAGTCAAAGTACAGGGTGTCTGCGCATCCTAAAAATCTTAAAATATCTGAAATGCAGTTTAGCTTTAATGCCTCTCTTTGGTGGTTTTCTGCACTTAAGTCCATATTACTGATGTTACAGTGTTTGAAAACCACCATTGAATCTTTTACTTTCTTTTTACATTGTAGTTGCGCTTACTTGCATGCTGGCAAAATGAAGATTAATTCACTATAATATTCCTTTTCCACCATAAAATGTAAGTCTGCACTGGACCACATTTATACTACTTAAGGTTATATTTACCTGCAAGAAAAAGAATATTTTTCTGCCATTAATAATTATTGTCAAAAAAGTTTCTTTAAAGCTGCGTGATCTCCTCACTGCAGGCATAATTATCACCAGTGCTATAGCCCACTTTAAATAAACTGTAAATATCCTTTAACTCAATCTGTATTTTCCGCTGCTCTGTCTTATTCTTCTTTCTCCGTCACCCCCTCCTTCCTCTCCGGCTTTTTCTCCGGTTCACTCTTGGATGAGTCCCAATGCCTTTGAACTGGCTGCACACTGCTTCCTCTCTCTGTGTTTGCCTCCTTCATTCTGAGCAGAAGCAAGAGGAGAGTAGAATAAATTGCATCCTCTCTTGTCCTCTGACAGACATTGCCCGTAGCTTTCCTCCTATGGGGGACAGGTGACAACGGATAGCTGCTATTTTCGAAGGAACATACTGCCTTTCTCAGTGTTGCCTCGGAGAAAGGACAGTAACCCCATATGCGCGCGTGCACACACACACACACACACACACAAACCTTTATTTCTACGTCTGGTTTTCAAAGAGTACATCTGAGTAGTATCGTGTGTGTGTGTGTGGAATATAGCACTGAGACAGGAAGGGAAAGCCCTGTATGCCTACTGGAGATTTGTCATTATTTATATACCCATAAATCTCCAGGTGTCTCAGCTAGTCACAGTCTCTGATTGGGGGGAACTTGAAGAGGAGAGTATGGATGGATTTAAGGCAGGTTTGACACTTGTGTCTTCAGGCGCAATGTACCTAGACAAAGAGTAAGCACACCCAGGGCTCAGGCACTCTACAAAATAATGAAAAATAAATAGCAGTGTGACAGATGTATAAAGCTCAAGCTCTTAAATCACCAATGGGAATGACCACATCCGTAACAGACCGATTGTAGGATCAGGTATTGTCAGATTTCCTCATCCTGTCATTCTTATTACAGGCAGGCACAAACACTCATGAAAAATCAGATGTCACTCAGTTTAGTCCAGATGGTGCATATGCAGCCCCACTGTCATGCAGGGAGAGCTACGTCGTGCCGTCAGCCAGCCAGCTAGTCAGTCATCCAGAGCTCAAACAAACCAGTCTGTCAACCATGCTGTTAGAAACCCATTCACTTAGATGGACATTCAAGCAGCCAGTAAGGTGGCCAGCAGCATATAGAGACCCTCCCTGGAATTTAACTACAGGATAGGATACTAATCCATTCAGAGCTTTATTTAAAATAATTGGGCTTAGAGATGTGGAGTTTACACAGTCAGGCATCATCTTATCATCAGCTATTATATTCCTGGCATTAATTGTCGTGTTGCTTAAAGATATGATGAGAAACCCTTAAATGGGGATTACAACCAATGTCATATAATCTGTCTCTAAAAATAGGCACAGATGAACTAATGGCTGTTGTAGTAGAATACAGTGCTTGTTGATGACACAAAGGGAAAGCTCTGTACTAGGAAGATGGGGGTTACAGAAGAGGTGGGAATGAACAGTTTGATGAGAAGATAAGGAATGGGCCAAAGAAGCAATGACTGTGAATTTATGCTCAGAATTACTTCATTACTAATATATCATGTCAGTGCCAGCAGAACATGTATTTATGCCTCATATGAAATGTATGGGTGTGTAAATTAATCTGGGCGTGCGTGCTCTGCGTTTGTTTGATTTATGTGCTTAATGGTGCCCTCTGCTGAAAAATGCTTAAAAGAACATTAAATGACAAAAAACTGAAAACTCAAGGTCGAATACACCTTATGATTTGTGTATTTTGACGCTTTTGTTGTGTTTTATTGATTTGACCTTGCCTGCTGCCTGTCAGATTTGCACTCCGTACAAGTATTAAATTTTTAACTAATCCCAGTATTTACAGTGTGTTTTCACAGCTCTTCTAAGTGCCTTTCTCCTGCCCTGACCGTCTCTCTCCTCCTTCTGTCAGGTCAAACTGGCTGAAGCCTTGCTGTGGCAGAAGGGCGGCGCTGTGGCAGGTCTGTCTGCTGTCGGCAGGATTCAACTGTTTCCTGGTGGCTTGTGTCATTCTGGTGGTGGTGCTGCTGACGCTAGAGCTGCTCATAGACACCAAGCTGTTGCAGTGTGAGTTCTTACATTTTTAATATTTCCAAAAACAATGTAACACGAATATGGTTTTCATGAAAATTATACTTGAGTGTAGTTCTGAGTTGGTGTGACTGTTTTTTACAATGCACTAGGATTAAAACTCGCAGTTAACAGAAGTAAATATAGATAAAAATAAAAAATACTAGTATGAATATACATAAGACAAACTAAAAGGTAAACATTTTTTAGTTTCTGTGTTCTCCCAGTGTTAAGCAACATTACTATGGCATTTTACAATGTGGGGCCTTTAATAAATAACTTTGCTTCAAATCATATTTGATTCTGCCTCTGTACAACTATAGTGCATCTGGAAAGTATTCACAGTGCCACACAATTTTTTTTTTATTACATTTTATGTGTTACAGCCTTATTCCACAATAGATTTAATTCATTTTACCTAAATTCTACACACAATACCTCATAATGACAAAGTGATTTTTTTAACTTCTGCAAATTTATTAATAATAAAAAAGCAAAACAAGTGGTGCCAGGCACAACAAACCCCACCCCTCGCATGTATGGTAGCTTATTTTGGCATTAATCCAGCTGATGTCATCATGTCTATGCATGTGCTGATGTCAGCGTATCAATTGCCTCTATATATGTGTCAAGTCTGAAGTAAATTGAAACAAAATTTATGTTTTATATACATTTGAAATTTTGCTCATTATAAGTAAATGGGGGAAAAAAAGATTTAGAAAATTTCATTAAAAAAAATTTAACTTTGACCTACTTTTCTCAAAATGTAATAACATCTGTTCTGGGTCACTGGCAATCTATAAACCCAATGTGGTATGAATTCAACCAATAGTTCTGCTGCTAGAGTGTTGACAAACAAACAAACTAGCAAAGAAAACCAAACAAAAACAATACCCCTTGCCTTCCCTTCAGGGGGCAGGGTAAATATAACACATGCATTTATATTTACACTCAAAACTGAGCTCAGGTGCATCCTGTTTCCACTACTTGACTGGTCACCTGTAGTAAACTCAGCTGATTGGACATGATTTGGAAAGGCACACACCTGTCAATAGTTGTGAGTGCATGTCGGAGCACAAACCAGGTCACAAAATCCAAGGAATTGTCTAGATCTCCTTCTGCAACACTGAAAGTCCCAACGAGCACAGTGACCTCCATCATCTGTAAATGGAAGTGTTTTGGAACCACCAGGACTCTTCCTTAGACCTGACGCCCACCAATCTGAGTGATTATGGTAGGAAAGCCTTTGTCAGGGAGGTGACCAAGACCCTGATGGTGGCTTTGACAGAGCTCCAGTGTTGCAGTGTGGAGAAAGGAGAACCTTCCAGAAGGACAAACATTTCTGCAGCACTCCACCCATCAGGCCTGTGTGGTAAAGTGGACAGATGGACGCCACTCCTCAGTAAAATGCACGTGGCAGCCCACCTGCAGTTTGCCAAAAGGAACCCGAAGGACTCTCAAACAATGAGAAACTAAATTTTCTGGTCTGGTGAAACAAAGATTGAACTCTTTGGCCTGAATGCCAAGCATCAAGTCTAGTGGAACCCACGCACTACTCATCCCCTGCCCAACACCATTCCTACAGTGAAGCATGGTGGTAGCAGCAACAGGAGGTGGGGATGTTGTTTGGCAGCAGGAACTGGGAGACTAGTCAGGGTGAGGGAAAGATGAATGCAATACAATCATCCGAAACACACAGCCAATATGACAAAACCGTGGCTTCAGGACAACTGTATGAAAGTCCTTTAATGGTCCAGACTTGAACCCAAACATGTCTGGAGAGATCTGAAAATGGCTGTGCACCAACAATCCCCATTCAACCTGGTGGACCTTCAGAGGTTCTGCAAATAAGAATGGGAGAAACTGCCCTAGAGCAGGTATGCTAAGCTTATAGCATCATACTCAAACAACTTTAGGCTGTTATTTCTGCCAAAGGTGTGTCAAAAAAGCACTGAGCAAATGCTGTTAATACTTATGTACACACTATATTTTTGTGTTTTGTTTTTAATATTTTTTTTAAAAAGTTTTGATCAAAATTTTTCACTTTACACAGGTATTGTGTGTAGAAATTTGAGGTAAAAAAAAAAAAAAAAGAATTTAACCCATAAAGACCCAGTGCTATTTTTGTGATTGTACCTAAATCAATTTTTGATTATATTTAACCTTTCTTAAGTGATTTATTAACATTTATTGTAATATTTTCCTCTGTATTTTGCACATTTTCCAGTGAAAATGAGGTATTTTCCTCCATTTAAATCACTGATCATGTAAATGTTCACAAAAGCTCAGATTAAAGTTGAGGGTTATTATTGTAAAACAGTGAAAACTGAAGAAATAGTAACGTTTTCAGTCAAATCTATTATTAACTGAACATATACCCAGAGACTCCATCCACTGTCATTGATCCAACTCCATGGATTTTACTGGTGAATCACTGCTGTAGAAGATGATGGTGTTTCCACGTTCACTACGGAGCCTCTGAACGTCCAAATGGGTCATACCTGATGACCATGAAAAGATGACTAACTGTATTTTACAACAATTATTTACATGGATTGATAGAATTAGTGGATTAACAGGTATTAAACTGTTTTGATCAGTTGATAAGTTTAGTTGTCAGTGGCTATTTGGGTCTTTATGGGTTAAAGCAGTGGTTCCCAACCTTTTTTGGCTCGTGACCCCATTTTAATGTCACAAATTTCTGGCAACCCCAGACATACAAAACTGAACCTTTTTTTTTTTCTTTTTTTTTTTGCTAAAATGAATTTTTTTTTTTTGATCATGTAATAGTTTGTTATACTATGTTGCAAATAAATGTTAATTTTCAATGACATTTAGTCTATATAATGTATATTATTATGGATGGAGGCAGAACAGCCAGGTGTAGATTACTGCACAAAATGAGAATTTGATTTTCCTTGGTCAGGATATGTACAGTCAGTCCAGCTTGGATTTACAAGGCTGACAATTAATACTGAACAAATAATAACTCAACTATGAATTACAAAAGAGCTGCAGCATCTGAAACTGACCACAATGAACATTTGAAAGATAAACAGTACCACAGTGCTTCAGTTTCAGCTTCAGAGTTTGTCATGTCTTTTTTTGTATTATGATTGTCTCTCTTAACTCACCATATATTTTTTACTAGTAAGTTTTTATTTTTATCAGTTACTAGGACTTTCAAGTGACCCCATTAGAATTCCAGGCGACCCCCACATGGGGTACCGACCCCAAGGTTGAAAAACACTGGGTTAATCTATTTTGGAATAAGGCTGTAACACAAGAAAATGTTAGTATAGCACTGTAAATACTTTCCAGATGCACTGTAGATAAAGGTTAAAAAGGACCATGCTGTTTGACTGAACTGCAGCTTTTTGACAAAATGTTGGTTGTATGTAGCTGGTAAAGGTTATATGAACATGTTCAAGTGAATTCCATACTGACTGGAAACTTAATGTCATACAAACTACAGCTGTGTCACTGAGGCTGCGATCAATCATAGCCTCATGAGTACAGCGTCCTATTAGCATTCAGTGGTTAACAGAATGTGAAGGTGCACGCATGTCACACCTTCACCCACATCATCAGGTACAGCACTGACGTCCTCATCTATCACCAGTAGAGGGTCAGAGGTCGCTATCTTTTTGATGTCAGAGGGAGGAATGAGGAAGACAGTCCAACGGAATTCAGGTCTTCCTTGTGTGTGTGTGATTGACTGACAAGACTGCACAGACAAAGGAATAGTAAGACAAATGTGTGAGTAGAGATTAGCGACATCAGGCAATACAGAGTTGGCTGTTGGATGAGTATGGGGGGGGGACTGGAGGAAGATGAATGGACTGATAGACAGATCACTGCACACGGCAAACAAAGACAGATGGGAGGAGAGGTGGCGCGTGAAGAGAAATGCCTCAGCTGACAGCCGAGTGCTGTTTGAGGCTGTCCACAATTAGCCTGATGAATAGACAGGAAGATCTTGGCACATTCATGTACAGTTATCTGGCCAATTCATATTTATGATGTTGCTTCATGCTTCTGTCACTCATTTATCCCACTTTACTCACAAGTGTTACAGGGAATAGAACTTTGAAATGAAGACGCACATTGCTGCAAAACTTCAGCATCCATCTTGCACCACAAACAAACTATCCTTGCAAAAATCAACCCATTGTTTTCTTTTTATCCCTGCAGTTAATAATGCGTTCCAGTTCGCCAGCATCATCCACTGGATCAGTCTGGCGATCCTGTCTGTGTTCTTCACTGAGGTGAGTCTCTCTCTTACCCATAACCTGCTCTACACAAAAACAGTCTCACTTACAGCTGATGCAGCGGCCTGTCGATTAATGCTCTGTTGTGCAGTATGTGGGGCCAGTGAAGTGCACCAACAAATCCTCATTAAAATACTAACAACATCACAATAGGCTCTTCACCATCTATGTCCAGCATCATTTGAATCTGATTAGTAGGAGTGAATTTGTGTACACCTCCTTTAATGATGTACTCTACTGATAGAGTACAAAAATAAAAAAGATCTATGTTGGTATTGCTGAGAAAAAAAAAAAAAAAAAAAAAAAAACTGGCACAGTTGGTCCCTCTTGGGTTCTTCTATTGATCTGCATCACTTTAAAACGCAGATGGGACTTTTCTGTACCACTAGTTTTAAATAATTTCAGCACCTCAGGTGTGCTATATTGATTGCCATTTTCTCTACAACCAGCTGCATTTGTTTTATTTCTTTACACTTGACCACCCTACTGTAAACTTTTGTCTGAATCCAGTTTTACAGTGATGATAATCTCAAATATGTGAAACGAGTATGACAATTAGAGGATGGCAAAAGAGAAGAACAGAGGAAGGGAGAATGTTTGCCCTCTGAAACTCCTGCTGTGTCAGCAGAAGGAGCTAAATGTGGTGTCTATAATTGTTTGGATGAAATCCTAGCGCTCTGCCTGTGATGTGTATGAATATGATGTCAGTGATGAAACCAATCTAAGAGTGAAAGAAATCCAAATCACAACAGTGTTTTTAATAGAGAGAGTTTCTATCTGGACTGTTCTGTCTTTATCATAAAGTCCTGTGTCAGTGGCTCAGTTTTGTTGCCCTTGTTTACTCCACTTATTCTGTGTGTAACCTTCTCTCTGACTCCGTCTCTGTCCCTCTGTCTGTCTCAGACGGTGTTCAGGATCGTGGTGCTGGGGATATGGGATTACATAGAGAACAAAGTAGAGGTAAGCTCCCAAGGGTCCTATTATTCCTACTCTGGGCTCCTTTCACAGTGCTGTCATTCTCTCAATGTCATTCCTCACTGTGGCTACTGTGGATGCTACAGACGTAACAGTAGCTGTGTATATGTGTGTGTATTTGTGTATTTTTGTCAGGTATTCGATGGAGCCGTCATCGTCCTCTCTCTGGCCCCCATGGTGGCCTCCACAGTGGCCAACGGGCCCAGCAGTCCCTGGGATGCTATTGGTCTCATCATCACACTGCGCATCTGGAGGGTCAAGAGGATCATTGATGGTAAGGCTGGGAGGGGCCGGGGGCTCAAGTCCCCAGCATCCTGTCCTTTACTGTCAGGTCAAAGAGATGGATGCTGCCACGTGCTCTCTGCGGTATCAGCTGCATGGAGTCTTGATGTTGTTTGCTCATTTATTTTTTTCCCTCTCGCTTTACGCAATGTTTCACTGGGCATAAAGACAGCATCTGTTCTAATGAATCGCTGAATTGTTTTAATGCTCACACAGCAGATGCCTTATGCAAATATTATCCTCCTATAGTTGAATACAGAGAATGTCATTTGTTGGAAAGCATGATTTTTTTTTTATAATGTTGCTCCCCCTTGTGGTTTTTAAATGTACAGTACAGTCAGATGGACCATCAGATCATGTGTTCTCTGTACTGTGGGTCAGATACTGCAAGATTTGAGCATGAAAGAAAAATAGTGAAGGCGTCCTGTGATGACTTTGTACTTGAATATATATATCTGATCAAGTTCAGTAAGATCACCATGAGTAGACTAATTAGTGGTGTAATATTGTTGAAATAAACCTGAACAATGTACTTAGATTCTATTGTGAAACAGCTCATCCCTGTGCCATTTTGTTCCAGCCTATGTGCTGCAGGTGAAGGTGGAGATGGAGCTGGAGATCCATCAGTATGAGAAAGCCAAGGCGGTGAGAGAGGAACAGCTTGACCGTCTCACCCAGATCTGCCAGGAGCAGGCAGTATGTACTCCTGTCCATCTCCCATCTCTTTACTTGTAGTTCATGTAATAACAATATATAACCAGCAGAGGGTGATAAAGACCTATGTAAGAAAAAAATGAAATCCATGGATACCTATAAAACTGATCTCACATCATAATTACATAACACTTTAATACCAGCAAGTGTTTGGATAATACACAGACATTATCTGCTTCATAACTGAATCATCACACATTATAACCATCTAAAATATAGGTTTAACTTTTTCAATGTGACTGAAAGGGAACCACTGTTCTCATTTTTCTCAGATGTACAACCAGAAGAAAAAAGTATAATCAAAGAGATGTGAAATATGCACTTTGGAAAATCACCATGCACTGTTTATTCAAAGGCCAATGGTAATGTGTACAGTACAGCCAACAAAGTTAGAGACATAAAAGCTCAAACTGAAAAAATAAAATAAAATGCAAATATAAAATATGTTTAAAGCATGATAAAAACCCAAAAATGTGATATAATGATACTATTTATTGTCCCTTGTATTATACAGGGTGGGGAAGCAAAATTTACAATATTTTGAGGCAGGGATTGAAAGACAGTGTATGACCAATTAGTTTATTGAAAGTCATTAGAATTTATTTGCCACAAGAAAATTTACATAATAGAAAATGTTTTTATTTTATGTGTCCTCCTTCTTTCTCAATAACTGCCTTCACACGCTTCCTGAAACTTGCGCAAGTGTTCCTCAAATATTCGGGTGACAACTTCTCCCATTCTTCTTTAATAGTATCTTCCAGACTTTCTTGTAATAGTTTTGCTCATAGTCATTCTCTTCTTTACATTATAAACAGTCTTTATGGACACTCCAACTATTTTTGAAATCTCCTTTGGTGTGATGAGTGCATTCAGCAAATCACACACTCTTTGACGTTTGCTTTCCTGATTACTCATATGGGCAAAAGTTTCTGAAAAGGTATGGATAGTAGTGTTAGGTATGATTATGACATCAATATATGTTTGGTTTCAAAACAACTGACGTAGTTCCTGCTGAGAAAAAACAACTAAATGTTCATTGTAAATTTTGCTTCCCCACCCTGTATCTTTATATTTTTATGTTTTAATCATGCTTTTAACAAGTTTTTTATTGGCTTTTTTGTGATATCTGATGACTTTTATTTATTTATTTTAGTCAGTTTTTAATCTATTTATTTTTAGGCTGTTTTAACCATGATCAGTGAGCTGCTGGGAGTACCTGTGCATGTCTTTTGTCTGTGCTGTTTTTAATCTATCCCCTGTACATGTCCTGTGGTTTTACTGTTTTTTGTGTATAACGTTTGAGATGCCCTCTCCAGACTGCAGAACAAATCTATCTATGGGTATCAATAAAGTCACCTTGAACCTTGAACCAAACTGTTATTAATGTCAAGTAGCCCCCAAAAGTTTCTATGTTTAAACTGAAAGACAGTGGGAAAGTACAGTAAACTCTCTCTGGTTTTTTCACTTCTCCTTTAGTTTGAAATCAGGCAGCTGAGGGCCCACCTGGCTCAGCAGGACCTGGATCTGGTGGCAGAGCGTGAAGCAGCCATGCAGATCCACCATATGTGGGGTAAACAGAACAGCAGTTTCCAGGAGGTGGACGGATTGGCCCCTGGAGCCGCCGAGCATCATGGGCCAGCCAAAGCTAGAGAGCCCGGGGGCCCCACAGGTAACCGTGTGGAACATCCAGCTCCTTAGTGCCGCAGCCTGTCAAAGCCCTCTGAGCAACAGGGGATTTAAGGCTGTGTTCGCCATGGTAACAGAGCTTGTGTTAAGTAGTTGAATACAGAAATGCTCTCTGTCCTCTGATGTACTTTTAGTGTTGATATTTCATTGGTCTCTAAATCAGTGATTACCAGCCAGCAGTTATCAGTCACCTGGAGGTGCTTGTAAATGAGATTCAGTAAAACTTATGAACTACAGGGGTTGGACAAAATAATGGAAACACCTAACATTGTGGCATTATAGAAGGTGTTTCCATTATTTTGTCCAACCCCTGTATAATATAATTTCACACCAAATGGTTGTATAAACTGATGACATGTTGATCTTTGGTAAATGTATTATAACTAGTCAGCTGACAGTCACCACTTATTGCACATGAGACTATATTAAAAATAGTTAACTAGCAAGAAGGGTTCAATAAATGGTTAAAGCTGAACATGACAGATAAGTGTTAAGAAGGGTTAACCTGATAGTGTAAAGGGATTTAGTAGAGAGTAGTAGGCAATGATCATGTTGATTTATATGAAAAAATATCCTAATGATAGACACTTTTTATTGAATATTAGAGTTTAAAAGCATTTTGTTTAGAATCTATACAAGCAGAATTCAACCAGTCTGTAAAGGGGAACTTATCTGATTGCATTCTGGGATGACTCTGAATAAAAATGTTGTGACCACCAAGGTTATTATCGTGAACGAAAACTAACAAAATGACGAAAACTAGAATTGTAAAAACATTTTCGTTAACTGAAATAAATAAAAACTATAATTACAAGAAAAAAACGATAACTAACTGAAACTGTATTGTGTGTTTTCAAAACTAACTAAAACGTATAAAAATTCTGGATAAAATTCCCTTCATTTTCGTCTCTCTCAATGTCAGATTGATGTAAAATCAATTTATTTCCCTCAAGCAGTTTTAGCTGCTGGCCCCATATGATATTTAACAGTCTGTCACTTCTTGTCACTTGTCATTTAATCGTCTTCTCGTCCCCACTCTACCTGGAAACATGGAGACTAAAGTTGAGAGAAAGCAGCAGAGTCCTGTCTGGGATTTATCTTAATTCAACGGTGAAGAAGATAAGATATAAAGAAACTAAAACTAAATTAAAACTAAGCATTTAGAAAATAACAAAAACTAATAAAAACTAGCAAACTTGCTCTAAAAACTAATTAAAACTAACTGAATTAGAGAAAAAAAAGTCAAAACTAAATAAAACTTAACTATAATGAAAAATCCAAAACTATTATAACCTTGGTGACCACTGACCTAGAGTTTAGAGAAGTCAACCTGTACCTGGGTGCTGTTACTGGGTGGAATCTCTTGGATGCTTTGAATAAAAATGGGAAATCCAGTGCATCAAATATAACCTCAGTGAAGTATTATATATAGAATAGATTATCAAAATGACAAACAACAGTGAATTGTCATAATGATCATCATACACCTGCAAACAGTAAAAAAACTCACACTTCTCCAGGTTTTCTTAAACCTTTTGGACCTGATTCCTCTAAACGATGTTGTTGTCCTCTTCTCAAAAACATTTGTCTGGGAATCTACATCAAAATTCTGGCGCTACACCTAGATGGACCATAAACCTTTTACACAGTGACAGGTCGTAACTTAAAGGACTCAAAGCAACAAAGTGCTGTCAGCGCTGGTGATGTCAGGGCTCGAAACACTGAGGCTTTTCTTTTATCAAAGCCATAAATCAGCATGCAACTTGTCGTATGTCTGTGTTTGTAGTCAAACATCCTTTTAACTGGGGCTGCTCTTCTTATACTCCTCTGTTGTTGATCATCTTGAGTTAGTCCCTGTCGCATTTTGTGCTGAGTAAAAGAGTGGTTCCAATTGGGATATTTATTGAATAAATAAATGAAACCCAAACTGTCCTGTGGGATCACATAAGAGAAGTCCACCCCAGTGTTTTAAATGATTTCACTGACAGAGAATTAGTCAACAACACTTAAGTTTGGTGAAATTGTTATTAATCACTCACTTTAATATTACATTTTAAAGCCCCCATGACAACTGCATGACATAATTTTGATTCCTTTCAGATCACCATGGCCAGGACGACATGAACAACTACATCAGCCAGTACTACAGTGAACCAAGCAGTGGTGAGCATAAACAAGACCAGTTCCACTATGTTCTCACAGCCAGTGGAGCACAGTCATGTATCATCATTGCACTGCAAAAATCCAAATCTTACCATGTGTATTTTTCTCATCTCTAGTCAAAATATCTCATCACACTTAAAATAGGGCAAAATCACCTAAAGAATAACTTTACAGTGAGATATAAAGAACTTATTTTTACACAATAGATCTTTAAAATCTTATTTCAAGAAATCTTACCAAGATCATTTTCACTTGTTCCATTGGCAGATTTTTTTTGCTTAATTCAAATTTTTTTTTTTTTTTGCTTAATTCAAGCAAAACAAATCTGCCAATGGAACAAGTGAAAATGATCTTGGTAAGATTTCTTGAAATAAGATTTTCAAGATCTGTTGTCTAAAAATAAGTTCTTTTGTCTTACTGAAAAGTTACTCTTTAGGTGATTATGTCTTATTTAAGTGTGATGAAATATTTTCACTAGAGATGAGAAAAATACACTTGCTAAGATTTTGATTTTTTTCAGTGTGTTTGCATTATTCTCAGTAGTAGAATACATGTGCCAGTACAGGCAATATGCAAATACTCCATTACAAGTTAAGGTACTGCATGAAAAAGCCTACTCAAGAAAAAAAAAAAAGTATTAGCAGCAAGTATTTAAGGTAAAAGTACCTAATGTGACTGATACATTATTGTGTTGCTGGCAGTTAATGTTGCAGCAGTCGGTTTAGATCCAATCTTATGTACAGGTGCACCAGATAAAGCTGATGAAGGTGATTTTTGGGAAAAGAAAGAAGAAAAAACAAAATTCTTATATGAAAATGTATTTTTTCTATTCTTTTGACTTTTGTGAGACACTGAATGATTTAGAAATTCATGTAAATTAAATCCTATGTGAAGTTTACTATTTGATGCAGATGTCAGCATTAATCATCTAACAATTACGCATGCTATTGTTTCAGATCAGGGGCGTCAAACTCAGATCCTCCAGGGCCAATATCCTGCATGTTTTAGATGTTTCCCTCTTCCAGCACACCTGACGGTCATTATCAGGCTTCTGCAGAGCTGGATGATAGGCTTATCATTTGAATCAGGTGTGTTGGAAGAGGGAAACATCTAAAACATGCAGGATACCGGCCCTCGAGGATCTGAGTTTGACACCCCTGTTTGATTTTTCCTGGAAACACAAAAAATTGAGTACTTGAAGATTTAGAAAGAAAAAAAGGAATTTTTGTCAAAAAAAAAAAAACTTGGTCATTTTAGGACAGTGATGACATTGCAAATGCGTGATTATTATTACCGTATTATCCATTGTGTAAAATCATCAGCACAGTAAGTGTAATATTTGCTCCTGAGATTTAGTGTCAGCGTGATGTGGCATATCCTCCTTAGACCCAGGAAAGAAGAGGTTTTTGACATTTATACATTAAGTAATTCCCTTTATTGGAAACAGCATGATGCAACATTTTTTTCAGATACATTTTTAAAAATATTTTTTCGTATGGTATATCCTTTGCAGTGAGTGCTCGTAAAGCTGTCAAACTCTTGTCCACCACAGAGGACGAAAATACTTTGCTGGGTCTCAGGAGGATAAAGTGGAAATACTCAAGTAAAGTGCTTCAAATAAGCCAGGATTCATCACTGATTCTTTGTTCTTTTATGTGCAGACACTGGGATCCCAGACCCAGCTGCTCGTGTCATCACCACAGCAGCCATAGATGTGCATTTGCCCAACAACCCCAGCCAGCTTCCCTCCTCTTTGGTGAGTGCAGATGCAGTAACATCTGGCCGTCTGCAGCGGACTGGCAGCTCTGTCAGCGAAGCCTCCACAACCACAGTGTCCCGCACCAGCTTCAGCGCCCGCCAGCACAGTATCAGCAGCCACACGCTAGGATCCACCACAGACTGCAGCTCTACAGTGCGAGAGGCCTCCACTTCCACAGACTACAGCGATCAGCGCTGCTACCCCCCACCCTACAGCAGTCCTCTGGCCCTGGGCACGCAGCCACGAGGGAGTCCCAGCGCTGTGGTGCAGGAACTTCTGTCCTCTCTGTCTGAGGACTCATGTCTCACCCAGAAGGGCCTGGACCCTGTAAACCTTAAACCACCCAGTCCAGCAGGTTCCACCAAAACCAGCCCCGAGCTGGAGCACAGGGTTAACATCTACAACAAGAGGAACCAGGAGAGTCGAACTGGACTGCATGCCAAGCCTCTCATCCATCTGCAGGGCAATGAGGCTTTTCTAGAGGAGAAGTACAGGATGATGGAGCCAGTGGAAGCCCCAGTCAACAGATTCTCAGAGACATAAGACCGTCCATGACATGTAGAGCTTCAAAGGACTCATTCTTATCTCAGACGCAAAAATTGACACTCTTAACTCCCCTTGTCGGGAGTCATCGGCACATCAGCTGTATCTGCCATCCTACTTTTACTGCTGAAACTGAGTGGATGAACTTGCCAGAGCAGCACAAACAGAGAACACGAAGGAGGCAGACTCTTCATCAGGCATCACTTATCAGGAATTGACACTAACAAAAAACGCTTTGAGTTTTTTGAAAATTTTACCAAAAGAAACCAGCATTTTCAGACATCTGGTATATGTTCAGAAGGCTTTTGTTGTGGTATGATTTCTACAAGTGATATATTAGGAAGGAGCTGGTGCTGAGGACTTAGTTCCTCTGATACACTTTGTAAGAATTAAGAGATGCTGGGCTTATATTTCAGAGGAACGCCACAAACTATTACTGGTTCCAAAAAGGCATGAATCTATCACAAGTGCAGGTGTATCAGCTCAATCAGTCATGTGTCTCAAAAATCACACATACCAGTCCTCTTTAATGGGACTGCTGCAGGGTCCATTGGATCAGCGTTGAGATTATTAGGTTTTATCTCACCTTCTTTCTTATCTTTGTCTTTCTATATTAGCAATGTTAACATTTTTATCTAAATTCTATTGATGGAAAGTGTGTCGTACATTTGATTGGTGGATGATTCAGGTACCGTGCCTGGAATCTGAAAAAAATCCAAATACAGCATGTCCCTCACGCACCAAATTGATTGAAAAACTTACCTGCTAATGATGGATTTACTATCATGTAAGTCAAATAAGAAAAACATTTTGGAGATTTTTAGTGTTGGGATGCTGTAAATATTTCAGAATGGGTTTGGTCATTATTATCACAGCCAAAAACAGTGAGTGACTTGAGATGGGGCTACAAGAAAATGCTGCTAAAAGCAAGTTTCATAGCATGAACTTCCAAGATTTGCGTCTTAAATATTGCAGACTAACCCTGTTTCTTGTAATGTTAACAGGCATTTTCTATCTTGATCAACTGAAGAGGGCTTTGCAGTTGGAATCAAATAAAGGGTAAAAATGGCAAACGAAGAACAGCAGTCACATGTTGTCAATTTAATGCCTTTTGTACCAGACAAGTACAGCCTGAACAACATCTTACAGTCAGCTACAAAAGAGTTAAGGATCCAGAGACAAGCTTACTTAAACATAGCAGAAAATTAAATACAAATTACAACATTTGTTCTACCGGAGGAATAAAATAACCCCATCCTAAAGGTGAGTACAACCCTATTAATAGCCAACAAAAGATTGAGAGCGTTCTGTTTTCAGTCCGAGAAAAGATGTAGTGATGCACAGATAAAACTCCATGTCAGAAATCATTTAAGGCGGTGACTGAGAGATCTTGTGCTCATTCTGACTTCTTTAAACTGCGGATTTCAGATCGATAATGGAAGGTTTGTGATTCTGTTCCTCCTCACTTGCTCAGCGCATCAGTCATCTCAGGAACAGCCTAGGGAAAAAACAGTGCAGGGTAATGAATGTAATGTTTTACAGTAGTAATTATTTCCATTTAAACACAATATGCAGTTTCTGCAGCAAGGAGTATCACAAGAAACAAAAGATGTAGTAAAGGATGATGGGAAGAGTTGTTTTTATTGCTGCTGCAGAATAAAATTTCTCAAGTAACGCATTATTCGATATGAAAGCTGTATTAAAATTATGTTCTGTGAAATCTATGCACATTAAGTTATTTCATTCTAACAAAATGGCCACTAGAAACATTAAATGTTAATTCTACTAAAGGGTTTATGATGCAATTGACAGATGATTAAATGAAATGGACAGTTAGACTGAGCACAATTAAGCATTTCACTGAACTGGAACATTACTAGAATCATTTTTACCCTCGCCGCAGGGTATTGCCGTCTATGTCTGTCTGTCTGTATGTGCAAAAACTTTGGCGTAGACTGAAGGCTGAGGGTTTTAAAGTGTGGACATGTTATGCTATACAATGCAGGGTTTTTTCTAGGCTTGATGTTATAGTGTCTTAAATCTTTTTTTGCATAATTTTGGGCTGACATTGTTAAAACAAAATAGAAACGCAAAACAAATCCTCAGACAAGACAACACACAAGTCAACACACAATTCCAATTTTGCTATTAACAGGCGATCCTCATTTCTGAGCAGCTTATGTCCAGAAAACAAAGACACCTCAGGGCTAATACAGTATCTTTTCTTTCAAGTGTCAGAGGAATTGTAGTTTTTTTTTGTTTGTTTCTTAAGGTTATGCGCTATCCATAGGGCAAATGTTAACAAGATAAACATAATGCAAGCCCTGTCATGTTTTGATATTTTAATGTGGAAATGTCATATTACAGCTTGCAATTGTGAAGAAAATGAAATCCCAAAGCTTTTGTGGTTAATATGAGGGAAAATTGTTTAAATGGCTCTTGTCCAGAGTCGGGAAACTGAACTCAATCGTCAGTCATCGTCTAAGTTGGTCTAAGGTATCAATTGTCCATTTGAGGAAAACGTAGAAAGCCCATCCATTTTAATTAGCTATTTGAGGAGTGATCACATGTAAAGTGATCTCACACTGTAGGTCACAACTCTGCTGCCACTACCTATTATTGCTAATCACTTCTGCAGACTTTGTCGGGACACCTGGGCTGCTCATGCACTACCGAAGGACTAAATAAAACATGACCAACAGGACACACATGAAAATATAACCTTCTAGCCTTTCACGTGGAGCACCTGATTCTAGCGTTAGTCGTGCCAACACGCCTGGCTCACTATCCCCTTGTACCAGCTAAACACAAGAAAGCAACAAGGCGTGTAAACGGCCTGGCACATACAAGCAGGAAACAAAACTGAAGCCTACTGATGACTTTTTATTATGCCCTCTGAGTTGCTAATGTGTTTCTCTCTTAGCGGTACGCGCCAGACACAACTGTCGTCTGATTAATTCAACAACTTAATAATTCAACAGCAGCACATTTCCATTAGGTGGAATAAGGCGTCGTGCAAAATTTATCAGCGAGAAAGCAAATGTTATGTTCTGACTGTCAGTCTATGAAAACATCCACTGCAAATGGAATGTGTAGTCTCTGTCTCGCTGCTTGGGTGTTTTCAACTGTAAGATCAGTGATGGGTTAATGTCAATTCTAGCACCTACCTTGAAAAGATCAGCCACCAATCCGTAGTCAGCCACCTGGAAAATGGGAGCCTCTGGGTCCTTATTGATAGCAACAATGGTCTGAATAATGAAAGAACGTGATAATGTTAACTTAATCTTACATATTAACTGTCTTCTGCTTAATAAAAGGGGTAACGCTCACCTCAGTCATAATGTTAAATATCGTAATAAAATACCAAATGGGAACCAGATTAATATTTATTGGTGCCACAGTGTCTGAGGAGAGGTACTGTTAACTCAGATCTGCACTTTTTGTCTGTTATCTTTTGTTTTAGATGTAGCAGAAACAGTGGGAAGAAAATTGAGAACAGGGAAATACTTTTGTGTGGCTCCAACATTTTTACCTTGCTATCTTTCATTCCAGCTAGATGTTGAATGGCTCCGGAGATACCAACAGCAATGTATAACTCCTGTGGACATGAAGACAAGACATCCCGACAAGTGTTACTTGCTTGTAGACATGAAGTGTAATCTCAGCACTGTGGAAAAGGTACACCTTTTCTGTGGTACGGTAGAGTAAAGGTATAATGACCACAAGTGTGTAATCTATCAGAGGGCATTGAGTAGAGTGCACAAAGGGTCAGCCATCCTCACAACTACCTGAACAATTTCTGACTGTTTGTCACAGTGTTTATAAAGAGTTCTTATTTAAGGAGAAAAGGCATGTAATTATGAGTGTCCACAAACTGCTTAAAAAACACTTAACAAACCAAAAACTGAATTTATTGTGAGGATATTATCTTGCAAACACATACGTAAATAAAAATGTGCAGTAATATAGTTAAATTGGTTAACACATTGGGTGAACAAACATACGGGATTTAAATTATATTTGATTAACTTTGCCAAATTCAACAAGCTTCTCATAACATTTAGAAAATCGAATTTGGACAGTCTGGCCTGGTCTGAGACTCTCACTGACATCTACTGTACTCTGTTATAATGGATGAGCTAAATCATTTAGGAGCCTAAATGTGCCATCAACTACATTTTGCAGGACCTAATTTGTGGGTAATCACAGCTGAGGTGGCTGAACTGAAAAACGTAATGGGAAGTTAACCTTTTTAAAAGGCAGAGCGGCCAGACTGATGATACAGAAGTGCAGCCACGTTGTGTAAAGGCAAAAGCAAATGATGTTTGTCAAAAGCCAATGAGGTCAAGTGTAGAACATTTGGAAAGTACTGAATGAAAACACTGAATAGATTATTTGTTTGATCTGCAGCATACAGTGAACCAAATCCAAATAACTACTTGGGGAGGAAAAAAAAAAAAAAAGACTTACCGGTGCCACAATTTTGCCCGTTTGTCCAACCTGCATGTCATTGGGCACATACCCAGCATCCACAGCAGCTCGAGATGCACCAACTATAAAAGTAATATAATGAAATTTAAAGTCGACCCATTAAAAACAGGCACAGCAAATGAATAACTCAAAACAAGGTTTCTGCAAGTTTCAAAAAGTTAAATTCGAGAGGTTTTTAGACATTTTTTTTCTCTATTATGAATGCAATTTATATGCTGGAGCTCAACTTTGGCAAAGCTCCTGATATGAATGCAGTGCAATTTTGGATGATAAACAAGAGTTTGTTGATGGATTTTTTATGGTTGTTTTATGTTTCTCTAAGTTCACTTTACACCCACATTTTAGCATTTTCCATGAGATGATGCAGCAAGGTTCAAATTCACTATTTTCATCAGGCGTCAATCACTAAATCCAAATGAATTAGAAAGAAACATTGATGGTTTACGGCCTAAAATTCAAATCACTTTATCTTAGACCCTTTTAGGACCCACAGAAACCTCCATGTCCCATCCTACTAACCTGCAGCATTCAGTTTGTCAGCAAGATCGTAAAGCAGTTTGAAGTTATCGCCACTTTTCAAGCCCCGTCCTGAAAAAAAAAAAAAAAAAAAAAATTTCAACATGTGCACAACCATAAAATAATGACACTGACAAAGGTGACATTGCTTCACCCATAACTTGTAATATACACCACAAAACTTTTCACACCTCCTGACACCACCACCTTGGCACTGGTCAGCTCTGGACGGTCGCTCTTTGTCAAACTCTGGGAAATCCACTCAGAAACTCCAGCAGGTGAAGTTGCAGCCACTGCAAATAATAGATAAGAGGATCAAAGAGGACAAATGAGAAACAATAAACAAAATTTAACACATTCAGGTCACACCTTAGCATACACGATAGCAGATTCTATTATCTACATACCATCTTCTGATGTAGCACTTCCTCCCTCAGAAGCAGCTGCTTCAAAAGACGTCCCTCTGACAGTGAACACCTTGACTGGCTCATTACATTTCACAGTGCTGAGAGCATTTCCTACATGATAAAAAAAAAGTAGAGATATTTAATCAAAAGACTCTAAGTATCATTGTGAAAACTGTGTAGTGTTTTAAAGAACACCTCCAACACATGCATATAAATGTTATCTTACAGAATTTAAGATCAGACCTAAATTCATTGGTTGCTTCTTTTTCCACGACAATAGCACTTACCAGCGTAGATAGTTCTGACAAAAGTGTCTGGAGATTTGACCTCAATAATATCTGAAATTGGGGCAACATCCAACTTGGCAGCCACTCTAGGAAGCAGGTTCTGCCAAAAAAAAAAAGGTGTACAATGAGGGAAATGTGCAGAGACCATACTCATCTTTTACAGAATCAAGAATAAATAGAGGAACTGTAACAGTCAAAACTAATCGGAATTAAGGCAATATTTTGTACAATTTCAACATTTTAAGAGTTTTCCAAACAGATACATATTAAAGGCAAAACAAAAACTAATCTCTGACCATTTTTGCTGCAGTTTCAGAAAGTAAATGCATTTCAAAATATATGCCTCTAAAGTCAACAGACACAGCTGTTTCCTACCTTGCCAAAGGCAGATGCGCCAGCACAGATGTGGGTGAAGTTAAACTGCTTTTGTGTTGCCAAGACAAGTGGAGTTAACTCCTCTGAAAACAGAGAAAGAAGATGTTTTTGACTCAAAATGACATCAGGCTCTGACTACTTTCCATTATTGTCATGACTCCCTTGAAGATGTCCAACATAAGGTGATGACATATGATAACGTATACCTCGTGACAGCAGAAAAACTGCATCTTCTGTGTCTACAGTTTCCACATTGTGGAACTAATAAAGGATTATCTTATTGTAAACTGCTATATTGTTCATTTCACTGTTTTGCCAATCACACACTTTACAGTAATTCTTCTTGTCATTTGCACACTGCTTTGCATTGTTCTACTCTGATGAGATGCAGGAAGTAAATTTTCATTAACAAAATAACTATAAAAATGGAAAAGAGTGAGCCTGGCACAGAACAGAGCAATTTTAAACAGGAAGAGGACTCTGACCAGCTTTGACAAAATTAGGAGGTTGTACCTACAAGAAAAAATCATTTTCATAACTAAACCATGAACATGATTTAGGTATGAAAAGTCTGACACAGACCATAATAATATTATATATTTTATAAAGTATGTCACTACCCTCTTTCACTACCTACACATCAGTCTTATTGAACAAAACATAGCATGTCTAAGGATTAGAACCTTAAAAGTAAACTCAAGCACTCAAAATGAATGCTTGACTCGGACGTTTGCAAATATTGTTCAACTTTTAATGAAAAATGTTCATGTTCTAAACAAAAGAGGAAAAATACAAGGAAGTGCCTCTTATTTGTCAAGCACTGTATATACAAGATGTAATAAGTATTGGGCTATTCCATGTCACCATTTTACAGCCATTTTTATTGTAAAGCATCTTTGAGTACTAAGAAAAGCGCTGTATAAAAACCAATGTATCATTATTATTACCATTATTATTACATAAACTATTCATCCAATGGGTGAAATGCACTGTTACCTAAATATGAAATGATCTGCATCAGGAAATGACATTTTGGCCAAATAGCTCAGCCCTAGTCCAACAGTTGTAAGATGTGACTGCTGAAAATATGATTACTTAATAACAAAGAAAGGGTAAATTCTGTACTCTTTGCTAAGTGTCAGAAAATTGATAAATACATGAAAAATTTCTTCTGAGTTACAGACCTGGCAAACTTCCTTTGTAAGAATCATGCTGGGCCACGAGAACCTTTTTCACTCCCTGAACCTTGCTGATTTCCTCTGCAACCTGAAAAGATGTCAGCAAAAACATTTAAGGGGTGCAAGTTAGCCCTGTATCATATCAATGTTAATGTGCCTATACACTAACCAGGCAGAAAGCATTTTACTCAAATGGCTCAAAAATGGGCCGGATGTATCAGTCTCAACAGTCCTTACTTACTTTGGCACAGTCTGTTCCTGCAACCAGACAAGACACCTCTCCACCCAGTTTACTGGCAGCAGTGATGGCATTGAGTGTGATGGGTGTTAGTTTCTCATTGTTGTGCTCTGCAACTACCAAGGTGCTTTGAAACCTTTGGAGGATGCCAGTCTGTTGGGGAAAAGGACAGTATACATTCAACCAAATGCTTAACTTATTTGAAAAGGATGTCCATAATTAATATTTTCTTCTTATTAACGTTTTTCATCATATTGCCTACATCAGAGTATCTTCACTTAATCTACGCAGGTAATTCTGAGTGTACACGTAGATTAATGGGCATCAACGTACAGTGCCACCTAACCTGTTGCATAAGGTTCAGTCACCTCAACAGGATAAAACCAGACTCATCTGGACATTATCAGTTTATAAAAGGTCATCCGAACAAAGTTTAGTACGTAGTAAAATTTAAAAAATGCTACGTGTAATACTTGCACTGTAACATACTAACACTCATCTTATGTAATATTTGTTTGGGGTAACATCTGCAGCAGCAATGACAGTTTCGTAACTGTTTATTATTACGACGTTTCATAACTCTTAGGCTAGCTAAGCTAATACCAGTACACAACTAACACGACCGCAAACCTCTTAGCTTTTCCTGTTACGCTACAGAGTGATGTGAATCATGTTTCTGTAATCCCAAAACTAGGATAACTTTTACTGATTCACTCGTAAGTGTCACTCAAAGCTGCCCCGTGGCTTCTGGACCAAAACCGCTAGCATGCGTGTCACTAGCTATAGCAAGTTAGCAGCTGCTGAAAAAAAGCATATTTGCAAAGCGACAGAATTTACCCAGCGCTTTCATCTTCAGAGGCATATAACGTCAGCGTGCATTGCTATTGAATTATCAAAATGTCTCTTACCAAATGTTTCAGATTTGTCTTAGTGAAAGCTCTGTTCATCTTGACCCCTTCAAGCTGTTTCTTCTTCTGCTGCAAACAAAACTGTGCCAAAGGTCACCTGACGTTTGTGTAATCCCACTTCTCGCGAGAAAACGCCGCGATATCTTCCGGTCCCCGTTTTAATTTATTTCAACACAGTAAATAGTTTTGGGGGAATATACTCTAGCGGGCCAATATTTCCAAAGCGTCAAGGGTAGGAATAATCAGTTAATAACAAAATAGACATTCGTTCAGTAAAATACTTTTGAAGACGCTCAGTATACGATCAAAAATAAAAATACAGAGAAAATACAGAGTATGACAGAAGAAAATGTGCTGACGTCTCTCTCTCTGATGTTCATTATTAATGTTATTTAAATGATATTATAGTATTAAATGGACACAAAGGATTACCCTTTTGCGATAAATCTTAAGAAATTGACAATTCACTCATTCAAAGCAAAGTTTACTTGACTGAAAAGACCCATTTCTGTCTCAGACATAAATCAATTGTACTGATAGACAGGTCTTTCAGTCTTAGACAATAATCTTTAAGTCCTCCAGCTTGAAGTTTTTTTTTTTTTTTTTCTTTTGTGATGAGATTTCCATCTTACTACTGGTATCCAAAAGTGTCTAATCTTTTTAACGACACAACTGTTTCATAAATATGAGAAGAGTCTGAATAAATATTCATAGTTACACACATGTTTTTTTTAAATCAGTTAAGCCCGAATAAAAAACACGTTTTGTTTGTATAAGGAAAAGCTTTTTTGTTTCAATTCGAATTTAAGTGAAGGCTGAAAGAGTAAGTCTACAAACCATTCCGCAGCATGTGAATTCTAAAACATTTGATGTCATTTGATGCAAATTATAAAAATTAATGAAATGCAAGAAACATTTCCTTCATTCATGGGTATACCTTAGATACGACATGGCAAGTTTCATTAAATTTTCTTTAATAATAGAGTCACCTAACACCCCTGAGCACTTTTGTCATGCAAAAGATATATATCTATATCTATATCTATATCTATATCTATATCTATATCTATCTATCTATCTATCTATCTATCTATCTATCTATCTATCTATCTATATATATATATATATATACATATATATATATATATATATATATACATATGCAAAATATGACTAGAACCAACTGGAATTTGTCAAAATATAACATATTATACACATTCTCCTATTTATTCATCCATTCATCAGATTAAATACAATATTAGATATTTACACATAGATCGTAATACGTCATGGAGTCTCATATTTAAGTCTATTAATTATTTTGAAGGATTTCCGTCAGACTATCAAATGTACTGTGATTTCATCCACCAAATATAAAGGTCTGTCAAATCATTGTTCTGTGGATCTGAAATGAACATGATAACTCATCCAGTAGAGGGCTCTCTCTTTTTTTTTTTAAACTTCAGTCGACAATAAAGGCTATAATATTTAATGATAACGTTAATAACAGTCAAATTAACCAGTTATTCAAGATATGCAATAGGTTGTTATTTTTATTTTATTAGAAACAATATTTTTGAAGGAAGTTTCCAGTCATAAAAAGGCTAAAACTGTCAGATGGGAATCCTAATGCGACTATATGCATCTAAACGCACGCATATTTTGCAGAAAATATTAAAGAAAAGAGAAACAATATCTATTTTTATGCTCGGGTCTTATATAGTCCTTGGCCTCATTTTGCAGGTTAAGAGGGAAACCTGTTTTCACTATGAGAATGGAGGCGTCCAGGTAGACCTCTGCGCAAAAAACATTAAAAATCCTCTGATAGTCAGTCCAAGAAGTCAAAAGGGGAAAAAAAAGAGCATAGGCGATTTGCATGGCACCCTCTCCCCGGGCCCACAGAGGTCCAGGTTTGCAGACGTCACTGGTCGAGGATCTTTGTTTTCTCTCCACCTCTCGGTGGAGGAATACAAGTTTATCACCCAGCAGGGACGGGACGGTCTCCTCTGGCGCTCCTCTCCCGTTTCTGTCGGTTTGCACTGGGTCATTTCTCCTGTATGGTGGATATCCTGCTTAACACTTCTTTCTTGGATGATATGGGGGATCATTCAAAAAGTAAGTAACTGACCGTCTGTTTACTTCGTCTTCATATTTCAGCCTCTTTATGGCGAGTTCTTTATCATGCATTGATGCCATTTTTGGAATCTATAGGTTAAGTCTTAAATTTTACTATTAACCGCTGAATTGATATTGAGAATAGAACAATAATATATGCAAAAGATTATAAATAGACCTGTCCAGGCAAAAACAAACAAACAAACAAAACAAAAACACTTTCCTGCTCCTATCATAAGTTTAAAAAATGTTATAATTCTGGTTTTCTTATTTAAAAGTGCACCCATGCAGCAGGTTATTTGCATGATATTTTTAGCTCCTACATTAATTCAAGAATATCATAGGAAGGACGTAGGTGTTTGTTGTGATACATGCACATTTTCTCTCCATAAGGTGAAAGGGTGAAGGGGGTTTAACAGGGATGTCATGAGGATTAAAAGAGCGCACACTATGTTGCATTAATGCATTCCCTCCGCAGAGAAGTCGGGAATCGCAATGTGTGTGGGCTGTGGAAGTCAGATACACGACCAGTACATCCTGAGAGTCTCCCCGGACCTGGAGTGGCATGCAGCCTGCCTCAAGTGTGCAGAGTGCAGCCAGTACCTGGACGAGACCTGCACTTGCTTCGTCCGAGACGGAAAAACTTACTGTAAAAGAGATTATGTGAGGTAAGAAGTCAGCAGCTTTAAGGATGTCTATGAAATACACTATGAGGGGATGATGCAAAGAAGACTAAAATTTTAAACTAAATTATATAAGGTTTAATACAAGCACCATATAGTCCACAGTGCGCAAAAGTGCACATAAATATGCATCTAATTCTGCAGAGTTAAACATATTTCTGCTGCAGGCATTTCAGTTATTATCTAATTGTAACCCATTAACTCACAGTCATTTTCTGTTTATTTGGCTTATTTTGTAATTGCAGTAAAATCAGATTAATTCCATTCATGGATCGCCACGTTTCCACACTCCTTTTTCCAGGTTATTTGGCATTAAATGTGCAAAGTGTAACATGGGCTTCTGCAGCAGCGACTTGGTGATGAGGGCCCGGGACAATGTGTATCATATGGAGTGTTTTCGGTGCTCAGTGTGCAGCCGACACCTCCTGCCCGGGGACGAGTTCTCATTGCGGGACGACGAGCTGCTGTGTCGGGCGGACCACGGCATGTTAGTGGAGCGGGCCTCCGTGGGGAGTCCGCTGAGTCCGGGGAATATTCACACCAGACCGCTGCACATCTCAGGTACAAGATTATTATTATTATTATTATTATTATTATTATTATTATTATTATTATTATTATTATTGATTGTCAGGGTTTCTTTTTCCTGAAATTATTTTTGAAGCTACTTTAAGTGTGTTACTTGTGCACATATAGGTCTATTTTTTGCAAATTATTTTTGAGACTGAACAGGCCTACATATGCATAACGTCCAAATGTCTGTGAAATTTGCTGCAACGACCACAATATAGCCTCATGCATTTGGTATTTCTTCAACCTCTACTAGAATCTGTACTTTTATTTGACTACTTTGTTCTATTTTTAAAAGAGGGATTTTATTTTTTGCATGTCTTTATTCATTCATTTAAAGCTCAGTAAAGTTTGGATTTCTTTTTCTTTCTTTTTTTTTTTTTCAACATTCTTTTTATTGAAGTCAAGGTGAACCAGAGTGGCAGTCATATAAGAAATAAACAATGCTTTTAGATTTTCCACCCAAAAAATAAAAATAAATAAATAAAAATAAAAATACCCACCCCATCCCTCAGTAAAAGTTTGGATTTCTTCTCACCCCTCAGAACCAGTCTCGGTCCGGCATCCTCCCCATCACCGGAACCACGTCCATAAGCAGTCAGAGAAGACCACCCGGGTCCGGACGGTGCTGAACGAGAAGCAGCTACACACACTGCGGACCTGCTACAACGCCAACCCCAGACCGGACGCACTGATGAAGGAGCAGCTGGTGGAGATGACCGGCCTGAGCCCCAGGGTTATCAGAGTGTGGTTCCAGAACAAACGCTGCAAAGACAAGAAGAAGTCCATCCTGATGAAGCAGCTCCAGCAGCAGCAACACAGCGACAAAACTGTGAGTCCAAGTGGGATTTTACAGTTTAGAAGTGACATCTCATCTCACAGGTCCATCAACACCTGCTTCTGATCCTGCAGCTCTGACTGTAATATTTACTACTTTATTCTGTGAGTCATCAGACTATACTCAGTCAGTTTTATTGGAGAGACATTTGTACTTGAAGGGAAAGAATCAGTTAATTTCAAGTTTAGTCATGACCTGAAGAAAGATTTCTGATATTTACAAATAAATAAATAAACAGAATTAAAAGAAAAATAAACAACATTAATGACAGTGTTTTGTCTATGTTAAATGTTATTCTATTCTGATTTATTGTATTTAATTAAATCAAATGTGAAGACTGATATATGTGTTTTCACAATTTTGGCAGAATTAGATCCAAACTATTTGACAAGCTCCTCATAAAAATATCATAGTTTCACATTTCTTCAAAAATATTAGGTTTTCTTACATTATACACATTTTTATGGACTCACTTAAAATTGTTACATTTATATTATATAAATATTGCATACATACATATATATATTTTACATTTAAAGTCTTCTTTATTGTGAAAATACTTCTCTGAGAACATGTAAGAATGAGGTTGTTGAGTGTTTTTCGTTTCCCCTGTAGAATCTGCAGGGTCTGACAGGGACCCCACTGGTGGCAGGCAGTCCTATCCGTCACGACAACACCGTGCAGGGGAATCCGGTGGAGGTGCAGACCTACCAGCCTCCGTGGAAAACTCTGAGCGACTTCGCTTTGCAGAGTGACCTGGACCAGCCCGCCTTCCAACAGCTGGTAAATCCACTCAGAACTAAATAACACTTAAAGCCTGGACTGAAATGATGGAATTCCAAAATTAAACAGAAAATAGAAGAATCACTTTAAACCCTTAAAGACCTAAAAGTATTTTTGTGTTGAGCTCCAGATGATTTTTTTCCTCCACATTATGGGTAATTTATCAACGTCTATTAAAATACTAACATCTACATTTTGCATTTTCAGTCTAAATCATGTATTTTCTTTTATTTAATTCACTGATCCTACAGATAAAATCATAAAATCTTAGAGTAAATTCAAAGTTCATAAACAGACAAAAAAGTGACTTTTTCACATCAAAACAAGCATCTCCAACCACTGTCATTTATCAAACATGGGTTTTACTGGTGAATCACAGAAGATGACAATATTCACACAATTATGGAGCCTCTGAACGTCCAAATGGATCATATCTGGTGACCGTGAAAAGATGACAAACTGCATTTTACCTGAATTATTTACATGTATTACTAGTATTAGTGGATCAACAGGTATTAAACATTTTAGATGAGTAGATGCTTTTGGTCACTGGAGGTTGTTTAGATCTTTTAATCTCTTCATATGAAGCAGATGATGGGCTCCAAACTGTTAAAACGTCACCTAAATGTAATAATAATAATAATCTGAAAGGCCAATCTCTGTTTCACTGAAGTTTGATGTATTTAAAGGACGCAGTTGTAGATCAACCTTTTTTTCTTATGTCAAACGTTTCTAAGCAACTTCAGGCCCCACGTGGAGTCAGCTGATCCTCTGACTGACTCCCATGAGCTTCACAAAACTGATAAAGTCATATGTTTTCATGTATTTTAATAGATAATAATCAAATACCAGCATTTTTATTCAACAAAATGAAGCCCCCCTCTCATGTTCTTTAATAAAAATAACTCCTGATCCTTCTCCTGTGCGCATTTACATAACAATTTGAGGACATATTTGGGTGAAAAGTTGATAATTGATGTAAAAAAAAAAACAAAAAAAAAAATGTAAAAAAAAAAATGTTTATTTTTTTTCGGGCAGGTGTCTTTCTCTGAGTCGGGGTCTCTGGGTAATTCCTCGGGCAGTGATGTGACCTCCCTGTCGTCGCAGTTACCGGACACACCTAACAGTATGGTCCCGAGTCCTGTGGACACGTGAGGCGGAGGCCCAGAGGTCAGCTGGACCCCCTCAGAGCCCCCATGAGCGCACCGCGGACGCGCAACAACGGACGCGCAAAGACCTCAATGACATTTAACGAAGAAAAAACAAAACAAAACAAAACAAAAAACAAAAAAAAAAAAAAACCAAGAGACTGAAGGACCAGGATAAGATGGATTATGCACGAGGATCCAGATTGTGACATGAGGATTGGGGGTGTGACTTTTCCCTTTACATAATTACATTACATTTAGCCCACTGTCTTGCTCAAGGACACTTCGGCAGAATGCACATCTGTTCATGGACCTTTTACTGGCGTTTTTTTTTTTTTTTTTCTTATGGGACACCTTACCGTTTATTATCATATTATTGCCTGAACTGGACATAACATGGAAAATGTGTTGTGGGAGAAAACACTTGAACCTGCATTGTGGACATCTGAGCGTTAATACAGTAGGCTGTTGATCCGGAAACCCAGAATACAAACTGTGTAGATGTGCATGATTTGTATAAGTTTCAGTATCGACTCTTGTAAATTAAGGAAACAGATGAGATGCGCCTTATTCGCGTTTCTCAAGAATAAGTTATTATTATTTATTATAAGGACAGACATAGCCGATCTTATCAATAAAAACAATAGTTCTAATTAATGAATGCATGGAAATCTGTTTGTCTCCTACGTGCAAAGGAATTATTTTAAATATAGATTAGAAAATAAATCAGTTTCAAGGTGCTGCTTATAATGTTCAAAACACTTTACAGTTTCACAAATAATTCAGTGGCCCAGATTTTTTTTTTTTTTAAACCATTTCAGCAGCAAGCCCCTCAGGTAGCTGAAAACTACAAACCTGCTTGTATTTCTGGCCTTCTCAGTTTCCACACCAAGTGGATCACTGACGGATGGCTGACAAGATGTTACTAACCATTTGGCCCCTGTGTCATAGGTCACTGAATCAAACACAGCAGCAAAAAGGCCTGTTTTATTCGTTTCTTTAGGTTTTTTTTTTTTTATATATTGAACCTCCTGCAGGGATTGCTCCATTTTTTAAAATTTTTATTTTTTGCATTATGTTTCAATCCTATTAAATTGTAAAGTGGCTCATATTCAGACTCATCCCAGTGTTAACTCGGGGCCCATGGTTACAAGTCTAGACAGAGGACATGCAGAGGCGGCCCCTTATCTACATCTGGCATCACCTGCAAAGGATACACTGAATGGACCCACAACAAAACCTGCAGCCGCTCAGACTGAGGGGACTCCCAGCCCACGGACGCATCCTGGCGTGTCTTGAGTTTATTTTCATTCCAGTAGAAATCCTGGACGACAAATAGCCGCTGGACAAGGGAGCATGCAGGTCAAGCCAGGACTGACACACTACACCCCTACAATTTGTTGGGGCGGATCGGCTTTTATCAGTGAAGGAAATTCTCACTGAAATAGAAAATCCTGTTAAGTCTTTATGACACACTGATATACTAAACCTAGAGATAAGTGGAGCAACAGCAGCATGGTTTATTTTACAATTAAAATGTTAAATCCAGGCTAGAAATGTACTGCAAGTATCAATCCGTTCAAATAAATTTAATTTTAGGATTGACATTTTGTTTTAAATATTAAATAGATTCAAGATTTGTTACAAAAACTTTATTTTTTTCCTTTCCTGTTAGGGTAGACTATCAAATTTAGTTTTTACAAATGTATTCATAACGGTAGTCCTCATTTGTAACAGACATATTTGAACATTTACATAAATATATACAGTATATTAATTAAACTGCAGAGCAGATTAAATACTAAAACAGACACAATCCAGACATGTTTTCTTCAGTTTGTTAGGAAAATGTTCCCAAAATATACTGGTTTGAACAGAATAAACAGGACAGACTCTTAAATACATTTTAGCTTACAATAAAATTTGACTTTTTTTTTTTTTAATTAAATAAAATGTAAAGAGTGGATCAAAAGCAAGAGTTTTGTTAATGCAGCGCTTCTCCAGGACGTGTATGTGATGTAGATGTAAATTGTTTAATATAAAATCTGTCATCACATTATAGTTATTAACAGAAACACAAACTAACAATAACATTTAACCCTAAATATAGGTGATGATGCTACTCAATGTAAAGTTTAAATCTGTAGAGTCAAAAATAAATCACAGCACAAACATATTTAGAAGGATAAGTATTTTATTTTACAGAATGAGAGTAAATAACAATAAATTAGGTTCATCTGAAGGTGCCTCCCATCAAAGAGGGAAAAAGAAAAAAAAAGATGTGAGCCTGAAAATATAACGCTTTACATTTATATTTTCAAACAAGGCAGGTTATGTAACTTTCAACTTGCAATAGACTAGAGATAACACTCTGGTCATTAACATTCAAAAATAACACAAATACAATAAATTAACATGAACAGTACATGAAAATGTTTGGCAAATAAGTCATTACAGTTTAAGTACAACTTTTCAGACTTGTATTTGAAAACGGATCTAATTTCATCTATAGAACAAAGACAAACATAGACATTAAATGGAATAGTTGTGCGCTTTTTTTAACTGTAATATACAAACAATACATTTTGTGCAAATTTCTTATAAACATCAAAATGATTTCTAAGAAATCAAAACAGATGGAACTGACAAAGTAAGGCTTCACAATTTTTCTGTGAATCTGAAGAGCAAACTTTTTACACGTGTTTGACTTTAACTCGGTAAACTCAGCACGGTGGACATCACGTCAGTCAGTTCTGTAGTGTTTACAGTGTGCTTATCCGCCCTGAGGACAGTGGGCACCTCCATCACTCCTCCTGCTTCTTGAGAAAAAACTGCAGTGCTGAGTCCCACTGATCTCTTGGAAAGCGGTTGGACAACTCACAGTAATCCAGAGGCTGGGAAACTTTATATGAGCAACAGAAAAAAAACAGATAAATTATACTGGGTGTCAAGCAGCAATCCTTAATCCTTTTTAAAACTGACAAAACTGAAAATTTTACTAAACAACTGAGTCGTGTGCTGTGAGAGATTCTTCCCAACAGATTAAAAATAAATAAATAAATCACAAATACTGCAGACAGATAGTAGATGCCAAATGAAAAGAAACAAAAACACACTCCTGCTAAAGCTAAATATATCAGTTTTTTTTCTAGAATTAGATATTAAACTCATGATACATCACTTGTATCATTATGCATTTTATAAACTAAACATAACTTACCTGCTTGCTTTGTTTTGTTGTCAGACTCTTTTTCATTTGCAGCACAGTCCTAGGGAAACAGAGTGTTCCTACTGTCAAAAACAGCCTACTGTAGGAAATAGTAATATTTTGTGGTTTTTTTTTTTTTTTTCCTTCTTTTTTTATTTTTATGGGCTCAGCTGGCTGACAGGCAGCTGTCTGTACCGATAAGGTAGCAGCCGACCCCAATTGTACTAATATATTGTGTATTTAATTACACAGGCCTCATTCATGACTGTTTGTATAAATGAAAAACACAATATTTTAGCAGAGAAATGGTAAAATATTAGACAAAGTCTAAAGCTGCTACTTCAGTTTTGTCTCTTCAAGCTAAACACACTGCTTGTGTTTGGTATAAAAGGTGATAAAGAGTCTCAGTGGATCAAACTGTTCCACAGTGAGGAATGCTCTTGAGGTTAACTCAACAATGAGGGCAGCGGGGCAAGACACCATGCATTATTGCTTTGTTTGAAAGAAATGACAATGGCTTGTCTCTCTTTCAATGGAAGTTAATCGGTGTCTAAACAGTGGTGGCTGCAGAGTGGTGAGGGGTGTGTTGTCAGGGGAAGATGAAGGAGACAAGCTGTTTACCAGGAGTTGAACCAGTGGCAGGTAAATCCACGGTGAAGGAAGCTATTTATCTTTGGAAAAGCCTGCATGTTACAGATTGACCAAGGTCCGTACCAACAATCGTTAATCAGCCTTTACTTGGATGGTTTTTCCTCTGATGTAAATGTTAAGATGAAATTTATTGTCTTTTTAATAGTTTAATGAGCAGACATTTCTAAATGCCATGTACATATATTTTTAATACAGTGGTCTGAAGAGAATTGTCTCTTTTTTTCTCCTCAGAATGCACTAAATGTATGTAGGTTATTTAATATTCACAAAATTTGGAAATAAGATGAGGTTGAGAAGCTGACACGTGCATACATTTACACCTTAATTTCATTAATTTTCTAAATAAAATGTATGATAATAAAGGCAGCTTTTCAAGGTTCGTATATAGGAGGTTGGTGTTAAACGACACCAACATTTATCTGATATTAATAATAGAAACCATTTCATAAACATTGTAAGTGGCATCAAATTAGCCAATAGAAAGCATTGGATTTGGATATTTTATTAGAGGGAGCAGAGTAATATTTTATTTTTGTGTTCGTGTTTAACTGTGGATTTACCTGAATGAATGAGGCGAGCAGAATGCAGCTCATCTCCTGCTGCAGGATGACCTTGTTCTGAGAGTTGTTGTAGCACGCGGAGATGAGGGAGGGGAAGAGCACCCTGATGAGGCGCGGGTGGCTGAAGTACTGGAAGGGCAGCTGACACAGTTTCTGCAGCACGCTGGGCTGGCGGCCAGACTGCACTATCACCTGGAACACACAGGGAGCAGGGCCAGTCAGTCACTGAGCCAGTCAGGCGGCCAGTCAGTGGCACTGCTGGTTGTAAATCACAGCCCTGTGCCCCTCCCACATGTAAATCTGCCACTAAAACAACACACAAACAGCCATTAGGAGGAGACCTGGGGGCCACAGCCTTCCACCACACAATTACAGGCTATAAAACACAATGATGGGATGTTTTGTTCTTCCTTTGTACCGACAGCAAAAGCATAGCTGGTGTAACATAAGAGGCAAATTAGAAATGTGAACTGATGTCATTATCACTGGTTTAAACCTCACTTTCAAGTTTTGTGTTAAGCTCTTTAAGAAACAGTGAGATACGGAATTAGCACAAAAACCTGTTACCGCCCTGTAGGAGTGAAGCTCAGGTTGAGAGGGCATTCACAGTGCAACCGGGAGTGTGAAGGGGTGGGGTGGCGGGTGAAAGGCAGGGTGAGTAAATGTCCACCATCAGTGTGGCCACCCCCACTTTAAGAAATGAGCAATACCATTAATGGAATTTTCACCCTGCCGACATCCTGCTCTCGATCACAGTCCGTCAATCCGTCACCGTCGCATCCGGGCCACCAATATTAAAACCAAATCACCCCCAGCCTCATTTGATTAGAAAGGGGACTGCTGCAAAGGAGGGGTCCCGGCCTAATGCTCTGGGCATCTCCCCTGAGCCTGGGAACACCACCAGCTCCCCTCGTAGAGTCGGGGGGTCACCGTGGTCAATCTGCTGCTCTGTCTTACAGGTACATGCTACAGAAGCAGGGCTCAACCCCAATGGAAACCAGAAGGGAAAGGTGAGGTCTCCGAGACGCTGTGATATAAATTTACATGATTTACAAGATTTTAACAATACGCTCTCTAATACTCTTCCACTGCCTTCTCCTTTGATAATGCACTCCAAGTTTGAGCAGGAGGATAAACAAAGTGATAACTCATTGCTTTTATCAGTTCAAGGTGAAGCTTCTCAGAGCTGGCCTCTACAGCGACGTTCAAAGGGACAGAAAACAGCACCACTTCCTAACATCATCCACACAAGTCAGGTTAAACAATCGGAACTTTCATGTAGTACTAATACTTAAATATGAGAAGAACATTTCATTTGTCAAACCGGAATTAATTGGCAAATTCTAAAAAAGGATAAAGTGTTTTTCTTTGTTTTACAGAACTGATGGACTATCATATAGTACAATGATGAAACAGTGCAGTGAATATGTCCAGAACAGCGTAAGCACAAAAATCCCTAGTTTCACTGACTCAATAAATGATGATGACTAAGGAATGCAGGATTCGCTGGAAAAATTTATCCACTAAAGAATGAAGAAGAAAGGGGGAGAAAAAAAAGACAAGTTCTGCATGTTTTCAAATCTACAACGGGTCATTTCAGAGTAGTTTTTAAGCATTTTTATGTTACCTTTCAGTGAATCCTACATCATTATATTTATCTTGTTCATTGCAACACTGCCCAAAGACAAACTGGAAATGTGGGCTCATAAATTTCCACAGCTGAATTCATAACAAAGCCGAAGGCAGTGGAGCTAAAATTTCTTTTTGCCTTATGTTTTTAATCTCAAACATTTATGGTTTAGGTGTCATAATTTAACACTATAGCCCGTGTTAGATGTTTGAGCTCAGCTCTGAGGAGATCCTACACACAAATCACCCAGCGATCTCATAATCCTCCACTACGCACAGTTCCATCTTCAGCTGCCTAAACAAATTGTCCGCCCTCAAGTGCCTGACGCAAAAAAGACATAAAATAAAGCCTGGTGGCAGCGAGAGTCTGGAGGAAACAAAGAAACCAAGTCCGGGGCCAACTTTCCAATCTTCTACCAGGTGAGCAGTAACACCAAAAATCGAAAAGTTTCCAACAAGAGATTATGCTGTATTGTTTCTTCTCCCAGTTCAACTAGAGTATCTGCAGCTCAAAGCCTGACATTATAAAGCTAACAACAAGCATTTGAACCCATGCATCTGGCCTACGTATAACACAGGTCCTGCTTTAAAAAAAAAAAAAAAAAAAAGAAAAAGTGTCTTGGCTGCTCTGTTCTATCTTAAGTTGAGAAACCTGGCACTTTTAAACAGTGCAGAGTTTTATGACACTTCCATTACATAACTTCCTTACTGTCCACAATGACAACAAAGAGTGTGTAAAGTTAATGTCCTGAAACACAAACAAATTCCTGGGAAAATCTAGTGCAGAGGCAGAAACTGAGGTAGATTTAGTAACAGAGTCATGATGTAGCCACACGATAACAGCTAAATCCTAAATAGCATAAAGAGTCTGAACAAATGAGGCTGCAGCACTGCTTGAATTAAAAAAAAAATACTGCTGATAAATGTCTCACAAAGTAAATTAAATCTAAAATTTCTTATTTGTGGTGGTACGTCCATCCATCTCTGCGTCTAGACAGCCCAAACACTTCTGGAGGAACGAGCGTCAGAGCAGGGCCATATATCTGACATCTGAATCCACTCTATAAACCAGATCTTTCAGAGTGGAACTGCTTCAACTGATAAGACGAGCAGCACAGCAGAAACCACAAAGCAAAGTTAGTTAAATAATTGTTTAGTGCTTCTTTACAATGTTTACGGTGTCTTAACAGACCAGCTCTGGTTGCTCTGGATGTGAATTGCCTTTGGACAATGTGTTGCTAGCAACGCAGGCAATGACACAGAAACTCCAACTTGACTTTTAAAGTCAAATTTAACCTTAATCTTAAAACTCCATAATCCCCGTTTAGACAATAAAACCTAAAAACTCTTTATTTATCTCGATGAGCCGATGCAGTCGATCCATCTCAGATTGTAGCGCTGATAATTCTGCTTTGAAAGGATCCTGATGCTTGTATTACAGACAAATGGAAACCCCTCACTGAAAGGTTCGGAAGGATAAAAATGTCCTCAGCTTCACTTAAGTCAGTTGGAACTGCATTTACCCTTGGAGCAGAGTGTAAATCATCTACTGAGCTAACAATCAAGCCCTCTCCTGCCAGTCAGTGGAGAGTGTCTGTCTGCGTTTCTCTCCCTCTGTTTACTCTGCTGGGTGATACAGAGTGTGCATTCCCCGGCGCTGGCTCCCTATGGTCTGCACGAGCTGCACTTACCCTGCAGGCACTGAGGGCTTGGTTGTCTTGGCAGTAATGGACTGCTGAAGGGAGCGTTTCAACATCAGGTTAACAGGAATTACAGGCCTAAAGTTTGGCTTGGGCCTGCAGGGCAGAGGAAACGCCCTCGTAGAGAGTGGGAAGAAGAGGAATGACCCCACAGATAAGGCTGAGATTTTGGAGATGCGTGTGGGAGGCGATCCATACCTCATGAGATCCTTGCTCGTATAAGAAAACAGTTTACGAAATGTAAGGAGAGAGGAGTCAGGTAATCTAACGACAAAAGTATCTAGTTCCAAATGTATAAAACGTCCCGATGCTACCTGAAATAAAACCTGCTGCTTGTGTGTACACATTGAAGGTATTTGTGTGTTAAGCCCGCTCGCGTGTGTGGGGGCATTTTTCATGTACTGCGGAACAAAAAAAAGTTTCTCAAGTTTTCCACACTCAAATTGCTTGTGCCATTTTTTTAAAGCAAGTGGGAATCAGGTGGGTTAACATGTCAACAGTTTACAATTACATTTCCGTCAGCTCAAAGATTCAACAGATCATCACCATGGATGATTCACCAATGAATCGTGGTATTTAAAGACGAGGAGATTACCGGTGTACATCTCTAAAGGGAAAAGGGAAGTACAGATACATGTCAGTTACAAAAAACATTTAATCTGTTCTGCTTTTCTTTTTTTTGTTTGAAATTTTTAACAGACGCACCCAAAAGACAATGAAACATATGGCTACATGAACAGTAACACACTTGAAAAACACACAAGCCTACATATGTCACTCTCCCAATGGTTTTTTGTGTGACAAGGTGAATTATTCATGCCCTCGGAGCAAAGGGAATACATCACTACATATATGCTGCTTCAAAGTTCTGTTTTTTATGAGCAGCCTTATTTCTAAAGCATATATATAAACAAAAGCTGGTGTGCCGACAGTGAATCAGCAGTCTCTGCGACCGCACAGGCCTCGGGTCGGGCCGCTTTTGTGTCCTGCCAATGCTTACATTAGCTTGAGAAAAGCTCAAGCTGCTCTAAATATTCTCCTTAACGCCATCCATCTTGGTGCGGAACTGAATGGACGCATTCCAGGAACTGGACCACTGGCAAAGATCAATTCTGTGGAGAGGGTGCATGGGATATTGTTTCCCAAAAATCTACACCTAAATATGATTTTTAAAACTACATTTTTAAACATGGAATTAAGGTAAGAGGAATTTCTCATTTTCCCAGACATTTTTGTGGCTATACCCAGGCTGTATGGGAACAACAGATTCTGCATCAAATTACTAACATGCAAATGTTTCTTTGCCAACTATAGTTGAGCATGGCTGCTCCGCTAACAGGTCTGTGGTGTACAAAGACAAATCATCTGTCACTTGCTTAATTCAATCATCAGTCCTCATTTAATTATTCAATATAATATGCAAATCGGGCCTAGAATGGCCAACAAATGCTAATCCTGTACATCAGAATAATTAAATTGGATAGGAGCAAAGAGGAGAGCTCAAGTGGCACATAGAGAAGGAGGATCATGTTAATTAGAAGTACAAAATCTTGCAAATTAGAATCAGTAATCAGCCTATAAATTGTTGTGATGGGGGTTGACGGGGGCTACGAGGACGTAAATGACATATCAGAGGTTTGAGGCTGGAGCTGTGGCGGCTGCTGCCTGTGTGGGTCAGGCTTAACATAATCAAAGCCCAGCCAACTGTAGCATGGCTAATCAGGGGCCCGGTAGACGGGCCATGCATGACAGCCAATTACACAGCAGCCAGGTCTGCTCCATCACATCCTGCTCACTGCTATTGAGCCCCCTAAGTAGTTGTAACACCGAGGCCAGCACTGTGCCCTGCTTCACCAGGAGGAAACAATGGGTCACTCTGTGGGACAATAGATGACATGCAGCCCAGAAGAAGAGAGGTGCCAAGGCATGAATCTTTAAACAGGTGCTTTTTGTTACGATTACAAAACTACACCTTTTTTCTGACAAATAATACATGAGCAGAACAAAAGTAAGATGATATTACAAGGGTGTGCTCACTAAACAGAAAGGGTTTCACAGCTGAAAACATAAATGTAGCCCATGTACAAACAGTGAGTCAACTCGATGAACTCAACAAATCTATACGAGTAATGAGAGCACCTTTAAAATATACTGTCATTTTAAGATATTTCAATCTTGAACTGACTGATAATTTAAAAAAAAAAGTGTAATCCCTTGATATTCAGATGAATAAATTTTGTCATTTTTAGTACTCTACAAATAATTCCCATGCCTAAGTTAAAAGACATGACTAAAATAGCTATTTTCTCCCATTGTTCTTTATAGCTCTAACAAAATAAATAAATAAATAAATAAAATTTTATATATATATATATATATATATATATATATATATATATATATATATATATATATATATATATATATATCAAGCTAAACAAATTCTGTCAGCCTAATGGGGTACTAATGGGGAACTGACATGTGCACTAATATAAAACTTTACAACAAGCAGTTTCACAAATACAAAAAATAATCAACGTATCAAAAATTAAATATATAGAAAACATTACATGGCGCAACTGTCCCCATGTTAGCAAAAGGGACTTACAAAATGAATGAATGAATAATAATTGCATTTATAAATATATTCTGCAGGTTCCAGTGTGTATTTTATTAAAAAAATTAATTAAATATATATTTATTCAGGATCACCATAGTTGAGTTCTGTTAAACAGAAAAACATTTTAATTCATTTCTGTGAGGGTGGAAGCTGGTTTACCTGGTTATCAGGGTGGTTAACAGTGAAGTATCCTACACAGATGATAACTTCGTGCAGTAGCTCTTCAGAGGACTGCTGGGTACAGTACCAGAGCAGGGAGCTGACGATGTGTCGGAAAGCAAGAGACAAGCCTTCAGCTCCTAGGACAGACTGACAGATCCCAGCAAATGCACATCAGTGAGTACCGCAGTAAATTCAGAGCAAATTGCCTGTGATTGTGACTACAGACAGCTCGATGGGTAACAATGCAAACAATGTAATAAAAGATTTGATGTTTTGCTGGTGGGAACATACATAGACATAAGAGTATAAGCAACACAAGTGGAGTCTCACCATAAAACACCCCAATCCTGCTCAGAAATGAGATGCTAAGAGCAGTTCACAGACAGTATTTATTAAACATGTCAGCGTGACGGAGCACCGTAACATCATTGCAGCTCTGTTGGAAGTTTGGGCGTGTTAGCATAGCACTGCCCATAAACACAAAACCTGGGACGCTAAGGGCTATTTTTAGAACTCACCTCTTATGCATGTAAGTGATATACTAAAGAAAAGCATTGTAACTATATCAAAAGGTAAAAATATAATAGAAATTTAAAAACAATAAATAAAAATAAAACAAATATATAGCTAAAAAAGTAAATACTTTAAGTACTTTATGAGGGCAAAAGGAAAACCACAAAGCAAGTACGGAAAAAAGCATTTCTGGTTTGAATGTCAGCTCATGGTTTTTTATATTTACTTCTGAGAGGCACAAATTTGTTGCTGTATATTCTGCCAAAATGCAACCACTGCAAAAGCCAGTTATTTACACTGCATTAGACCTTTTAGAAACTCCCTTCCGTACATATTATTGGAAGCTGATGCTACAGCAGTGATTTCCCATCCACTGCAACACATACAAGCCTGCGCTGGGAGGTAATGTGAAACACAAGGTGATCATAACTCTCAACCAAAAAAAGAAACATTATTTAAAATGTTCATAAAACTCAGGCGGTGAAATGCTTTCATTTCCAGCTGTTTTGAGTTGTCTAAATGTGGCGGGTCAGTGAGAGGAAGCCGCTTCAAAGTAATTACCGCAAAACATTAAAATAATTAACAACATTCTTGCTTGCTCTCGTGCCTTTCTGTCTCTGTGGTGACTTAGCACAGTGAAGCTGTCGGACGCTGCTCCTCTGCGTGGGTAATGTACAGCCCTGCATACAGTGCTAATCACTTGTGGTCGATCCTAACTGCTGACCCATCAGGCTCTATTCTACCTCGCCGGTCGACATGGGGTCAAAAGGCACCAGTGTTTATGTCTATGGGCCAGCTTTGTCCTGTGGAGAGTAACTCCTCTTCTAATAGGTTTTAACAAGGTAACTAGCATTAATCTAATCATGTATACAGAGTTACTGAAGCCATAGATATATCTTGAGGATATCTAGTTAGTATTAATGAAAAAAGGTAAATATTTAAATTGCTCTTTACAGTCTTAGTACAAAATTTGATAATACAGATGTATAATCTATTATTTCACAATAACAGACACTATGAAATATCAGTTTACAAGATGTTAAACATGTAAAGAAGTGACAGACACATTTTTGGCCATGACCAGTTATCTAATTTGATACTCACATTTTTATGATTATCAGTATTTCTTATCTGACAAAAAAAAAAAATCTACAATTTGTGCTCTGTATTGGGGCTCAACCAAATGATGAAATGACAAAAGTGCACTTAAGTCATAATTATTACATATGGTTCTCCCAGTTCAATGTGAAAACTAACATTTATTGTACAGTGTTAATTTGTTGTCACCTCAAAGTTTTTTAATTGAGTTATTACAAAAATGTTTTTTACTACTAATGCATCATGAATCAGGTCCCTATACTGGATATTGATCTTCTTGATTACAAATATCAGCATGAAAAACACTACTCTTAACTTTGAAAAAAAACAAACAAGTTGATCTCGAATATTTCAAGTCTGTTTGGACAAAATCTTTTCCCTCTTCTTTTCATCAACTCTGTGCAAAGCCTGCAGAATCTATAGAAGTTTATCAGTTTGTGAAAATAAAAGATTTGGATTCATGTTGGATACCTGAAAGGCCGACAGGTCGAGGAGGGCAAAACTGTTGAGGAAGCGGATGCCTTGCAAAGCCACCTGGATGACCCCAGGGCCGTAGGGTTCCTGACTTTGGGAAGAAGACTCGGGCACGAAACTGTGCAGAAGGATGCAGTAGAGGGTATGGACAACTCCCACCAGGTCTGTGGACTGCAGCAGGGCCGTCAATCCAGTGGGATCCTGCCGCTTGTTGTCAAATATTGTGGGAGCACTGGGTACAGACAGCAAAACCACAACTATTAATGACTTAATGATCACAGTGAGACAATGATGACAAATGTGCACAGATATAATGGGAAACATCCTAAAAAGCATTTGAGCCTACTGTAAATATTTAATGCCTTTCTGCCACAGTTCTCTTACCAAAACATTTATAGAGCAATGATGCAAATAGTGGTCTAGACCTTTTAGACATACAAAAAACCCAAAGGATTACTTTCCCTATAGAGAACAAACTTTTCCTATTTACTTAAGAAAAAGCAAGTTTGAAATATGTACTGACATCATTAGCAATATATAAATGGATCTAATTAATTTATCTAAAGCATTACTTTTATTTTCAATTTTTTTTCTGTTTCACTTTGGCTGAAGAGTGGGGCTTTCAAGGTTCAAGACTACTTTTCCGCTCCCACTCCAGCTATAATAAACACAGTAATGCCATGACATGACGCTCATGGCAGTGATTTTAAGCTGGCAGATCGTATTGAACTGCCTGACAAGGTGCTGAGTTCTTCAGCACATTTAATCAAGGCACACTGAGAAGATACAAGGTGATATCTTTGGCTCCAACAAGATACCACCCAGCTGGTTAACAGGATTTGCGGCATTATGCCTTTATTCTATAAAATATTTACAATGAAACCAGGAGTAATGCGAGGTAGAAAAAGTTGCATACACATTGATTGTGCTTAATCTTTCTTTTTTCTTGATTACTTGTTTATGCCATAAAAAAGGTACAAAACAATATGCAAAAGGTGCTAATTGTAATCTCCTATATCCCCAAATGGCATCTAGAGTGATTATTTTTCCACCTATCAAGATTCCTATACCTCAAGACATTTCACTGACCCTTGTGACATTTTTAGGAGGGGGGGGTTAATGAAATGATCAATCAAAATATTATCAATATATTTTTTTAATCCTGTGGTTATCAGCTTAGTGCACATATACATGTTTTGCAGACACAATGTGTTGTGTGTTAAACAAAAATAAAAAGACAAAAATAAAATAGTAGATAGTAGACAATACTAAAATAATACAACAGAATTTAAGTCAGTGGAACACTGAAGGTTTCCTGGACCTCACTCATAGTGCTACATTTGACTGTTTTCAACAAAATAAACTAATTAATGCAATTATGATATCAAGCTTTTTTCAGAGTAATGAATATTACACTGGAAACCTACAGTGAGTACAGAGAGACGATTTAAGACTACTGCAGCAACACCAGCTATGATTTGCAGCCATGTAGAATGGAGGGTGTGTGACCTCTGGATGGAACCTACAGTGCATGCTGATACTTGATGTTAGCCAACAGGCTCTGTGTGAAATATGCTGCTAGGCAAGAACACAGCCTCCTAATGCCATTATAATCCCCTGACACAGCAACTGGCATGGCCAAAATACTCTACAAGCCTGTGAAGCATTCTTATATATGACACACTGAGAATGTTGGCAGAATGCAGCTTTATTCGTCCCTTTATTGATCCTACGACTGATGTCATTAAACCGGTGAGATGTGGCATGTTTTCTCACAGATATTCGGTGACAAATAAATTCCTAGATGCCCTTTGGATGCCAGTATGACACTAAGCAGCTGGTTACCATTACAGTAGCACCTTGCAGCTGGAAAAATACAGTAACACACAAAATGCATTAATAGAACTGCCATGAGAAGTGATGCTGTGAAGGAAAAAGCTAGTTTGCTGCCTGATAACCACATCCTGCTTTAATAACAAAACGTTAAAACTTCATTGTAATTCTCATTTTGTGTAATTCTTAACATCAAAGTGGTTGTTAATGGGGTAGGCATTTTGTTTCCATTTAAATAACAAAATTGTTGCGCTGATGTCCCTTGGTGTGACTGTGTGCTTAGCCTCTGTCAGCGGCGCCACTGAACCTCTCTGAGTGGAGGTCACTGTAGCACATGTGGGTGGGCTCCCCCCACGCTGTAGGCTAAGGTTTATGGTGAGTGACAGAGCACTGGGTCAAGTAGATGCCTATCTCTATCTGCAGTAACGACAGCTTAGCCATCAAGCTGGATGGAGGAAACGACCTGCTGGCTGACTGCAGATGAACTGCTGTCTTTGTTTGAGCAACCGTGAGCCCCATCTTTATGGCTCTTTCTGACATTCAAGCAGACAGTGACTCAGTCTCTTGTTATTAGACACTAAAATGGGGATGTGCATATGTCCAAGAGAAAGACCAAAAGATCACAGGGATGTTTAAGGTGTGTAGCAGAGTAAGAGACATGCTCACCGCCCGGTTACAACAAAGCACAGATTACACATGCTGTGCAGTAGAGCTGAGGCTTGCTGAAGGAAGGCAGACATCTTGGGGTACTCATCTACAGGACCTTGAACAGATAGGAAGCACCCATACAGCTTGTCGATCAAGCCCATGTTTACAATGTAGCTGGAAGAAAAACAAGCACAGAAAAACACACAGCGGTTAATAACACAAATGATAAAACAAATGAAACACAGAAAGAAGTCTTTGTACAAAAGCTCATATCACCTTTGCAAACAAAGGCCTTTACTGTGTATACTTCTACAGCAGAGCAGTTGAAAGCAGATATCTCACCTGAGCCCCCCACCCCTGCGATTACTGTGATATCTCCAATTTGTCTTGGCCAATGACAGGCCTCATGATCATGTTCCCTGTACTCTTTCAGCCACAAATCACTGCTAATAGTGTCATTAGAGGGCTGTTGTGGCCCTTGTGCCAGCCCAGCTCTGGGCCCCTGACAGTCTGCTGACCTGGGGCCATCTTCTCACAGCTCCATTATGCCTGAGCCGGATCAGCTCAGGTACCAACAGCTTATAAGAAATCTGCTACTGCTGCCAATCAAGTCTCTGATTTGGTTGCTGTGAAGCCACTGTTCCTCATTTTATCCCTGTCTTGACACTTAGCTTCTGTCATAAGCCTTTTTGTTAGGACTGTCATTCATTGAGGTCCTCTGAAAACAGGTGATTATGACCGTTTTTAACCCCTGCTGCAAGTCATCCGACACTTGAACCAAGTGCCATTGTTTTGACTTGATCCTCTCCCACAGCTTTACTAGGGTTGAAAGCATCTTTCCTCACGCTGACTGCTTTGTTCAGTGCTTACTCTCTGTTTGACAACCTGCTTGGTGGTCGAACTTGGCATTTAATCATATGAGCGTAGATTGACAACAATAGGGGACTAAAAGCACTGAAAAGCAGACTAAGACACTGATAATGAGAGGAAAGGAAACAGTAATCTCCTTTCTGTGTGATATATGTTGGTATAATAGCAAAGTTTAGCGAAAGCTGAAAATGTTTTGATCTTTTGTCCTTCCTAACTTGCATATACATTATACAAGGCAGTTAAGGTAAATCTTCTGCTCGTATACAGGATTACCAGTCTGACGACATCATTTTTCTCAGGCCCTCCCCTGTCTCCAGGGTTACGACTGGGTCAATGGATGAGAGTGGTGGGCCTGTGGAGCTGTTCCAAGCAGATGAATCATGACTTGTGGGAGGGATGGTGGAAATACTGCACTCTTCCACAAGGCTTCATCAGCCCAGGCCTGCCTTTCTTCACAGCCCACATTTCTCTGACTCCTACAACCCAGAACCATGCGGCAAGCCCAAATGCCAGGTTCAAGGGGACCTTTCAAAGCTTTGGAAGTGCTTTTTGTTTATGCTACTTTTTGCCCCCCTAAAAAATTGGTGAATGTGTGGAAAAAGCACAAGTTGGAAAGACGCCAGAATATACCCTCATTCTCACACTACTCCCATTCTAACAAGACACCAGTTGGACCGTTTCCAGGGGATCTGACATTTTGTCAGCCTATTCTTTACATGAGGCACACTGTTGAGGAAGTCAGAGGTTTACCAACTTTCGACCCGGTGAAGAGGAGTGGAGAAGGGATGTACTAAGGGAAGTAAAAAAGGTTGAGAGATGAGAAAAAGGGGCACCATGAAGGTCTTTAGAGTAGTGCAGGGCAGAGGAAAGGGAAATACCTGATTAGGTCTTGTGTACGAGTGTTGAAGGACTCTGTGGCAGAGCTCTTGACCTTGGCATCAGGGGAGGAAATCCTTATGTTCTCGCCCGCCTCAGAGATGTGTGGCCACAGGGACCCCAGGATGGTAGCAATGGTCTGCAGCAGGCCTGTAGTCAGACCTTCAAAGACCTGTTTGTTGACGCTTCGCACAAAAAGGGACTTGTCTTCATCTGGGACATACAGCTGTGTGAAAGAAAGAAAAAAAAACACAGCATGTTAACATTAACCATTTGCAGTTAAAACATAGACCAACTCTGAGCGTCTTGTTTATTTATATCTTAGGCTTGTCCTACATTGTTGGTGCATTGTAAACAAGTTTTATGCTGCAATTTAATGTTATACACATCATGATTGGCTATTGTACATTAAAGGTATAGTCATAAACAGAAAAAATAAGATTCATTTGTATTTCAACAAACATCATAAAACATAGAAGCAGATGTGCAGGTTTAAAATATAGTTGCTACTGTTTAACACAGAGAGGTAAAACCTTCTCATTTGGCCTAATGGTTTTGGAAAATGCTGACAGCATAGGTAAATCCTCTGACATTCTCCACAAATCTAATTAAAAGGAGACACGCTCATATGGCAGCACTACCCCCACTGCCATTCTCTATTGCTTACACATGCATACCACATATACTAATACTCATAAACATAAAAATGAACAAAGATAGACAATAACAAAAGTTGTACGGAAATCTAAAAAACATACATTTCCTCAAATGACGGGTAGGAGCATAAATATCTTAATCTGCACTGAACACAAGCAGAAAAGTTAGTCTCCTCCAGTGCTGCTGGATATGTCAGTCAGCAGAGCAGCTGCTGGGATATGTTTTATATAAACTGAAGCATACAGGCTAAACTCTCCCTCTGTGCCCTGAGGAAATATGACTGCTTTGGATTGGAACTCGGCACTGGAGAAGGAAGCCCCAGTAGAGTTCATGCATGTACCACAACCCCGTGCCTGTGCCTTGTCCTGTCTGTGTTGTGAGTGTAGGCGGCCCCAGCTAGCCGCCATCGTTAGATGTTTGGAGTGAGCTGATGTTTACAGTCCTTCTTACAGAGCGCTGAAGGATATGGGCTGACATGTCGCCGCAGCGCAGCCTGCTTACTTGCCTGACTGTGCTCTCGCATTCCCTCAGTCATCTGTGGAGAGGTTGGGCAACGGTTTACATCTATCTTGCTTGTGTCTTGCTCCGTCTTTCATTAAAATTGTGGCAAGAGCAGACACCAAAAACGGCAGGTTTCTGTCAGCATTTAAATCACAGTATAGGATCACTTTTTTTTTTTTTTTTTTTTTAATTTAAGCAAAACAAGGAAGCTTTAGTAAAATAAATAATGTACATGTGGGCACATTACAAAAATCTTAAATTGATTATGCCTTGAGTAATTTGCATCAAAACACATTCAACATCTTCTTTACTCTACAAACATCTCTGAAACATAGCGAATACGCATGTCATGTGGTACGGGAGAGACTTACTGTTAACTGATGCAGCAACAGGTCCATGAGGAGTGCGATCTTGTTACTGAACAGCACATAGGAACAGTTAACAGAGCAGCAAGAGCATGCCAGGTAGTAGGTATTTACAGCAGCACAGAGGGATCTGGGAAAGAAAGATGACAGACATATTATTAATCACAGGTACAAGAAAAAAAAAACACATCTCAAGGCAGGCTACTACTCCCCTCGTGATTTGTTAAAGCGCTACTACTGGGATGTACAATGTCTAGCCCTGGGCACTGACAAGACTATCAGTAGTCATCAGGAAGCCAAACACACTCTTCTCTATTTGTGGTTCCTTAAGGATGTAGTTTGTCTTCACAAGTCAAAAGCATATCTCACTGACAGCGAAAGTAAGGATGCTGATTTGAGGAATAAAACACTCATATCAGCTGCTTATGTGGAGACTCCCCTCACCAGAGCCACCTTCAGAGAAGCTGAGTGCAATCTCAGTCCCATCTCGGCTGAGATGGTGCAGAATTTCCGCTGGAGAGATAAAAGTTTTCCTCTCAGCAGCTCCTCACAGCCGCCAGGAAGCCCCAGGCAGCGGCCAGCGCTGAGGCAGTCGGCGTGCCTCTGTATTATGTCTGCTCTAAAACAAGCCTGAGAGAAGATTAATGCTTCAGATAACTGACCAATCATTCTGCTGTGACTGCTACTCCCCCTCAGCCCCGTTTCATCAGTTAATATTTTCTGACAACTGTATATTTTAGCCATTGGTGGAGTGGCGTGTCGTATCTGCTTGCTGGAAGAATGGAATCTGCCTCTCCAGTGCCTAAAGTAGGCCATGTTTATTTCAACTGGTAAACATTTTGATATCTACCGAAACTTTCACATCTGCTGTGCGTTTTCGGTCAAACCACGCTGGCATAGTCAAGAAAAATAGATTAGACTGAGGCCGACTCAAGTCTGTCAATAACTTCCTCTGTTTTTTGCTTTCCATTTGCTAGTGCGTGGATCCATCTTGCTGCCATATTATTATTGACATTGCAGTGTAAAGCTGTCAGACGTGGAATGTGGTGCTAATGTGAGAAGCACTGCATTTTGAGTGATCGGACAGTGTCCAAATCTTACATCAAAGCTCACTTCCGTCCACCTGAAAACAATAACAGAGCACTTAAAAAACATCCTGTAAATTATGTCTGGCCTGTACGGCAGCTATGCATTCATGAAGTAATTTTATTAAAGTATAAAAACAGTGGAAAATGTTGAACCTTGATGGTTAAGTGCATTGACATAGCATTATGTGAAGAGCAAGAAGAGAAGTAACGGGAGAACCCGACCAAAAATTCTCAATATACAGCCATCAGCACCAGATTCTCTAGTGAACATAAAAATCAGTTTCTGTGCAATAGTCATTAAGAAAAAAACCCAAAACAAAATGTCAACATATTTTTTTGTCATTGTGTTATATTATAATTTGTTTTACAAATCTTATGAAATTCCTCCAGGTACATTCCTTCAGAGGACAAATGTAACTTAAGGTGCCCTAAGTCACTATAATGGTATTTAAGATCATGTCCCTGTGAGTAACATAGCGCATAATAGTAGGCATATCACATGACGTAGAAAACATAAAATTACTTGGCAAGACTGACTTGATTACTGTCAAAGAGCTTTTACAGAAAATCGAGATAAAGTTCATCGTGGTCACTGGTAGCATTCAGGTTTCACCTATGAAAACTGAGATTTGGTGTTCCTTTGCTGCCAAGTGTATGTTGCATGAATTGAAAAAAACATATATATATATATATATATATATATATATATATATATATATATATATATATATATATATATATATATATATATATATATATATATACACCAAAGAAGCAGCAGTGTCACCATTGCATGTAAATCAGCTTTGAATCCACCTTGGAATGCTGCCATGCAAGTCCTAAACTGTGTGTAATGGGATACTGAACCATTCCATGATGAAGTTGGTAATCTACTTTGCACTTTGAACTTTACGTTGAGCTTTAAGGATGTTTTCAAACATTAGCTTCACTTTAAGTCCAGTTTCATGCAGATAGCTGAGCATGACATCAGTTTTCATTTTGCAGTTCCCCATTTTTACATATAGTGAGCTTTTAATTACTAACTGTTTAAGTTTAACAATATGGTGCATTTTAAATGAGTCTTCATTATCATTATGAAAGATTTTTATGACTTTTTTGTTTTGTTTTTTGCAGTGTGCATGAATCCAGTGGAGTAGAATGTGTATATTTTTGAAAGAAAATATATGTAAATTAAAAAAAAAAGTGGTGAGTGTTAAGTGACAATAGATTAGATGGAAATACTTAATAGCAAATACAGTTTTTCAATACAGACATATCTATGCAGGTATAAAGATATTTCTATATCAATCTTCAATTACATTACTTAATTTGTAGCCCAACACACAAGTCTTTTTTTGGCTTCAGTCAACTCACTCAACTGCTTGTGTAATGAGCATGCAATTGCTTTGTAACACAGCTAATCAGGCTTGTCTTTGGCCATCTCTGAACAAATGAGGAGCCTGTCAAAGGCATGTTTGAGTTATGCCCCTTCACCAGCCTTAACAATGAACTATCACAGTGATCTGTCTTTGGTTTCCTCCCACCTAATTGAGCTTGATGAGCATGACACCCGATACTCCGCCCTCTCTGGGAATCGCACTGTCTCAATACTCTTCAGTGACAGTTCCAGTCACAGATTTGAGGAACAATTTGGTAAAGTGCCACGCCACCCCTGTCTCATGTTGCACAAAAACTTTGAGGGGACTGATGCATGTCATTTTGTAATGACTAAATTCCTTCACCTTCACCACTATAAGCTTCTCATTACATCGCACAGATTGTGCTTAACATGTTCCCAAAGAGACCACAACAACTATCTTCACCCGCTGGGTGAATTCTCACTACAAGGAAAATTTTGCTTTGAGAACAGAACCAATTAATAACTGTCACACATTCTGACTGCGGGACTAACTGAAGTGATACGGTGCCGCAATTCATAATGTGAGCAATATTATCTTCTCACCTACACTGAACAGCCATTTCCTTTAAAGCTATTCAGATCCATAAAAAAATGAGGCCAAAAGGTAGAGGGATGGAGCACACCTGATCCTGTCTCACCCCCCTCACAGCTCCCTGGGACCTCTGCCTGGGTGGCCAACAGGCCCACGCATGATAAGGTGAAGGCTTAGGGGGGATTGGAGTGTAACTGACCTCCACATTTTAACTCTTTATATAAAAAACCCAGTCATTTGTGAACATGAAGTCTTATAGACAAAGTTAGAAAAATACTAAGTAGAAGAGACTATGGTAAACCATTAAAATGTGTTTGTTGAAAAATTTTAGAATTAATCCTGACTTCCCTGCCCTTTACCATTTCGGAAATGTTATAATAAATACTTTAGGCACATACAAGGTTACGCTAAGTCAGTTTTTATAGCAAACAGATAATTCTTAACTCGTGACAACAGGACAACGAACAAGTAAAAGGCCCTTTATACTTATTGTCATGGCCCTGAGTTATCAACCCTGAGATCTGTGCTTCTCAACCCAAGTTTCACATTTCTCGCCCTCTCTGTGCGTTTCCTATGTGTGCAGTCAAGCCTGACTGGAGCAACGCTGCAGAAATCTGACCAACGTCCAGATCAGGTTGAGTCCCCTCTTCTTAAACAGGGTAAATTTGTGTTCAGGGGAAGAAAAAGAATCCTAAGCCAAAATAAAAGGTGAAGAGCAAATCCATTTCCTTGTGCTGTCAAACAATCCCTTCATTCACTGCTATCTAAATGACATTTAATTTGATTCTGCTGTTGATCTCTCTGATACCCTGAGTGCTTCCAAGACATCTACTCTGGCTGTCCTGCCACGCTGGCCAGGTATGAAGGGGGAGAAATCTGATGAGCCGTCACACAGCATCATGCACAGGGGCACGGGTGTGTGCACGTACATACACATCCATAGACACACACTCACAAACACACATGCACAGTTGCACAAACGGTGGCAAACATCCTGAAATAAAACCATAGGTAGCAGGTCTGATTTCACAGGATACACCAGGTCATGTGAGACAGAGGTGGAAATACAAATTGCGTTAACACTCGCGTCCAAGGACTCCTAAACCCTTCTCTGGAGATCACCTGTTCAAGTAACCACCATTTTGCTGCTTTTCCTTTTAAGCCAAATTAAATAAAACAACTTTAAGAAACACAGTAATTATCCCCTATAATTTTGCACATTTGCTGCCTAACTTGAACAGACCAACACCTACATCTTGTTGATTTAAAGTCACAGTTTTGTACAGCAACGGAAAAAGTGTTTGCAGACTTTTAACAAACAGCATAAAAGATAGGTTGTCTCCTCTCTCCAGTGACCTCTATTGGAAAACAGAAAGACAAACCAAGTGCAATCCGAACACCCATGCTTCACTCACCATGTACAATGTCTTTTTACGCCTGCTTTAGGACCATTTGCAGTTGTCAAAACAAGACAATGAAAAATGGGTTGGTCATAATATGTAATTTTTTTTTTAACATCACTGGTAAATACAGAGCTCCCTGAATTAGGGAGCTCTAAAATAAATACAATATATCCTCCCGAGATCCAGCAATGCATTTTTGTCCTCTGTGGGGGACAAAAGTTTCGTAGCTTTACTTAAAAAAAAAAATGCTGTCCACTGCAAAGGATATTCCATAAAAATGTATCTGGAAAAACTGTTGCATCATACTCTATATTTATCATATATTAATTTATTTAATTTAAAAGATTAATTTTAGAATTAAAATTCATACATAAATATGCTTGCCAACAAGGTATAAAACAAAATCTTATGTTTAATAATAAAAATAAACTGTGTTGTAAAATGAATACGGTTAATGACAAACTACAAGGTAACATTTGGGGTGTTACTGTGCATTTTGGGTGATATCATCTCTCTAGCTGAAGTTAATGATAGTGGCTGCATGAGGACTGATCAAGACATTCCAGTGACCACAGGGTTACACCAGGACATTAGCAGAGCCTCGTAGAGGAATTAGCTCATTAATGTAATGGTAACAAGATGGAATCAGCCTCCCTGGGGAGAGATATGGCAGGAGCATCTCCGCAGCTGCCTTTTTTTGTAAATCACTCTGCTTATCTGCTAGGAGGAGGTGATCAATACGGCAGCACCACTGTAAACAGATAATGTAGCGTACTCTGGGGCTCGCGTCTGTATAGCAGCCCATTAGGCCACACAGCCATCCAGATGACGGATAGTGATAAGTAGACAGCAGGGCTGCGTCCTTGTGTTGCATCTCGTCACCAGCCCCTGTCTGTACTGACCTGACAGAGCAACATTACAAGGTTAAAGTTTGACCTCTCCTGTTTTTTCTTTACACACACATATATTATTTAAAAAACAGTCAGATAGACTTATATGAATAACCCTCTGTCCGTTCAAGTGAATACGGTCAAATCTGAATGGAAACGCATATAAAATTCATATCCTTTTGTTTACATGCACCGTTTGTTTAGTGATAATCACATCAATTATCAGATGTTTCTCTGCTGTAAGACACATCAATCTATTTGCAATGAAAAAAGGTTTCTTCCCACTCCTTTTTGAGCATAAATGAATGTATTTGAAGTATTGTACCTGCATGTATTCTGTTGATTGTTTTGTTGTATGCAGGTCATTTGTGTTGGAAATGCTTACTCGCTTGAAATAAATGAATAAATGAAATGAAAGGTGCATACTAAGGCTGTGTAATTTGGTGAAAAACCCACATTGTATTTATTGTCAGCAATAAATGCAATTTCAAATGAAGCAAAATGCACAGTTTACTCATTTTGTAGATTTTTTTGACCTGATTATCCTTAAACCAGCATAAAAAGCTTCATAAATACTTTCATTTTGGACATTTTACACAGTACAACAGAGATTGATTTTATTTTTCACATTTCTCCAATTACATCGCCTGAAATCATCCTAAATACACACCTTTACAATGCAGTCTTTGGTGATTATATGTTTGCACAGACAGATATTCCCATTATGTTTGCGATTACATTAATTGATCCTCCCTAGTATATTCAGTATTTGCTGAGGATGAAGTTCAATTTCCAGCTCACAGCAGCCAAAGCTCCCATGGGCCCTGTTGTATTAGCACCACTGACAGGTCAGCCAAAGAATTAAAGTATAAATCTAAACAAGCTACTAAAAATAGCTTATTTTGCCTTGGATGTACTGTTGGATGTATGTGTAATTGATTATGTGAAATTCCACAGTACAAACATGTTATAAGAGCAAATCATTCCTTTTTTGCACAAGAATTTAACTAGATTGGTACACATGGAACATAACACATGAGCCTCATCTCTGCAGTATTTCACTGGAGAACTCTTAAAATCCATAATGTACTATGCACACTGCTGATACACTGTCAAGCACATACATGCAAACAAATTCAGCAGAACAAACAAGAAACAGTCTCTCCATTCAAGTTCCTCGATTCAAAGTCTGCCTGAAATTCCCTCAGTTTACAATGATTGAGGAAGAGAGACTACAAAAAAAATCAATATACATGTGATGCCCTTTAAAAGCCTTATAAATATAAGAAGCATTTGTCCATTAGCAGAGATTCAGAGACCAGTAAATGCTAATGAATGGGGGGAGCAAGGCCATTCTAGTCCATTACAGAGTCCCACTAGTGAGTACAGCAACCTCTCTGAGGTTATCTACTGGCAGGCCATGCAAACGGCAGACCCACAACTCAAAAATACTCTGCACTCTAAATGATAAATGGGACACATGTGCTTTTTGTATTTTCAGAGAACAGAACGAACACAAATGGATTACTGAAATAGAAATGCTTTCCACTGCTATGAGGTGAGTGCAGTTACTCATTAATACATTCTGAGAGTATTTATTGAGATGAAGCAACTATAAACAGTGATAAAGGAGGTTAGCTGACATTGGCTCACTCACTTTATGCAACTGCAAAAACACAAATAGGAAATAAAGCAGTGCATTATCAGAGAGGTCAGTGAAAGGATACAGTCGAGGTACGATACTTGAACAGCAACAGCAACATTTTTTACTGTTGTGTTTATCAAGGAACAGCTGTTTGTAGGGTTCCTACAGGTTTCTATAAGTTAAACTTAAGACATATTAAGGCCATTTTAAGACTACTTAAAACAGAATTTAATGCCTATTTCATGGCCATACTGGCAAAAATTTGTGACCCCTAGAATTTAGAAAAATTTATACATTTACTCGGACCCCTTGATTCCCATCATTCTGAGTTGAATTGATTGGCATTACTAAATTTGTACTTTCTCATGCTTACTTTTCGCTTGCGAGCCGTCCCTTAAACGTCCCAGAGTCAGCTTTCTCAGGCAATGTGTGCGACTAACGGCTGCATGTGTGTTGGGCTGAATGTTCTGCAAAGTTAGTGATAAATGGTTCCTAATTTCAATATAAATTGTCAGGTTGGAACAGGTGGAACTGAGTAAACTAACATTACTTTCTTTGCAGCTTGGACCTTTAACAGACACATTTAAACACAATACAGTGAACAAGTTTATGGTAACATAATTTAAGACCTACCATATCAAATGTAATACCCTTTAAAGACTTTTTTAAAGGTATTAAATGCAGATTTGTAAATTCAAGACTTTTAAGACTTTTTAAGACACAGTGGGAACCCTGTGTTTGATCAGAGCCAGAAATGCACAAATTAAATGTTAACATATATTTTAAATGTGATTTTAATGTTAACTTTCTGCATAAATGTGCAGCCTTCAGTATCCCCAAAGACAAACAGGATTAATGCAGTAATAATAGAGATAAAGATATCATGCAGGCCAGAAAAATGAATTTTAGCATTTGCAATCAGTGAATTAGCTAATTTCTATTGATAAATGCTGTGTATGCACATTTATATAACCTAAATAGTCTGAATAAAAATGTATAAATAGAAGAGAAGATGAAATGTAATGTGTGTTGAAAGGATGGCGAACAGACATTTAACAGGTACTTTTCATCACAGGTCGCAAAAATATCCACTCCACACCTGTTCACATGCTGATCCTGAACCTAAATTTAGACTTACACCTAGTCCACAAGGCCACATTCATGGTCAGCGTCACTACTGGTCTCAAAGGCAACAGGAGGTTAATGAGGCCCATTCTGGTTTCAAACAGCCTGTTCAGCATTCCCAAAATCAAATTAAACCAATCATAAGCTTAAGAGACAGCTCACCCTGCTGGCTTGAAAAAGCAATTCGATTAATTCACAAGACAGTAACTGATTTTTTATGTTGAACGGTGATCTAAAAATATACCTACGCACTGCAAACACTTGACTAATGGAGAGTAATATTATGTAAATAGTCTTGTATGATGATAGTACTCACTTGAGAGGAATACGAGTGACTGCAGTGGGCGTGGACCCAGCAGTGATGACCTGCAGAATTTGTTCCAGAGCTGATAGACCACCGCCCACTTGGAAGGCCACTTGGTCGGCATTGTTCTGTTGAAAAGGGACAGAGAGAGACAAACAGAGAGGCACAGTCAGGGGGCAACAAGCTACAGGCTGGACAGGGGATTTCATGGCTCTCACAGGGGAGGGAACCTTTCTTTCTCTCGTAGGGGCGAGGGATTGAAATCTGAAACAAAGTGATCCCTTAAGTATTCCTGTTTAATCTCAAAAGTGCACAACCTGACTCCGCCCAACACCAGTCAAGTTTCAGGCGAAGGCAAATGCTCTGCAGGCTCCAGTTCACACCAGGGTGGTCTCTACAGATGACCATAGACTAGGCTAAACTGGGAAAACACCTCCAAAACCACAAAAAACCATGGTGATTAGACATCTTTAAATTTATATCAGCAATGTTACAGTGTTACAGGACAGAATAGATCATATCAAACTGATCAGCAATGCAGCTGATATGTTGGGTTAACTGCACTTACATTACTTCACCTCTTGTGTCAGCATTTACAGGGATTAAAGTTTCATGTAATCCAGTTCAGGGATTTGTTTTAACACCATCCAGCTTCACATGCTTGCAAAGGGTCTTTTCTCAGATTTCTAATTACTGTAGATGAGATAAAAACTGTGCTGATAGCAGGACGTCTGATTTCAGTGTGTTACACTGAACAGTTTGATATTTGTGATACCTCTCTTTTTAATCTTACCTGTAAACCCAACAGTACTGCATGGATCATTTGTGCATCAAACAGCTTTAATTACAACATTAGAATGGTGTTCTGTGCACACTTTTGTTTTATAAAAGGTTATTACTTCTTTTCTGGATAACCATAACTCATTGTGTGTATTCTCAGTGTCTTTTAAATATATAGAAATTCCAAATGAAATCAAGAACTATTTGATACTTCAGTTTGAGAGTATGTTCCTATCTCTTTTAAGTTATATTGTCTTTTTCTTAATTTACTCGCTGGCTACAAATAAACTAACTTAGTCAAAGAAAAATACATCAGCCTAACAGATTAGATTTATGAACATATGTAAAAAGTTAGGTCCTGCCCTCCTGAGATGATAGGCAAGAAGAGTTAGAGTAATTGGCAGTGGGTCAGATGCTGTTGCTACAGTGTCTTGTAAATCAACAAGTACAAAGCCAGCAGCAAGCGCTGCTATCAGGCATGTTTGTGCCTGGGTCGACACAGAGGAAAGAAGCTGGAGGGGAGCTGCTGATGTAGGGACGTCTTCAAACAACTGCAGAGGGCCGTGTTACACTGCAGGTCACTCCTCCACCTAATGAGGTTACAGGCTTCTCAGTGCTGTGACAGCACTAAAATCCAGCCACTTCACAGCGCTTTTGTTCCGCAGATGGGAAGTTGCCAACAAGCCTGAACACATTGAGAGAGAAGCGCTTTACCAAATTACAGATAAGCTCTTCATCTGTCATTCATGCCCGCTGTTGAGGTAACTGCTCCTCGATTCTGATGTCAGACACAGACAGAAGACGCACTGAACAATCATATGAGGTCTGGGACAAAAACATTAACAAACAAGCCAAAGAACGCTTGACTTCAACATAATGAGAAATGACTCAAAGACAATCCTAAGTCCTAAGAGCCTGAGCAGCAGATTTTAACTCAGTTTCCTTTCTCTAGGTTGCCAGCAGTTTTGAGAACTAATCAATTGGGTCTCAGTCACTGAGCTTGGCTTAACCCCTCTCTTAACCCTCCCATCAACACACCTACCTAAAAGCTTCTAGGCTAAATGAAAAGAGGCATCTCTTTCATAGCAGCTTATCAAATGGTATTAAAGGAAGTAACTGGGACCTGCCCAGTCCTGGCTGTCTCCTGTGGAAAGCAGACAAGAGTTTGGCTAGTCAATGCCTTTTCTGCTCTGCTGACAGATTTATCTGTTGTGATGATAGAACAATACAGGTGAAGAGGATTAGTTCAAACTACATGACATACTGTTGTTAGGTGGTCTACACATGCAATGGGCCACAGAAAATGTAAAGGCACCAGAGTATTACTGTGAAGGTGCATTTCAACAAAAATTTAAACATACAATATTATTTTGTGTGACATCAGCTGTCTGATATTTTCATCATGTGCAAAGCAGTTGCTTCACTAAGCAAATAGGATAGCTTCTGGTGATTATCTTTGTACAAACATAATCAAGCAGTCGCAACAGAAATCATATTTGCATATGATCACACTGACAGTGTGAGTATACACTAAGCTGAATTTGCAAACAAATTTTTAACAGTTCGAACACAAACTGTCAATGTCATCCACAGTTTGTTCTTAGAGGGACGCTCCAGCAATTTGAGAACTATGCTTGTTTGCAGTCTCAACTACTGCTGATGGAAACTTGCAGTGCAACTAACTGCATGAGAGACAGAAAACGGTCTCTCCAGTACATAAAGTCAAAAAGTTGGCACACAACTGTAGTTATAAATGAAACCAAGGAGACTCTGGGATGCATTACTTAAACACTTATATATAAATAGAAGTTACTAGACATTTTTTTTCACTTTATGAAAGACACAAATTTTATTTCTGAAAACAAACTTTCAGAGGATGCACTTCTGCAGTAAACACAGGAGTCTATCCTTTCCATGAAAATAAAAAAATTCCTGCTGTAATCTTTTCATGCAGAGTGATGATTTCCTTTTGCTTTCAGTTTAACACTAAGCTCAGGATAACACGGCGCATCTTTGGAATGAAACGGGGTGGAAGTAATTTGGAAGAGTAAGCAAACATGCATATTGGTAAGATCATGAATGACAACAGGAGCATATTTATAGGTGTGTACCTTGAGTAGAAGTTAGAAAAAAAAAAAAAAAAAACAATTGAGTAGCAGAACTAATTTTCCTGAAAGAGACAACAGCAGAGCCATTACTAAGGGCTGAGCATTAAGACACAAGTAAGACAACTGGCTCCTGAATTATGCAACAGAGTGAATCTTATCTTATTATCGTCCAGTGTGACCATTGTTACACCAGCTGATGGAAAGAACTGAAGCAGCTGGTAATTCCTGCAACAGTGTCCACTGACCAGCAGACCAGCCAGATTGCACTTTGTAGTCTCCTCCCACAGACACTTTAATTAAAGCAGGGAGGAGGGCACAGCCTCAGTCGTCCTTCCCCACCAACAGATGGATAACGACTGGCAGAGCTCATTAAGGACTGGCTTCAACTTTGATCAGCACCATGAAGCCATGGGTCCCCTCATTCGCAACTCACATCCAACAATCACTGAGTATGGTTAAATATAACAGATCCAGCCTCTTCTCACATGAATTTCATCACTACTGAGTCTTACAGTAAAGTATAAAAGTGATAAACAAAGCGCGGTACCCTGAGTACACTGTAAACCACAACAAGGTTTTTGGGATAAACATGTTGAGATTCAGTATAAACTTGTGTGTTTACAAGACATAATTGCACACAATTTAGTGCACTGGGAGTCCAGGGTGAACATACCAAATGCATAATGCTACATACAGTGTTTACTCTATAAAATGAAACAAAATTAATCAAAGGGCAGTGTGGCGCAAAATTAAATGTCCCACAGAAACCACAGTCAATGTCTAGCAGTAAGAAATAAAAAAAGAAGAATTATTTCATTCCCTCTTGGTGTTGGTAAGGAATCAAATAGAAGTAAATAAAAGTCATCATAACATATTTTTAACTTTAGTGAATGTGTCTTAAGTATAGCAACTGATTATTCAAATGCCAAATGGCACCCTCAGCTCTACAAATTAAAAGGGAAATGAGAAGTCGTCTGTGGTCTACTACTTAACTCCATTATTTATGGCATTAATCATACCGTCAGAATATCTGCCATGATAAAAAATGCAAATAACAGAACTCAAACGAATGTCTTTCACTCTGAAAAACAACCTCCTAAATAAATTTTTAATGCTATGGCTCTCGGGACAGAGATGTCAGTATGCCAGTTGGAGCAGCGCATGATCGATCCTTTGTTGATCTTGACTACTACTTCTAGCATCGACAGCAGGATAAAATTTTCATTGCACATAATGTTTTCCTTCTGCTACTATGTGTTAATTATTTCAGTTAAAAGTCTCAAGAACTACCAGAGTGCACCATAATGGAACCTGCAGATATTCATGTTCCTTTCAAGGTCATTTATAGTAAAGTCTGTCTTCTTCTAGCGCCATTACCAGGCCAGCATTTCAATTTGTCCAAAAAGAAACATATACAGGGTGGGTGAAAATAACTAAGCATTAGAAATTGCACATAGAATTTTTCGTATCACTGAAGTCATGACGAAAACATTTTTTAAACAGACAACACTAATGGGGTTTTCTTATTTTCTTATTGTGCAGGACATGGAGACACGGATTTAGGAGATTCTCAAAGATATCCCAGACGACGTCCTTCAGAGGTTGTTCATTCCATCCCTGGCCGTTTGAGGAAACTGGTTGATGCCACCGGTGCTTACGTTGAAATATGAAGATTTACGTTAGTTTTCCCATGTAATAAAGAATATGTATCATTTGTTTCAATAAATTTGTAATAAGAATATGGTTTTTATTACCAATTTGTAATGCCTAGTTACTTTTCACCCACCCTGTAGTTCTTGAGTGCAGAGCAGAACAAATGCCATAAGACAAGCACATATAAAGACTGTCTTTATGCAAATCCACAAACAAGTTGGTAGAGTGTGAAAGGGGTTTCACAGAAGTTACCAGTCAAAACCTGTTAAACTCACTCAGGTCACCTCTGCTGTCTTTGACAAAGCCCTGACACTGCTGATCTGGGGTCTATCTGTCAGTTTGCTGGAGGCCCAAGCAAAAAACCTTGTTATGCTGCCACTCTTTACCTACCCCCATGTCCCCAGACACAACTCTTTCCACTCCCAGTCGTTCACTAAACCAGGCTCAGACAGGCAGCAAATATAAATGTGAATACAGTCTGCAGTTTCCATGCTCCTGACAATTCCATATCTGTCATATATGCTGTTATTTTCTGGACAAGGTTTAATTAAAGCAGCAGTAAACACTTGAGGCATTATATTTAAGTTCTTAATAGTAAGAGCAGCGTGCAGCCAAAAAAAAGGAGCACATTGGGAAAATTGTGTGTCTCAATCACTGTGTGTAGGGGGGAAAAAAAAAATCAGGTTTGACACAAAATAAACCATTAGAAACCACAGAGGGAGAAACAGAGTGGGGTCAGAGTCGAGACGTAGCCTAGGAAGCAGGGGAGAAGTGAGGGGGTTGGGAACCGCAGCAGCAGAGCAGGAGGGGAGTGTCGGGTGTTGTCTGAGGAATTAGCAAAGAAAGTGGAGACTGAATCAGATATGAAGGAGAAAAACAAATCTCTAGGTGAGTCAGTGACATGAGAGATGCTTGTTAGGTCAAATAATCTAAACCGACTCGACTTGAAGTGACTCAGGGGCCAGACAGCCATGCTGACGGAGACTCTATTTATTTGTCTTTTTCCAGGGATTAGAGAGGGAAGTTGTCCCCAAGGCTGCCTCACAGCCCAATGACACAGCTCCACACATATTTGGTTTGGTGTTTCTATCAGAGGCTGGCAAAGCAGAATTTGACAGAACAAAAAAATAGTTTGGGAGAGATTTAAAAGACAAAGCCACAGTATATGTGCACCGAGCCATGATCTGCTCCTCAATACTGACACCACAGTTGAGTAGAGGACATCTCTTAGCCCACTGACCTCTGACCTCCCACTGGGAGTATATGGAGCTGAGGGGAGGAGTCCTTATGTAGTGACAGCTTGTGAGCTACTCACATCACTCCGCTCTCCTCCTCTCTCCTTACAGGACGTTGTGCCACCCACTTCAGCCACCTTTCTCTGCCTCTCTGGGGAAATTCAGTAATAGCCTCTCCAGCCGTCCCCCTTGTCACTGATGGGCCACCATAATCTTTCTATCCTCACGCCCAGAAGCCTGTACAGTGGGATGTTATGTTTCGAACCACAACTTGGCAGGAAATTTATGCCTCATTACAGGAAGTGGGCTGTATATTCTCCTCATCATAAACATGGTGGCAGGTGTATAATTCCTCCCCTCAGTGTCTAATTGAAGTGAATATTATGGATAAAACGTCATGCAACAAACTCCCTATGACACGTTTCACATCAACTATAGTCATCAAAGTCTGCGGTTTTATCTCACAATTATGTATTTATACAACTGTAAAGATGTGCTAGAAGAAAGCCAAATGTCAAGTCGAATTCTCTGTCTTTGTTGAATAAAGTCTTCTGCATTAGTAACATTTCATCTGGAAATCCAATTTACCATTGTCTATACCAATGACATCTGAGTCATGCAAGCCACATAGACAAGAGACAATGCTTGCTCTCGTGCTAGGAAGCTCCTCTATTGGTACCATGTGCACAATGAAAACACAGTTAATCTGGTCTTCATTAACCAATAACCAAAGGCAAGTTGCTGTGGAGTAAGCGATACTCTACACTGGTAGGGAGAGACAGAAGGAGACACAGCCAAACATAACTCATCACCGAAGAGACATGCCAAAGGGCTGCCATGACCTGTGTGCTGCTGCAAACTCTTAACAGCAAAGCAGGTCATACTTCTCAGACTGACAATTAAGTATCTGTGAGGATTTGAGGTGGCAACTTCCATCTATTCTTAATGCTATATAGTTGTGTATACTTAAATTGTTTTACCTGTTTCTCTAAGATACGTGAAATCTCTCCTAAGGTTCTGTCCAGACCAGAAACTTTGTTGTTGGCCCACTGTCCGCTGTCTTGGCCCTGCAGCTGCTTCAACAGGTCCTTCACCAGGCGCTGCAACCTGAACATACAGAAGTCATTAATATGTTTACAAACATTGGTAGCTGATCCTTGTTTCCACGCCGCTTTGCCAATTTCTATTCATCACCGCTGTACACTCATTTGGGTAAAAATGTAAAAAATGAAGAAACACTCTTACTTAAAACTAAAGAAAACACGTACTTAGCCTTGTATGGGGAGTCGGGGACTTGTGTCTTTGCCTCCATTGACGTCTCATATTCCTTCGCCCTGCAGAGGAGGAAAGTTGGAAAAAGTCTTTGAATCCCAGGACAAAAAGTGTTTGGACTGTCAGTAAAGAAAACAATGGATGAAAAGTGTGAAAAGAAAGAAAAAGCTCATGCTTAGTCTGTTTATTTGGCCTGTCAGCCATTCACCAAGTAACCTGGCTTTAAATAATCACACAGCAGATCTGTAGGGAGTGGATTTTTTGCTGCCATCTAGTCATACCAACAACATCTAACTCTACCTTGAAATTCTGCTGCATGCAAGTCACGTTTAACTAGGGAGGATCAAATTCTTTATTCCACTCAATGTCAAATAAACAGTTAACGGGAGTAATAAGCAGCACAACCAGTGTTTTGAATGTGTGACCTCCTGGCAGGTCATGGTCATTAAGGGACTGGTACGTCTGTGGCATTACTCCAACAGCCAGACTCTAAGAACATCAAGTGTGTTTGTGTGTGTGTAGACCAAGAGCACGGGGAATCCTATCTGTCAATCAGACATTCCCAGACATGATAAAAACTATTGATCAGAGTTAAATAGAGCACTTTCCAGTTACCCATTTCTACACTGATGAAATCAGACTGTTCCTGGAAGACCACAGGTGGAAATATCCCAGCAGAACAGACCTGGACCAATTAAACCTCAACCCAACATTCATAATCTGTACTATTCAAGGGCAGTCATCTAACAACTGCAGATAACTTTCAGGCTCGTCTGGAGGACACAGCGATGCCTGAAACATTACAACTGAACAGCAAATGCAGCATTTCTTTTTACTTTTGTTTTAGTTAATAAAAAATAAAACTAGCAGTGCAAAGTTAATTGTGTTAACTGAAATAGAAATCCTTGATATCTAATTCAAAACTACAATGCAAGACAAACTAAAGAAATTAAATAGAAGTGTAGGAACAATCAGTTTTGTTTTCTCTCTGCATTAATGTTAAAGGAATCAAGAATAGTAAGGTTCTGAGCAATATGGGATCCTTAATAAACAAGAATTTTATTAAACATACTTGACGTCATCCATTATTTCACCCTACCTTTTCTTTTCTAAAAATCCATCTCCTCAAAATAAACACAATCTCAACGTACTTGTCCAAACAGAACAATGAAATAAAAACAGACAATCTAAAACAAACTATGATAAATCAGCAACTAACACATTTAGGTCTTAATGTTTAAATCTTTAATGCTACTTTTGGGACATTTTTTAAAAGATTACAAGCTCCCAACCAGGTTGTAAAAACTTGTTTCCACAGCAATCTGAACCATATCTGCCCTATTTGTCATTTGTGATATTGCAATATTAATCTGTGACAGCTTTATACATAACGAGGTTAAAGAGAGAGCAATTGCAGAGTAATTTATTACAGTCAGAAGCAGCCTATGTTAAATGGCCCTTGTGTAATAAATATTATGAAAGTGATTAGCCATAAGGGAGAAAGCACAAATCTATAGCGCAATACTATAGGCAGTTTGTAACACAAGTCATTTCAGTCCTCTTTTTTGCTTTACAGGCATACTTTGCTACATTACGCCAAAAACAAATTCAAACCATGATTCACAATGCAACCAGTCATTATTTAAATGGTAATAAAAGACAAAAAAATATAGATATAAAAATATTCTAATGCTTCAATAACCCATTAGCCCATTTAACTTGAATGTGCATAATAAAGTGTGTGTGCCTATTTACACTAATGTAGAGCAGCAGACTGAGTGAAATAAGTTAGGCCTATGCTTACCACCTCATATTCTGCACTCAATACAGGACTGTTTATACACACCAGTATCCACAATAACACACTGAACACTTTGTTTCCTACTGAGTAAACCACAAGCAACTAGCTCCAGGCACACAACACCGACATGAGAACAAGGGAGGCTTTACTTTTCAACTTCAAACCCCATCCTGACACTAACTGACAGGCTACGTACATTAACTTTTAATAGCATACTTTCCTTCCCAAAACATGTATTATTAGAGAAGGATAGTCAAGCAACAAAAACATGTGGGTTAAAATGTGTGTGCTCTGCTTTACGACAGAGCTGGGCTGCAAGTTAGCTGAGCGAAGCCCACTCACGTTTTACGGACACCATACAGTGTTCCAATAAAATGGTTCATTTCCACCCGGTGGTGAAGCGGCTCACCTTTATGTTTACTGGGGCTCTGTGTTATTTATGACCTCTGAAAGCCTGCTCCCTTTGAGTGCTAGTCTTAGCAGGGCTGGTGTAGGAGTGATGGTGAACAGAGACAGATCATGTTGTCACTTTCTCAGCAATGCTCAGCCGCACAAAACCAAAAAAACAGCAGCAGTGTGAATAAAAGGACTGTTGGAGATTGGAGTTTGATCTGAAGCTGCATCTTACTCCACTTTGGAATACTTTCTCCAAAATATCATCATAAGAATGCTGATTAAGGAAGAAAAACATAAAGTACTTGGACTTTCTACTCAGATTGTCAGATTACTTTATCAGCCCTCATTTCTAAAAATATTTGACTTAACTCTTAAGTCACATGTGGTTGAAGACAAATATATGATAGCTCTATTGGGATCACAATATCTGCCAACACTTAAATTGTATAAAATGAACACACAACATTAACATGTGATCTATCAAAGGAAGAACTTTACTAGATCTTGGAAAGATTTAAGCTGATAAAAGTGTCTAAAAGAGAGATCATGTTCACATGGCAAGCGTTATCCTCCACCAAATTTTATGAGTAAGAAGGCAAACAATGCACCTGAAACATGTTACACTTGTATGTCTGAATGCCTCTGTGTATACTCTTAAAAGGAGCCAAAGAAATATTAATGTTTCATATACTGACATACCACAGCAAAGTTGAAATAACAGGTGGAGTGGTTCAATAGGAATCAAACTATCAAACTGCTAGAGACACTGTTGAGGAGTGCTTACAAACAGCTCTAATTTTATACGACAAAAATTGCTTACAACTGAAGGAGTGATATTTTAATTTTTTAAATGCATCTTAAAACATTTCCCTGTGGTCTACATAAAGTGTAAATGCTATGTTTGGGTCTGAATTCTTCATTAATTAAACTCCACAGGCCCATCTTCAACCCTATTTCTAAGTAATAACACCAGAAAGGTCGTTTTGAGCGCTGGCCCTTTAAATGCACATGAGCCACTTCATGCCCCACCCCCTCCAGGTTGTTGGCTGTGCTGCTCTGTTCCAATCAACCAACAACCGAACACTTTAGGTAACACGCTCAAAGTTTGGACATATTTTCATTGTGAACTACAACCGCTGCTGCTGACAAACAATTATGTTGCACTTGGAGAAATGTTCGTTGGAAGTTTTGACCTTATATGTACAAATGTCATGACATAACCAGTTATAGACATAACAAATTAAGCAGGAATTAAAACGGGTTGTAGAAATCCACTCTATTTTTGTCAAAATGAATATAACGACAGCTTTGCAGCCCCTGGAGGGTTCAAATTTAGACTTTATGAACTATTAGGGTCCCCAAATGCACAAATAAATGTACCAAAGATTAATAAAAGTGGGTTTAGTAAAATATGACCCCTTTAAATAAAACCCACTATTTACGGTCTTTACCACATAACAAATTCAGTGGCCTATGTAAGGGGAGGGACACAAACTACTGTTTACACTGGGATTCCTTTCAATACATAGATTTTGTTCTAAAAGGTGACACAACTGTTGTTTTAAAAGAATGTAAAGCAATGTAATTTATTGTAGTTGATATAAATATTAATATTCCAATTCTGTTTTACAATGTTACAGTTTCAGAAGAGGAATGGCTAAAACTGTTTGCATTCTGCATTTTATCAGCCACACTGTTTATAAATCTATGTACTCCTCACATTAGAATAAACCACAAACTTCTAAATCTTTTAAAAATCTACTGTCATACCTTGAAGATGGCAGAATCTTAAAAAAAAAGAAATACAATCCCTTCTCTACTATCAGCCACTGACTGGGGCTAATAGTTGCGTCAGCCATTTCATGAATTATAGAACCCCTTTTCATTTTGGTATGAAATACTGCTTTTGTTATATTTATATCATCCCACATGTAAAGGGATCCTCCCAATAATCAACATGAATAACTTCTTACAGTAAGCACTGTCAACATTATGTCTTGTCTCACTCCCCTCCCTCAATGTTGTGACAGCCGTTAAACTGACAGAGCCCAGGTCCAGGTTCTGACATACTGGGGTTCTCCCTCCTATTTGTTGATTACTATTGATTTTCTTTGATATTTCATTTAAAAATCAATGGCTCAGAAGAAGAAAAATAGGCATGGCTCATGCATACTTAAACATACTGTACATCCTGTGCAATGATGGAGGCTTCAGATTTGGCAATGCCATGGCAGCAATTTGGACGAAAGCTCTTTACAGGTGAATGCTGGGCCCCTGAAGATCGATTTGCAATTTCACTCCCCAATCACAGAAAGTGGTCATAAATTAGGCTCATCAGTGTTACCTTGTGGACAGCCAGGATGCACATAACATCTGCTTTCCATCTCCTTGTCACTCATAAAAAAAAATCCTGGCACAGTTTTGTCCTCTGTGCTTCTCAGGGGATAGAGAGTAAGAAATGGCAAGAGACAGACTGATAGACAGAGAGAGAGAATGTATTAACCTGGAATTCATCCTGGCACGGAGTTTCTTTGCTTTCTTTCGTGCCTTCTGCTTTTCTTCTCCATCCTTCACGCTCTCAGAGGAAACAGAGCCGTCAGTCACAATATCCACAATGTATTTCTTCAAGGATAGATGCTCCTAGAGAAGACACAATAAATACAATAAAGACATGACTTAAATGTTATACAAGGATATTGCCGTCTTAGTGCCATTCAGGTCATTTACACCTGCACTGCACAAGTGAAGTGAAGAGGGAAATTATAAGAGACATGATTATTACATTTCTGAATAATGACACAGAGTTCTCAAAGTAACTCAACATTTTTGCACCTAAGCTTAAGAAAAAGACAAACTGATGGGATTTCACTCAGAAGAAAAAAAGGACCCAATATGAGCTAGGGCTTGGCAACATATAAAATTAATTCAGTTAATCAATATATTGCTTTCTGAAAATCATAAAAAATGCCAAAAATCACAAAATCTAGATTATTCTCCTGGAGCCCCTTCTAACTCAATAAACATTCAAAATACAACTTATTTACTTTTTGTAATATATTAATTGTGATTGTGAAATATTGTTTTTTGATTTGGATATTTACAATTTCTTCTATGAGCAGATTTGTTTTTCTTTTTTCTACATAATGTAATAATACAATCAGAATTATGCAAAAATGCAGTCAAAAATTGGAAAAAGCTAAAGCTCTTAAGCCTCCATAAACTTGGAGAAACCCCATGAATGAGTTATTGCCTTTGTATGTAACAACATGCTGATACTGAAATCCAACAGGGTGATTATATTGCTTTAACTTTTAGAGACAAGACTTATCTGTTCAGTGCTGCACAATGCTTGATACTTAACATGATACAACAAAATATAAACGGTAAATTCTGTCAAAATAATGTCACAGGTGTATTCATTGTTGAGTGTAAAGAAGTACAATTCTGCACTTGTGATGTGGGACTACATGTGCTGTGTGACATGTGTATCTGCAGCTCTATATAACACCATTGTGTCCAGTAATTACCTTCAAACCTCCACAGTCTTTTGAAACCACCCACTCATAGACATACTAAAGGGCTGGAGGTGTTGTTTCCTGTCTAGCCCCATCAGATGATTCTGATATTTCCACCAGGAGACGGGGGAATGTAATCCAATTTGAACAACATGATGCATGTGCAAGAAACCAATTACCCAATTATGCTGTCATCCAGCACCCCAGAGGATAGGATGGCCTCACAGATAAAGGATTTCCATTCAGCAGTTGAGCTAACCCCTGTGGGATGCCATACCCTTTGGTCACAAGTGTTGTCAGTGCACCTGCTGCCTGAATAGGAGTTTCACTGAGAGTAAGTCAGTCACTTACTTAGGGAGTTTCAGAATCATAGCCTTTTTTAAAGCCTCAGAGTCAATGGACTTGACCAGAGTAAAGGAGGATGACGGTACATATAAAAATAAAATGGGCACTGAATGTGATCTGGAGAGTATAATGTTTCCTAAGGAGGGTATATGTTACTGTATTTGTATGCACACACCTCTGCCCTTTACTCATGGACACTACAGGTCAGTCATTACTCATGACCGGACACTTGCCCACTTGGGAGACCACTCTTCAGTAATCTCCTTGAAAGGCTAACCGGTACATTAGCCACCACAATAACGGATTCATTTCAGTAACACATTATCCTTAACATAAAAACATTAAGCCATCAACTGTAGAATATGCTGACACAGACAAATGTCCCTCCGCAAACAAACACAGAATAAACACTTCCAATTTCCATTTTCGGTTGCTAGGAAGCTAGACTGAATGGCAGTTCTGTAGACAATCACACTTGATGACAGACAGGTGTCTACAACTGAACCACGGTAACAAAGCGGCAAAGATACAAGCCTAAAGGGCACTGCTATCGCACAATACCACACATTGCCTCTGGTAGGAGTAATATGACACCGCCCTAAACATATCTGCCTTTTTCAGAAACAAATACTCCTATCACAGATCTCAAAGGCAGCCCACACAAATACAAATCCTATAGGATATGTTCATCCTGCTTCTCTTTTGTCCCATACAAAAGCCTGAGAGGTAGGCTTTCCATTTTGCATGAAACAGACAGCTGTATTTCATGTTGGCTACTAGGCAAGATATGATACTATATAGGGTTGAGTTACCATCGCTACAGTGGTTCACATGGCAATTTTTTGCATTCAGCTAAATCCTATCGGGGACATTTAAGGAAGTCATGTAAGACCAAAACAGAAACAGAAAATTTTATCCTTAATTATCCTTTGAATCTTCTTAAACAGCAGCTTCTTTGCCAGAAATAAATGAAAATCAGATCTCAAAAACAGCACGGGGAGGGAACGCCTCATACTTCAGCTGGCACATTCTATATTTCAGCACGGTTCTCAATTTGTGGCTCCAACAACAAGACCTTTAGGACTACTCGGTGTCTTTGGGAGGTCAGCTCTGATATGTTCTGCAGCATGGTGATCCCTCTACTGGCCACATTCACCAAGCAGAACTGATTTTTTTTCCCCCTCTGAGGGTCCTACAGTTATTTTGAGCTGTGGTGTCAAAAGGTGATAGATATATAAATTCCCTATGTCAGATATCATGTGTATTGGATATCATCTGCACCATTTCAAACCAGGACAGAACGTAAAGAGAGTAACTGCAATGACATTTTTTCTCCATCCACACACACTGATCCTGCCCTGTTGATAATTCTGTAGTTTCAATTTAATTCACATGTCTTTCAGAATGAAACAAAACGACTGAATATGAAGGCACAGGGCATTTGATACCTGCTTCCACTGAAAAACTATAGAGTGACCTTTGCACAGTTGAGCCAACAATCTTAACTTTAATTAAAAATCTTTCATTGGAGAAAGAATTATCCAGTCACAGCTGAAAAATAATTGGCAGTGCTATGAATAAAATAATGAACACCATTATTAACTTAGAAATAAATAATGAAAGGAAAGTCAAGAATATATAAACAAAGTTTCCAGACTTACCCCTAATGACAGCTTGATTAATGTGCACACATTTAAAGAAAATGTCAGTAGAAATACGCTTTTCTGGAACATCCAAATGTTATCTATCACAGATATTGCAATAATAGCCACAGTCCATTCATAAAATATGTAATACAACCTGTCAGGTAAAACGTTAAGAACTGGCTTGATGTGTGATTGGACAAAGAGCAGGACTTGGAGTTTAGCAAGTGCTTCAACTTTGTCAGTAAGATATAAAATAGAAAACAGCAACTCCTCAATATGAGCAGCATGGTTATTGGTAAAACTATATTATGCAGAGGGATATATTGTAAATGTACATACAGAATATGAATATAATATATGAAGCAGTGCTCATATATGAACTGTTTATAGTCCTATAGTAGTGAAGTGCTTCTCTTCATTACCTTGTTTATCATACTGTCAAAAAGAAAAAATGCACTGCATTGGGAAAGGATATGATTTAGAGAGAGGAAAGGAGGGGTATCAATTATTCCACACTGAAAAAAGCTTTGAATGAAGGAGCTGCTGGGGCCAAAGGTGCTGCGTATAGCACCAACAGTTGTCAGCTTCACAATGAGTCCTGCTGAAAAGCCAATCTCATATTGCAGCCTGAGAGGTTACCTTGCATTAACGAGCTGCCTTCCCATGAAAAGCGCTCCATGACAAAAACAGCCCGGAGACAAGGGGGTGATGTCACCTCTCCACTGAAGCACTGAACCTTAACTGTGTACATTTCAAGGCCCATTTGTAATCTCACAAAGCCAGCAACAGAGCCATGGCAGTATATAAGGGGATGCATAAACAATAATAATGACCACGTCATAAAAGACAACTGGTGTGTCTCTTTGTCTTTTACATGACACAAACAGCACTATGGCAGTATTCTTTGACACGGTGAGTGGATGTTTGTTCTTGGCAGGGTGCTGGGTGGGGGGTACGCACCACTTCCTCATCCGAGAGCTCCCGTCCCTGGATGCTGCTACTGTCTCGCACTGCCTGTTGGTGCCTCTTGCCCTTGGTGTGGCTGAACAGGTGCACCTCTGAGGTGATCTGCAAACACAAACACAGTGGTCAGAGGTCACTGCTGCAGACACAATGCAAGCAGAGGCAGGAAAAGGTCAACAGAGCCCCATGGGACACTAGTGAAATTATATACCACATGGGCTTTTCAATAGGACATTACCTGCCTCGCATCAACCTTCTTTTAAAGCAAAACGGATGTGATTTTCTGCTAAAGTCTAATCATGTGTAACTTAACTTAACAGATAAGACGACTATGGTTTCACTTCATAGCATACTGGTTTTTGACAGCACAAAGTGATGGCACTAAATGAGAATGCAGCAAGAGAAAGTAGCTGAAGACACTAATCAATGAAATACCATCTCCTGGGATTGTAAAACTGAAAGTTAAAAAAATAAAATCCCATAATTTCCTTCAAGTACAGTAGAATTCTTTCAAGTATTACAAGACAAGAGCAGGACTGATCGCAGATGTTTGAATGCAGTGGAAGGATGAGGAACGAGCACAAAAAAGACAGGTGTATAGCAGCCACTGTTGTACTCTCATCTCTGAAAAGAAGCCCATTCAGCTTGGTTTGTGTTTAATGTCATTAAATAAAGTGCTTGCTGCTGACCCATGCATGATCTCTGGTGACAGATGCTGGGCAAGGTCAACTAACATTTTAACAAGATTCACTGTTTCACCCTGGACTCTCTCTTTATCTGATGCTGGTTTGAAGCTTCAAGGTGTCCCATTCTTGTGTTTGTGGGTTTGTTGCGTAGCAATGGAAAAAGCAGAATCATGCCCAGAGTCCATGATTAGTTTCAATGAAACTGTCGTCCCCACATGTCCAAAAATAATCTGAATCACCTATATAATGGTATTTCTACGTAGACAACCTGCCAAACATATGCGTTTCTCATAGCCATGTCAACTTAAGGCACTCACGTTTGTGGCTTGAGACTGTAAATGCATTAATTTATTGGTTAGCGTTTTTAACTGGAAAGTGAAAATAACGATGGATGATGACTTTTTCATTCACTTACAATAAGCCCTAGAATGAAGCAAAAGTAGAATGTTATGATGAAATTGTACATACCACAACACAACACAGAGAGCACTGTTTTTTGCGCTCATAGGGTGTCAGTTTGGGGGCGTAGTCTGTGTTAGCATGTCGACCACTGCTGAGCTCAGCAGCCTTTTCTTTCCTCTGTTCAATTTGCTCCATATGCCTACGGCTGCTTTCATCATGCTATGGAGAGAACAGAAACCAGGGGTCAAACAGGTGATGGGGATTCCTGTACAGTAGTGCTGGAGAAATAAAGTGGTACGCTGTAAATTTATCTTCTATCTTAAATTTACCTTCATCTGAATTTTCTTCTGCAGTTCCTCCATAGCCTCCTGTTGAGCAGCACTAAGAGCAGCCAGACGTTCTTCTCGGTCTCTACAGGCAAGATTAATGAGGAAGAGGTGTAAAACAACTACAAATCAAACCTGTGAAGAAGTATTTAGGATTAAAACTGCTGATGGGTGAAGTCACAATTCTGGTGATAAAAACCTGGCTCTTTCCCGTGCTGCATCTTCTCTGGCCTTCTCTTTTTCCTGCCTTTGCTGTTCAATACGAGCCTCCTGTTCCTTCCTCCGCATCAGCAGTTCCTCCACCCTTGCTTGTCGCTCTGCTTCTAGGAGCCGCTTACGCTCCTATAACAAGAAATTGCCATAAAACATAGACCTAGAAGTGACAGTGACTGTATATGTATACTAAAGAGCCAAAGGGATATTGAGTGTTATTTGTTAGCACCTGCACAGCTTCATCTCTGGCTTGCTTCTCCTCTTGTCTCCTCTGTCTCTCCTCCTGGAGCTCATTAAGGCGTTGTTCATATTCATTTAACTTGGCCAGAGTATCATGCCTCTTGTTTTGGGCCTCCAGGGTATTGATGAAGGCGATTTCATTCACCTGCAAGATTGAATGCATACATAAAGGTATACTTTATGAACAAAATTACTAAAATTAGAAATAGTTTGCAAGTTTAGACAGTCTAACCACTGTAACATTTTAAATATTCATTCATTTTCTGAACCCACTTTATCCTCACTAGGGTCACGAGGGTCGCTTGGAGCCTATCCCAGCTACATAGGGGCGAAGGCAGGGTACACCCTGGACAAGTCGCCAGTTCATCACAGGGCTGAACATATAGAGACAAACAATCACTCTCACATTCACACCTATGGGCAATTTAGATTAACCAATTAACCTATTAGTGCATGTCTTTGGATGGTGGGAGGAAGCCAGAGTACCTGAAGGGAACCCATGCAGACACGGGGAGAACATGCAAACTCCACACAGAAAGGTCCCACCCCCCGTCGACTGGTGTTGGAATCGAACCCAGGACCTTCTTGCTGTGAGGCACGAGTGCTAACCACTGCACCACCCACATTTTAAATATGATTAAAATAAAATATATAAGACACAACTCTAAGCCTCATTGTTTATTTTGGGGGTAGTAGCCATGGCCAAGGTCGGAGAATTGGCTTGTGAATGAAGGGTCACTGGCTCGATTCCCCCATTCTGGCAGAGAAACTGTTGGCTGGCGTGCCCTTGAGCAAGACACTTGACCCCCCCCACCCCCACCCCATTTGCTCCCCCCAAGGCACCTGACATAGCACTGCCACCACTCCTAGTCTGTAGTGTGTGGCGTTCCTGCATGTTTCAGTTAGTGATAGGTTTAAATACTGATTGTGTGTTGCATGTCTGCATGTTAGATAAGCTGACAAATAAAGATGATTTTTCATTTCCAAGAGTGTATGTGTATATATAAATGTCACATAAGCCTTTTATTGTAAATACAGCTGCAAATGCCCTATATAACTTATAAAAATGTCTCGGCTGTCAGTCACAAATAGTCATTGCCAATCAGTGGGATCCCATTCTGTACCTTGGCCTCTTCCTCTTGTGCCTTCTTCACTATTGCCTGAAGTTGCAACTCTCGCTTAAACTCTGCATGTAACAGTTTTTCCTCCATCATCCTTCGGCGTTGCTCCAGCAGCTCCTCCTTCCATTTCCTCACCTCCTTCTCCTAGACACAGTACAGACAGAGGCACAGTAGTGGTTAAAAAGAAGAATAACATACAATATATTCTCCAGGACAAGATGGACAATGGATCCTTGATCTATCAGTTGCTGCCTTCTCAAGTGTGTCTAAGTGAGGATTTAAATGAATATACACCCCTTCATATACAGTATTTTTGTGGTTAATCCTGATCTATTCTACAACTCACTCATCTCACCATGGTCTGCAGAACAAAAACAAACTTCATGAAAGGCTGTTGATATTGGACAGGGGTCTCTCTCACAACTGTCTGCGGCCAGCTGGCCTGGATGCGACTGGGGGGGGCTATAATATTTAGCGATTCTATCAGGTGCTGTGGTGACAGAACCTCTCGTTACGAGCCACACTGGGCTTTGCTTGCATGGAGCTTCTTTAGGGTGCTTTCCATCAACTTGGTGTAGCTTACTCACTCTCTCCAAAAGCTTCTGCAGTTTGAGCGTCTTTTCTTCACGGAGTTTGTCCCTCAGCTGCTGCGCCTTCAGCTGTTTCTCCTCATGTTTCTTCTTTGACTCTGCAATGGTTCTGTCAGAAATAGGGAAACAAATCATTCATCTCTTTCTGTTTCCTTATCAACAATGCACAAGGTGGCCAAGAGCTCTGATAGGCACTTGGGCCTGTTTAGACATTCTGGGTGGTACCCTAAAAACCAGAGAAGGTCAGATGACTTTCAGGTTGATGGGTTAAATCCTTGTCAAAATAAAATGAGAGGGCTGCAAATGACTAAAGTGAGGAGCTTTTCTAAAAAGGCACTTCATGTGCAGAGAAGATGATGGTACTTGTGTAGATATGGCAAAGCAAAAACTGTGAAGCAGGCAGCTGACAATCAGAAAATGTCTTTAAGATATAAGAGCAGAAAGACAACATTGTATACCTTTTCCGTGATGGTGAAGACAGTTTTTCATGCATATGAATCCCATGCCCAGGAGGCCGAGAAGGCTCTTCTTCTACTATATCTCCCCATGATGTGCTCTGCCTCCAAGGCTCCCGGGCTATATGGAGGGAATGTTTAAAAAAAAAAAAGCAAATCATGACAAAATTTTATTGTTACAATACATGGACAAACGCCTCTACACATTCAAGTCCTTGCTAAAATCTCTTGCAAGCTTTCAATCAAAGACATTCAAGAGATGAATAGACATTATTTATAGCCTTTCACATCAGCTAAATCTCATACAGGATAAGTGGTGATTCTTTTTTCACCTTTACATGGAATGAAATTCTATTGTCATCAGTCTTCTTACCATCATAATCTGCCAGCATGTCACTCCAATCCATATTAACTCCACAGACTCCATTGCTGATGCTAACCTGTGGAAAAGTTATTCTTATGTTACAACTTCCAACAACGTAAAGTTAGATAAAACTTTTTTTTTTTTTTTTTTAATAAAAGCAGTGGGAATTAACATTTACAGTCACAATGACTGTCATCAATCTTACAGAGAAATCACTTTCGTTATCAGTCTCCAGCTCATTGTTCTCAGCCTGAATCTCTCTTGTCAGCTGCTCTTCCTCAGCAATGGCACTGGCAATTGCCTCCTCATTGGCTTTCTCCAGACGATCAGCCAGCTCCTCTTTCTTGGCCAAAACTTCTGCCATGGACTGCGGCTGAATAAACGGCACAAATAACATTTTACACACACAGCATTTCACACTGCATAAAGGATTTTTTGTTCAAACAACTACTGCATTCAATGTGTAGCACCTGTGATGACAATTTAGCTGCTGTGCAGTTGGATCGATTTGTACATGGGTGCATGAATCAAAGCTTGAAGGGAACACCATATCAACCAAATTACGTTTGTACCACACAATCATCACAAAAATCACAAGTGAGAAAGCATTCAGTAGTCATGCAGGGCACGTTTACTGTGAGGATGAAGAGATGGTGGAAGGAGGCAACGGATGTTTTTACTCTACTAAATGTGCAATTTACTTCAGCCACATATTAGGAGGGTTTAATATATTATTAACATTGCAGTGAGTCATGGATTACTCTCAGGCACTCGATGTTCTATACTGCATTAGAGAGAGGACAACAACGGTCTCAACAGTGTAGGTTCAATAAATGCCTAAAACTTGCGTGTAAAAGATCTGAATCTAAGCTTCAGATTTTTTTTCTCCTTCTGTCAAAATTAGACAGTATTCCACCTGTACTTTACTTATAATTAAATGTTTGAAGCACTTTTGCACATATGAATAGTGTGTAGTTATTTATAATGTTGATGAAAATAATAAATAACATAGGCCAAACAAAAGACCAGTGCTGGGTTAGGTATAAACTGATATTTCTGCCAAAGTGCTATGGCATTTCTGTACACCGTTTTCATGTAATAATCATGGGAGAATATTTTTGGGCAACACCCTGGAAGCACTTGCTTAAGTACAAAGGCCATCTACTCACAGCTATTCTTCACAGTGAATGGTGCTATTACAACACTACACAGAGCTATGCAGTCTTGCTTGCACATTTGGTCTGGAGGTTTCTTAAGATTGACTTTGTTTAGGCGGTGAAGGACCCTTGGGGATCCCTGGCCCCCCAGCCCTCCCCTCCCTCTGCTCCTCCATCTCTCAGCACTCACAGTAGAAAGCTCTGTGGGGTCCAGCACACTCTCCAGTTTCACCGCTGCCATGGGAGTCTCAGCATGTCCTGGAGCAGATGTGGCCATGCCCTGCGACGCGCCCCCCTCTGCCCCACTGTCCCCCAAGGCCAACAGTGCACCGAGCCCATCCGTCTGGGGAAGATCTGAGGATTGGGATACAGCCAGAGCAGGGACTGGGACTGGGACTGATAAGGCAATGTCTGTGGGTGGGTCTGTGGCTGAGGATGGTGTGGACTCTGGGGCTTGGGAAGTGGTAGGAACTGCTATTGGGGGAGGCGCGTCTTCACAGGGTGCGTCGACACACTGCCCTGAGTCTTGTACACTCTCTGCTGGGGGCTGCACCAATAGTCACACACAAACACACGCAAACTCAATTAAACACATGCATATTTCAAGCAATTCATGAGAGCAATAACAAAAATCAAACCAGTCAATACTCAAAGCACAGCTGAGAACACAAATCATGCAGGGGAGCTAGTACTATCATGCCCTAAACATCCAATTATGATCAAAATAAGCAAATACATCAGGAATACAGATTTGTATCCGTTTCTATAACACACTCTTACCAAGTGTGTCTTGAGGCATTGACAGAGTATTTATTTCACGAGAGTGAAAATGGGTTTTCTGCCTCTGAAATGTCAGTGTACAATCAATCGCCTTAAAGCTGATATGCCTGTCTGGACAGTCTGTCTATGAATACCATGGAGCCCAAAACAAAAACAATGTGGCTGATAAATTGGTCTAGTGTTACTCTGCTCCTTGTGAATAATTGATATCCAGGGACTGCTCGGGGAGAAAGACGTCACAAGGCACTGAACCTCAGTACCTCCATCATGTGCCCATTCTCTGGATGTTCAACCACCTCCAGAGGCTCAGGCTCAGCAGGGGCTTGATGTTGAGTGTCCGTCTGGGTCGTGTCCTTGTCAGGGGGACTCTGACGTGGCGTTTGCTCTTCCTGTGGTGGCAGATATGACTGGTTCTCCTTGGTGCAGTCCTGTTTCGGGGTGACATGAGCCAAGACGGGACTGGCCTTGGCAACTATGGCAGCGGAACGAGGCTTGGCAGTACGTCCCCGCTGGACGGTCTCCCAGCCCTCAGCATCTTTTTTACCTAGAAATTATGAACAGTGCTCCATCAGTGAAGAAGAACACTGAGACTGTAATTCTGGTACCAAAGAGACACACATTTATTAATGATATTTCTTACCTGGTTTTTCTATTGGGTAGGTGACGGGTTGACTTGCGCTAGGTGCTGACTGATTACACTTTACTCTGTCGGCCCAGCTGGGGCCTGTGTGCGACAGCCGAGCTGCAGCCAGAGTTGGTGGAGGACCACTAAACAAGACACACATAACATGAGCAATTACAAACGAATGAGAAGCTCTGCAATGGAATAAGCAGGTTCGGCTTTCTGTATTATTGTACCCTCCCAACAATTTTCTGTATTTTTACTTCTTAAGCTTCACATGTACTAGCTTTCTAAGACATTTCAGCGGTCTGGAAACAATGTCTATCTATCTCCCAGCACTCTCCACTCAGAGATAGCATGGGATTGTATTGGGCAACAGGCCTCCGTCATGATCAATATCCATTTCCTGCAGCATCCGATTACAGAGCACTGCCCGTATTGAACCGATGCTTCAGCAGTCTTTAACTCACACTTTCATCTACACCTTCCACTGATTCTGTGGCCAAAGAGCGAAAGACTCAACAAATTGCATTAAACAAATGCTCCAACATCAGCAATCAATGGCCATATTGCTAGATAACGTAGTCTGCATTTTCAAACCCTTTCAAAAACAGGATAGTGCATCATTACTGATATTGATTGGTTAACAGGATGTCTTATGATACCATGCTAATCAAATAGAAGTTTTTGTTCATCTGAAAAACTAAATTAAACGTCCAATGGCAAAAAAAGGGGGGTATAGTGTCGAAGGCAGATCTTAGTGCATCACTGTAGGTCACATAAGAAACATGCAGCGTACCCAAAGTTCAGGGTGCGGCGTGCACCTGGAGAGGGAACCATTCGGTCCGCAGAGGGGCTTGGCATCACATGCCGCCCGGGGGACATTTTGCGCACCTCCCATGCCAAAGAGGTGGGTCTGGAAAAAAAAAAGTGAAAGAGGTGAACAGAAGTTAACCAGAGATGATTTGGATTCATAGTTGCCAAACACATACTGGCAGGTCTTACACTATGGCAAATCAGTTAAATGGCTGATTTACTTGCAGCAATTTATACAATAAATGGGGTAAGTAAAAGTTTCAGGTTGTCTTATTGATTAACAGTACACTTTAAATGAACAAATTGGGAGGCAGCACTGGGAATTTCATTTCTCAGTCAATTTACGGTTCCAGTGGTCACTGTGTTAAAGAGAAGCCAATAAACTCATGGATCTCTTTGAATTAAAGCCAAGGCTATTGATCCATTCTGTTTGTGACTCAAAGCCAGGGACCAGACAACGGCACTTCCAGTTTCACCTTAGGGAGCAATTGAAAATGGAGGAGTGAATGAGAGTGAGACAAAAGGAGAAAGATAGATCACCTGTTCTGGGCATCTGTTTTCTCCAGCTTCTCCTGAAGCTGAATCCAGTCGATGAGAGCTTTAAAATCCCGCACGTAGTTGTCCAACATCATCAACACCTCCTACAGCAAAGAGCAGAATGGCTGATCAATAAAGAAACACATATATAAAGCAAAAGAACAATGGAAGGTATGTTTTCAAGATAAGAGTGACATTAAGTGCGTTTGATCAACCGCAAAAATATTTGAAACTAGTAAATAATATTATCAAAACAGAAAATCACCTATCCTATTACTTCATTGAATTTTATATTTTCATATCTATTGTATATCAACAGTTGAATTATATTTGACTTTTTTTAGCATTTATCAACATAATTGTGATATTATAAATATTTCTCCTTTAAGGCAAAATACAAATTTCATCGCAAGTTAAGCTAAAAACAATATTAAGACTTGAGTACTGACTTTGAATAAGAACAGAGAAAGCACAACTGATAACAAATGCCTATTATCTGAACTTGAACAGGCTCAGAGCGTTGATTATACAGAGGTGGTGGGCTATGAGGAGCTTTTTTCCCAAAGCCGTAATGAAACAGACAGAAGTGATTGATGGGGAGCGTGAAGGGAGTGGTAATTGAGAGTAAAGCTTCACAGTGCTTTTAGTTAATAGACAAGTCAGGCCAGTGAAAGATGTGTCCAGCACCAAGTCTGCTGATTAGAGCTGGTTAACAGGCAAAGACCGCCGCCATGGCTTGCTGTTCATTTGGTAATGAAGGCCGAGATGGAGAAAGGTCTGCTGCTCCTCTGACAGATAAACCAACAGTGAGTGAAGGCACTATAAAGTGGCTTTCAGCACGTTAACAGGCACACTTACCTAAATACAACCCTCGCATAACATTTCATGAGGAATGACAAAATGTTTAACCTTCCAGAGGCAATGTCATAAAGTAGGATGGGCAATAAACGCCTATGGTCCATACATGGAAACAAGGATACATACTTAGGTAAGA